>NC_083243.1:172523818-172828244 GCF_032191835.1 Heteronotia binoei | reverse complement strand
TGGTTCTTGCTGTTGACCTGGGAGGCAGAGGGACACAGGATTTGTACTTTCCCAATTCTTTCCTCTTTGTTCCCGTTTTCACAGCGGCCTACACATCCTGTATACAACATTTCCCCTGACAAAGTGGTGCAAGCTGTGATGTACTTTCTGAAGAAGGCTGTTCCAAATAGAGAGGAGACTGCTGCTTATTAAGAGGGCCTTGTTCGATGCTGTGCGGTGCATCTTTGTCCTATTCAGCATATGGCACTGCAAATCGTCTCGGCTATCCTGGAGCCCATCCACAGAGTTTGACTTTCTCAATCTCACAAAACTGGGCTGAACTTCGTGTGTCTTTTTTGCAAGAGCTCTGCTAGCCATACCAAAACCAAGCAGCGTCAAGTACCTAGCAGATTGGCTGCATGGTGGTGTATGGTTAGATGGGCTGGTTGTTCACTAGCAACTGCACTTTTGGTTTCCAAATAAAGGAGCATGTTAATATTTTTAGCATCTGCCAAACCAGCCCTGTCGCACTCCGCTAAGCAAATAGGAGGATAGCTGCTCTAGATTGGCCTGGCCCCAGGAGATGCCCTGGTCGAGACTCCCTTTAGGCAATATGAGTTTTGTCCATTTTACACTCTCTGCAGTGTTTCATGCACTAAGGGCCAGGTGGTACACCCCTGCTTCTAAACAGAAAAGTATATTTCAAATCAGCAGATTAGAAATAAACACGCTAACAAAGAATAGTAGATGCATCTTTGTATGTGAGCTGCTGGACCATATTGGAAGAGTGCTCTTTTTTGCAATATAAAATGGTATCTAGAAACCCTCTTCTGGCACTGAATGAAGGCAGGACTCTGGCGTTAAGTTCTTTCCCTTGCAAATTAATAGTAGCCTGCCCAGGGGAGAATTGACAATATGTTTGTGCATTTTATTAAAAATATACTAATTCCTTTCTTACTGCTGTGTCCAGTCTTCGGTCTGTTCATAGAGTTCTTTACTCCAAATCTATTTAAGAAAGGCTTCAGTTCTTCAAGGCTGTCAGGAAGGCCACTTCGGCCTGACCTATGCATGCTCTACCTTTTACTTGTGTCAGTGGGGGATGCATCATTTTCACAACCCATGTTAAAAAGAAATCTTGGCGGCGGGGAAACAATGTGAATCCTCTTCTGCGTACTGGGGTATGTACTGGTTGCTTTGGAAGAGTTCGATGAAGGAAATTAATCCAGGATACTTGTTGCGTCTGCTGCTAAAGTTACCAAATCTGATGTGGAGCTCTGCCTCAGAATAACATGTAATTTGAGATTGTTGGGGGGAAATGAATGAAATATGTATGAATAATCATATCAATACCACAAAGTTTGAGTCCAGTGGCATCTTTAAAACCAACATCATTTAATTTTGGGTATAAGCTTAAAGCTGTGTATAAGCAGACAAAAGCTTATACCCAGAATTAAGCTTTGCTGGGCTTAAACTTCGTTGTGTTCAGACCAACATGGCTACCCACCAGAATCTAATCTGTAACAAGCAGTTCCTAAAGCAAAACTTCACGGTGTGAGAAAAATGTTTCCTTGTTGGGCATCTAATGGTAACCAGTCCTCCTTGCTGCCTAAGAAAGTCTGCTCTGTCTACTACATCTGAGACACAACTTTCCTTCCAAAGGCTATGGAGTAAAATACATAAACTGCCAGCACTGGAAGAAAATCTTTATTAAGACTTCCGGACAACTCTAGAATCATAGAAGATAATAAAAGCCCTACTGTGATAGCAAGTCTGACCATCTTGATTCATTGGGGCTCAGTGGGACTATGCAGTACAAGCCTTTGGCCCATCAAACTATCAGTCAAGAATACTGGCATGCCATTGGTTGAGTCCACACCTCTCCCACCTGAGTGGCTGTTGCTAGGTAGCAAAGCTGATTCTGACAGTAAAATGCAACCAACCTTAGATCTGGCAGTTACTGTGGGAACACACTATGGGCCATCACACTTTGGTCACCATCTTTGGCCCCCTTTTGGCTGACTCCCTTGCCCCTACCAACTGCTGGCTCAGGAAATGTTGAACACATTGCCAAAAGCAGTCTTAGCTCAGAGACAGCCACATCTCCAGCTGTTCTCTGTCCTCTCTGTCAACTGGCCTCAGAAAGGGCTGCAGAGCTACTGTGGCCTCACAAAAGGCCCTATCAATGGGTTGGAAGACAGGAAGGGTGGGGGGCACTCACCCAGAGGCCTTTAATGGCCCCCTTCCAGGTGGGAAATTTCTGGAGATTCTGGGGTGGAGTTTGAGGAGGGCATATAAGTTAGGGCATCAGAGTGGGGTTCTTGCCGTGGAAGCTAACTGGGTGGTTTTGGACCAGTCACAGGCTTCCAGCCTAATCTGCCTCAGGGTGGTGGTTCAGATCACACGGGGAGAGAATGATGTAAACTGCTTTGGTTCCACCCCCCCATGAAGACTCATTTTCCTATGTAGAGGCTGCAGGGAGCAGGGCAGATAAAAGGGAAGGAGATAGGGTTGCCAACTCCAGGCTAGGAAATTCCTGGAGATTTAAGGGGTGGAGTTTGAGGAGGGATAGGACCGCAGACAGATACAATGCCATTTCCTCCTGGGGAGCCATTGGAAATCACTCAGATTTACAACTGCTCTCTAGATGGCAGAGATCAGCTCCCCTTGAGGTTGGTGTGTGTGTGGGAGAGAAGTAAATGCCTTCACTCGGGTGAGTGGGAAGACAGCAAGGCTGGTGGACACTTGCCCAGAGCCTCCTTCTAGAGCCTGTTGTATTTTTCTTCATAATGGGCCTCACTCCTAGTGTTTTTCATAACCTGTTTGAAACATTCTCATTCTGAGTGTGCAGACTTTCAAGACTAGGAACTGAGTACTATTACAGTAATGGCTACCCTGGGGGTTGGGTCCAGTTATAAAACATTGGGAGACTGCAAGCCAAAGGGCTACTTACAATGAAGACAGCTTTTTCTGAATGAATGTTTTTTGAGACACGAGGTCATGCCCCTGGTATTCTTTTGAATTACCACCTGCTCCAGTAAGGTAGAAACATCTGGACTTGGCTACTTGCAGTGGATGAGAAGCAAGTGGCTGCCACAGTGCCTTTATGGACCAAGGCAGAAAGTTTTAAGAATCTGCTTCTTGAATGACGAAGATTCCTCTGCAATGGAAAACTTTACACACTGCTAACTTGTAAATGTATTTGTTTTTACTTTTATCTCATTATTTCTTAAAGGAGCTCAGTGTATCTCACTATTCCTTCAAGGAGCTAATACACTGTTCTTCCCTGCCCCATTGCATCCACACAACCCTGTAAGGTTAAGTTTCAAACTATGAAAGCAAAACTGCCATGAGATCATCTAGTACATTTTCTTGTAGGCCCCTAGACACCACACTACTCACACTGGTTCTCAGATTTTTTGGGGGGGGAGTTACAGGTGCGACAGTAAAAAGTGCACAACATCCATTATACTACCTTAAGTACCTATAGCCTCCAAGCACTACAAAATCCAAAGTATTTCTCTCCCTTAATTCATAACAAATCCTGAGTCAAATGCTCGTCGTGAGCTTTAGCCTTTTGTGAATGGTAACTTGGGATATAAATTTCTGATTACAGGTTTCAAGCTTCGCTGAATGTATCAAGCGAAGGCATTAGAACCAGGTCTATGCTCGTATTCCGTGCAAGTGCAGGAAAAATAGCAAGTGGTGGTACAGAATGTAAAATTTAACAAGCCTCAGCATTTTTTTCTGGAGCTCATTTCTTATGAAGCAGAAAATATGTTACAATTTTAGTTGGATCCTACAACGCATAGGCACAAGGGGACTCGTGGAAGCACTGTCCCCTAGCAGCCTCTTGAGACCTTTGAAAAACTGATGCATGGAATCTTGAATGGACCAAGTGCCACAGGGAACTTTCTCTGAAGAGGAGAAATTATGTGACATTGCTCTTCTACTGGTAGAATTTCTGTTAGTGCAAGAGGCACAAAAGGGAAAAGAGGAGAAGGGCTGTGGCTCAGTGCAGCAACCTTTGGTTTACATGCAGAAGATCCTAGATTCAAGCAAGTTCTTAGTTCGTGCAGTCCAATGAACCATGAATCAATATAAACCACAGTTTTCCCAGTTCATGCCCACTCTTAATGTTTGCATTATTTCCTACACAATAAGGTCCAGTTTTCCAAAGCTACAGGAATCCTGTCCTCCTTTCCATATGATCAGTTTAGTCAAGTACTAATTTCCCTTTTCTAGGAGGCTGAACAGGGCTCTCTGGGTTTTCGAAAACAAAGCTCCAGTGCTCTGAATGAAAGCATTTAGCTACTAAGAATAGTAGAAATATCTTCCAAACCTTCCTCCTTTACGCAACTCTATTCAAGATATAGCATTTCTTGGTAGCGGCTACTAAGAAATCAGTATGTCACATAATGTTTTTAAAAATACAGCATTTTTTATGCAGAATAAATCTGTGCTTAGGTAATATCTGTTCTCTAGGTGGTCAACTCCATCCTGACTGCTGGCGCAAGTTTAAAAGGAGCTGATCTTACCTCCAGACTATGACACATTATTTCTAAGAGACTGTGCCCAAAAAAATCACTATCACTTACAAGGATAAAATATTTTTATTTATAGTCTTATAGTAAGGGAAGCCTTAACTTGCAAGACAATTCTTGGGCAGTATGTACAACATACTTCAGTTCCATGGAATAGACTCACACCTGGACAGAGACCAAGCTACACTTGTATACACTAAATTCAGAAAACATCACAAACGAGAGTGGGAAGAAGACAAAAATATAAGGACGCGCACACACATGCACGCACACACACACACACCAAGGCCTTTGCTCACTCGCAGCCTGTGCCCTTTTAACTCACATGGGTAACTGGCCCATTTGCCATGGGGCAAGAGGTCCACGCTTTGATGCAGTTATTAGTACCAGGTAACAAAGCTTATGGTGTATTTACATTTTAAAAGCTGGCTCTATTTCTGAGAAACTGATAAGGGAGTTCATGGTACGAATCTGTAGCTTCATGTCACCAATGTCCACAGCAGGAGGAAGAACCTGACCGGAACGAGCTTCCAAAAAAGGAAATAAATACCAATTCATCATCTGCCAAAACACAAAAGAAAACCCATCTCCCCACATTCTGCACCATCATTTTAGGAAAGAATGTACACAAACGCTTCTGCGCACAACTTCTACTCCCCACTCCCTTGAGACTCTTCAGGGGGACATTTGGCCTTGTTGACATAAACAGAAATATTCTGAGCAATGCAATAGAGAGTGGTGTAGCTCAAGTGGACAAATGGAGCAGGTATTGTCCTCACGCAGCCCAGGCAATCACAGATTATCATCAGTTCATCAGATAGCCTGAGCATTCCTGGCACTAGAAACTTGCAGCCACAGGGCAGAACAAGACAGGCCACATCCTGCTCCAAGCCATAGCTGGTGTCTTCCAGAGGATAAGCTGCCAAGCCAGAGGTCTGGATTAACTCAAAAGTGGATCAGTAAGGGACAAGAAACTGGGGAAGCTGCAGTCCAAGAGCCTCTACTAAAGAAGGAAAGGAAAGTCCTTAAGCAGCCAGCAAGTGTCTAATGGCAGCAGGAACAGAGACCTCTTCTAGCTGGCCTCCATGCGAAGCTTCTTCCGGCTCTGAGGTTCTTCCAGCTCGGATTCTGAACTGGAGTCAGAGCCACCATCAAAGGCGGAGATGGTGCTGCCCTTAGGATTGGTGTACAGGCTGTTGTCGGAAGAGGAATAGTTGGCCTGCAGTTGAGCACTCGATCTTGCCTTTTCCAGTGCACGAACTAGAATGCAAGACCATGGAAATATGGACAGGAGAAAAGGCAAATGTTATACACAGAACCACGACATGGAGCATGCTAACCTGTTATCACCGGCCTAATTCAGACAATACCCCATTAGATTTGTGAACACTTCTTCCAAAATCTGGCAGGGAAAAAATGGGAAATTTGGGAGATTGTCCAGATATTTTCCTTGAAGATTATCTGTAAAATGGTTAACAGATCCATCTAGTTCAGCCTCCTGTTTCATCTTGTTTCTCAGCATCGGTATTCAGAGGTTTGGTGCCTCTGAATCTGGAGGTTCCCTTTACTCACTATGGCTAGCACCACTGATGGACCTCTCCTCCATGAATCTGTCTACCCACTTTTTAAAACATCTGTGCTCATGGCAATCCCTACATCCACTGGCAGTGAATTCCACAGTTTAATTACTCATTGAATAAAATATTTACCTTTGTCTGTCATGAACCCATTTCCCAAACAATTTCACTGGATGCCACCAAGTTCTAATATTATGGGGGGCGGGGAACCTCTCCAGCTTTCTCCACCCTATGCATAATATTATAAACCTCTATGAAGTCCCCATCCTTAGTTGTCTTTTTTTTTTAATAGTAAAAAGTCCCAGATGCTACAGTCTTTTCTCATAAGAGAAACCCCTTTATCATCTTAGTTGCCCTCTTCTGTGCTTTCTCCAGCTCTGCAACATTCTTTTTGAGCTCCAGCAACCAGAACTACACACAGTATTCCAAATGAGGCTGCCCTGTGGCTCTATACAAGGGCATTACAACATTCACCATTGTATTCTCACTTTCCTAATAATCTCCAGCATGGAGTTTGCCTTTTTCACCATTGCTTCACACTGAGTTGACATTTATAATCCCACTATCGCTTACAGTCTTGGTCTACCAATTCACAACCCATCTGAATATATTTTAAATTAGGATATTTGTTCCAATGTACATCACTTTATATTGAACGACACTTGCTATGTTGTTGCTCAGTTGCCCACTCACCCAATTTGAAGAGAGTCTCCTGTAATTCTTCATAATCATGCTTTGGTGTTCATGACCCTAAATATCATCTGCCAACACTGCCACTGTGCAAGCTCACCCCACCCCAATTCCAAATGCTTTATGAATGAATTAAATAGTACCAATCCTTGTGGGCACCCAATTCTCACTTCCCTCCAGTGTGAGAGCTATACATTCATTCCTACTCTGCTTTATTTTAACAATTTTTAAATCCATACAAAGCCCTGTCACCTTATTCCAGAAGAGACAAGCTTCTATTCCCCACTTGTCCAGAAGAGACGAGCTTCTCTTCACCACTCTCATTTCTT
Source organism: Heteronotia binoei (assembly GCF_032191835.1). Lineage (NCBI taxonomy): Eukaryota > Metazoa > Chordata > Lepidosauria > Squamata > Gekkonidae > Heteronotia > Heteronotia binoei. The sequence goes on along the minus strand of NC_083243.1, from coordinate 172,821,128 downwards.
CTTAATAATGCCGATGGACCACATACTATTTCTAAATCATTGTAACAACTTGCCCTTTTTTGTCACAATGATGGTTTTAATGTAATAATTTGTATATTTGCATGGGGAGGGCGGGATACAAGTGCAATAAATAAATAAATAAATAAATACATTATATAATTATCATTGTATTTTCCTTCACCAATAGCTCCTACCTAAACTCAGCAGTAATTAGAAATGAAGAACAGTTTGCTCATGAATTCGTAACCAGTTGAACCACAGTAAATTGCAAGTAGAAGCAGATAGACAATTGCAATGAAGGAAAATAAGCAAGAGAGTTCCATAGTAATCTATACTAGGACCAGTACTATTTAATGAGTTGATAAATGACCTCAATTCAGGAGTAAGCAATGAAGTGGGCAAGTCTGAAGATGACGCCAAGTTGTTCAGGATGGTGAGAATCAAAGCAGACTCTGAATTATGCCCATGGCATAGTGGCAAATAAAGTTCAGAGTATTTAAACATAAAGTAATGCACACTGGTGCAAAAAACTCTTAACAATGTATACACTTAGGAATGCTAAACTGGCAGTGACAGACCAGAAAAGAGAACACAGGGTTGCAATGGATAGGTCAACAAAAACGCATACTCAGTGTGTGGCAGGGATGCAAGAGACAAATTCTATGCTAGGGATTATTTTATTTATTTAGATTTTAGTTTTATATCCCGCCCTTCCTGCAAATGGGTTTATTAGAACAGGGACTGAAAATAAAACAGCCAGTATCATAATGCTTTAGAACAGAATGCTTTAGAACAGATCTGTGGTGGAGCTACAGTTTTGGTAGGTGCAAAAAAGGGCAACCAAAATAATCCAACAAGGAAGTTTGGGCTGTTTTTAGTTTAGAAAATTTATGACTAAAGAGTTTACAAAATTATGCATGGAGGGGGCCAAGTGGAAACAGAAAGCTTTCACCCTCTCCCAAAATATCAAACCTCTGAGACACGCAATGATGTTGATTCCAGTGGACTCAGGACAAAGAAAGTATTTTTTCAGACAATTAACCCCATGGAACTCACTGCCATGTGATGTGGTAGTGGCCAATAAATAAGATGGCTTTAAAAATGCACAGAAGACAGGTCCATCAATAGCTATGGCAACTAAACAGAACTTCTGTGTTTGGAGGCAACATAATTCTGAAGGCAAGCTGCTGGAGAGCAGCATGAAGTGGATACCGCTTCCTGCTTCCTGTGGCATCTGTTTGACCACTATGTGAAACAGAATATTGGACTAAATGGAGCATCGGCCTGATCCACCAAGCTGGTTCTTATGTACTTCAGAAACATTTTAAAAATTTGTAATTCACGTGTTAGCGCCAATTTCTACATGTTTTTAGAATAGTAAATAAAACTGACTTTGAAGCTATCATGTGCTCACGAAGACGGTGGTGGTGGGGGAGAGACAAGGCTCACTCCCAGTTTGCCCAGCCAGCACCTCAAGGGTTTGTCTCAGACCTGGTTAGCAACTGTGTGGGGTCAGGTGGCAAGGGCAGAAGCCATGCCCATAACTTTCTGCCATGCTACCACTAGCACTTCAGGGGTTCGCATTCCATGATCTGGGTCAAGAACCAACTAATTATGCCAAATAAAAGGATACTATTCTAGTCTAAGCAAGGCCTGAGAATGATCCAGTAGAACATGATACAGTTCTACTGCTTAAGTTAAGCCTATTTGGATGGGAAATCACATAAGAACTACATGCAAGTCACTTGATTCTCTGGAATACAAAAATTATAAATAGACAGCACTAGTAGATCCTGCATGTTACGTTAATGTGGCCTGAAAGTGACAATTCAGGGAGTCATTTTACACATCCTGCCCCAATAGCCAGAAAGTGAGCTGAGATAGGTAATGCTTTCGATACAGAAAAGCACATGCCCTCATAGCACAGCTCCAGCTTTTGGCAGTTGCTATCCATCTCTGGTGAGCAGCAAGTTGTCAGTCTGTTTTATTGTGCCACAACTATCTTTTCTGATAATTAAAGGCCTTATGGCTATGCAATGATGGACCAATCAAAATTATTTCTCCACAACCAACATCCTGGGGCAAAGTCCTGAAACTTAGGCAAAGGAGAAAGAGATCCTTCACTGTAAAAGTCTAGGCTGTTTGGAGAGACTGGGTGCAATTGATCTAAGGCATCCATGACATACTACAAGCATATAAAGTCCTGAAGTCCCTGCAACCAACCACAACTTTACTGAATGTGGAAAAAGACTTGTGGGCTCCACCGACCCTGATCATTAGGCAGTCAACACATATGAACATATGAAGCTGCCTTATACTGAATCAGACCCTCGGTCCATCAAAGTCAGTATTGTCTTCTCAGACTGGCAGCGACTCTCCAGGGTCTCAAGCTGAGGTTTTTCACACCTATTTGCCTGGACCCTTTTTTTTTTTGGAGATGCCAGGGATTGAACCCGGGACCTTCTGCTTCCCAAGCAGATGCTCTACCACTGAGCCACCGTCCCTCCCCTCACATATATATATATATATATATATATATATATATATATATATATATATATATATATATATATATATATATATATATATATATATATATATATATATATATATGGAAGAGTGCTTTACTATAAGATGGTCTAGCCCCGGACAGGCCATATAAGGAACTCCAGTTCAGCCCCACTCACCTTGCTGCTCCAATAGGGCGTTCTGACGCTTTAGGTCATCAATGTCCTGCTGGTGTGTGTGGTTTTTTCGGCGCATGTACTGGATGTACTCTGTGGCTTTATCTAGGATTTGGGCCCGGGATGCCTGTTGCAATAGTAGGGAAAAAAACACCAGATAAAGTCCTAGTTCACACAGGCAACTAGGTCAACTCTCCTTTCTGCAGGGAGACCAGGGATTAAAGTCTTCAGCTTAGCTCTTTCTCAAAGCATTCAAGTTAAGAATCACCTCCTGATTTTATAGAAACAACTGAAATAGTAGCATCACGCTTCAGTGCTATATAGGAGGGGTGGCCGACGGTAGCTCCCCAGATGTTTTTTGCCTACAACTCCCATGAACCCCAGCCAGCATGGCTGATGGCTGGGGCTGATGGGAGTTGTAGGCAAAAAAAAACAACATCTGGAGAGCTATCATTGGCCACCCCTGCTATACAGCATGATAGAGGAACAACATCTGGATCACTCCCTGCATCTCTAACTCTGTTAGCAAATCCCACCACGTTTCCAAGAACTCCTTCAGCAAAGCAGAGACTGCCCACTGCTTTTCAGCACACAGAAAACATCCTAACATTGTTTTGTATCCCAGAGATAAAACTAAATGAAAATTAGTTCCCTATGTCACCAGAGCTAGCAGATAAGCCATCAAATCCTAAAAATACTCATATTGATAAATCAAAGAGATATTAAGCTAGAAGTCTTATATGTTCTCTCAACAACTGCAACAGTGCAGTATGGACTAGTGTACTTAACGGTACTACATGGTTGTATGAGAGGTATTTCGTTTAACCTGTTCATCTGTAACACACTCATATTTGTGAAATGCTTTTGAATAACACTAGTTTGCATGGCAACATGCCCTCTATAGTAAAATCACTGTTTGGTATATTCATGTGGCACACAGACTATGAAGGAATTCAATGACCAAGAATTACAGCAAGGAAGACAGAAGGACACATTGGAGGCATTCTGAAATTCTTCATTACTGGCAACCTGAGACAAATGTGTCCTGCTGAAGATGAATCCAGCGGTGCTGCCCAAAAGACAGGTTGGAGCCACTTCTTTCATTGGGTCTGGCTTCCCCTTCTGCAGATGGAGTAGAATTTGTTGTATGTATCTTATTCTGAAGATTGCGTGAAAGGTACCATTGATTCTCACTATAACACATGAAGATGTGATACCTGAACAGGCAATGAGGATGTAGGCTCCTTACTGGAACAGTTGTGTGTACACCTGAGGAGAGCATAGTACTTGCATTGTTCTAGAATAGTGAGGTAGAATTGGTAAACCAAGCTGCCCTGAGCCTTTTGAAAGGCAACTTGGAGATGTCCTAAATAAACAGTGAGCCCCACCAACACAGTCCCTGTCAAACCCCCCCCCCTATTTTAACATAACACTGGAGGATTATTTTATCTTCCATTAGCAGAAATGTTTCTTCAAAAAAAAAAAAAGACTGATTATACAGCTAAATTTTACTTTCATTTTCAAGTTACTAATATTGATGGAAAGTTTATGGTGGCCACACAAAAAGAACTGTTATATTTACATATGTTCATTAAAAAAAAGCAGAAAAATATATTTTGGATTTGCCACTTACCCAAAGACATTCCTGTTTTTTAATTACATCTAAAGACAAGCATCAAGAGTACACAGTTCTAACAGAAGCATTAAAGAAGCAAAAACATGTACATTTCAGTGTGGGCCCATCTGGCAACACGGTAACAGAACATGTGTTCTGATATGATAAAGAAATCAAGAGTATCTAAGAAGCTGATACTGTTTGTACCATACAGTGAAGGAAACTGGCTACAGACGAATTTCAAGCAAAGTATCAGCTTTATGGAAACCTACATAGTTCTTTTTAAAAACTCAGCTGCAGAGTTATTTTCAGAGAACTAACTCAGATAGACAAGACATCTTTAAGTTGCAACATATAACAGCAAGTAGACAGTTTTTACGCAAGTCAGGGATTGTATTTTCTCCACCCCTCATGTACCAGCGTGGCACTCGCCACCTTTTCATGGACCAGTCTCCCAATATCATAAAATATATCTGGAACTGACAGTCTCTGCAAAGCTATTTAACACTACATGCAAAGATGTTGCTGCCTAGCCCTCTCCAAGTCATTAACAAAAAATGCTATTATACAATTCAAATTGTAATGAAATTCACTTATTTTTGCTGGAGGAAAAAAAACACACACATGATTTTTGCCCATTTTGTAACCAACTTCTATTGGGCCTACATAGAAAGAGGAGCGAGATAAAACATTCTACTGCAGATATCAATGAGGAAAATGACTCCTCCTGATTATTTGATTTTGGCTGGTACCTTCAAAACAATCTCTCCCCCCCCCCCCCCCCCAATTTTTATGGCAGCGACACATTTTAGATCTTAACTAAATGCATTCACACAACTGTCAGTATTTTTTCCCTTTTCAAAAATCACACTGAACACCCTCTACCACTCAGATTTTGATCAGGACCATCACACAAAGGGAAAATTAGGGGTTTTTTAAAAAAGTTTTACCCTCAAGTTCCCATTTTCCTGAACTAAAACACTCCCCAGGAGTGAATATCTTCCCATCTGAGACAAGGATGCCCATATTAGTACCTGCATATTTGTCCAAATAAGACAAACAGTAGCTTCCAAAGCAGTTCCAGGGAGAGGCTTATACTCTTTCTTTCCATAAAATTTGTGTCACAATCCAAATTAGACCCTTATGATTCCATTCACACAATGCCTGGCAAGGTATACAGGTGAATCCTCAGCTTCTCGTGACATAATTTTTAATTTTGCAACATTTTGTTGCCTTGCCTGGATTTTATCTTCTTATAGCTAGCCATAAGGATGTTCAATTAGATGGAATTCCAGCCTAGTATCCCCCCACTGAAGGAGAGCAGTAATGAAACAACATTCAGTATCAGAGATGTCATTTTGTAAGAATTTCAGAATCTGCATCCGTCTGTCCTTAAAGACTGCCAAGGTTCTTTTATACTCCTTAAAGATAAAGATGTTTTTTTGATTCCACCAGTGTGCCAAATTCAAACTGTAACAATGGGATAAAGGGCATTACTGGGGGCCACTTCACATGTCAATTTCTTCTCTATGAAAATTTAAAGTTTATACTTGGTCAGCTTTCAGACCCGCTGTAAGTTGATTCTTTTAGCTGATTTCTAGAAACTGCTTAAATGGTAGAAGGTGAAGGTTCTGTTGTCAATTTATGCTTGCATTTAACATTATTTTATTCCATTGCTTTTTATTTAAAAATAATCTGTCCCAAGTTGTTGGGGCAGAGCAGCCTAAAACTCTAGAATGCAAAAAGGCAAGGTCCCCCCCACCTTGAGTTTATTGTTCATTTGACCAAATCACTAGCATCCCAATTCAGCTTTATTTATGTTTTAATAAAATATTTACACATGACTAGTCACACTAAGACTTGGGAGGGGATATGAATTTCATTGTATCACATACCAATGACTAAAACGGACATGTTTACATGACTTTCATTATTAGTAAAGTCAAACTTTTAAACTGGGTAACTAGCATGTTTGGGATCTGCTTCCTGCTCCCCACTGGGTGGGTGTTACTCTCTAGACCTTTACGAGCTGAGCCTGCTGACCAGCAGCAGCACTGAGCATGTGGTGGCAGAGCAGGTTGTGGGTTCTAGGCACAGTTGCTGCATGTTTGACACTGATGCCCTCTTGCTGCCAATCTTTATTAAATCTTAAATCTTTATTAACCAGCTTATCTGATAAAACTGGAAACCCCATTCCCTCATGGATGTCGGTTAACGTAGCTTTTAATACATCCAGCACTGCAGAAGGAAATTTACAGTGCAATCCGATGTAGAGTTACTCCAGTCTAAACTCACCAAAATCACTGAGATTAAACTGAAATAATTCTTAACATCAAGAAAAACAGGATTAATTTCATGTCAATAAGGCACTTCCCAGTTTATGTGGTGTGGCTTCGGTTGGCACTTGCTGCAGTTGCCATTCCCATGCAAAACTGTTTCCACCAAAACGTCTATGAAAGAGCCTGAAATTCCAGAGTGATAAGCAGGGCTTTTTTTTTGAACGGGAACACACAGGAATGCAGTTCCGGTTGGCTTGGTGTCAGGGGGCTAAAAAAAAAGTCCCGGTGATAACTACGCAGCAGCTTGTTCTGCTTCTAAGGAAGAACCAAAAAAAAGCAGGAAGCCAGACCACATAATTTAGCTAACCTAAACATCAAGCATTTGTCCCAAGATGTTTGGTCATATGACATGAATGATGAATAGGTGTACCTTGATGATGTCTAGGACACAGAGTCATCAGAGGTGATTGCACACAAAAATATGCTGTCTATCAAGCTAAGTACCTTGTACTGAGCTTCTGCAGACAACTCTGTAGTTATTCCAGCCACTGATGATTAGCCGGTCATTTCCTCATTCTTTTTTTTCAGGACTGACACGTTTGCCCTATAGAAAGCTACAAGTTACCTGCTAGCATTATTACATTTAAAGCTCAAGGAAAGCCAGTCTTTACACATTCAGCAGATTTAGAGCTACTTCACACAACCGCGTGGTAGTGACTCCTTCCCCTGTCCCCCAAGTGAAACATGCCCATCTAAAGTATCTGCCATAAGCTCAAGCTGAAATTCTGCATGCTACTGTAAAACTTCCAAACACAGGCCAAATGGCAGCATGTGCTCATGGGAAAATAATTCAGGCAAATCCTTCATTCTGAGCATAATTCAACCTAGGTCAAGTGGGGAAAAAAAGAGAGTTCATGTACAGTGGTCCTAAGAGATCACCAGTGTCACAGGAGAAAAATTGGGTAGGGAGACAATACCTGGGTTAGAGAGAATATCTGGGTTACAGAGTGTTGCTTTGGGACTATAGAGAACACCCTAGCCTCTATTACCAGAGCATGGTCTAAGGGGAAGTTGCATACCTTCTCTCCCTCTACTACCTTCTCTCTCTACTAACATTACCTTCTCTCTCTACTAACATTAAAACATTTGAAGAACTAAGTACAAACAGAAAGATCAGCCTTGTCTAACTAGCCATTGGCCAGAAAAAAAACCCCTAGAAATTCTCCTTCCTAGCAGAAACAATTCTACCCTAAAGGAGGTTTGTAGCTTGAGGGTGTTCCTGGACCCAGGCAGGCCTCCTGTTGGATAAACAGGTGGCAGCAGTGGCCAAGGGTGCCTTTTACCAGCTTTGGCTGGTGAACCAGCTACAGCCCCTTCCTGTGTGCCACTGTGGTGCATGCCCTGGTAACATCTAGATTAGATTACTGCTATGTACTCTATGTGGGACTGCCCTCAAACTGCCTGGAAGCTACAGCTGATACAGAATGCTGTGGCTAGAGTGTTGACCGCAGTGGGTCATAGGGACCGTATGACTCCAGTCTTGTTCCATGTAGACAGGTTTCCAATTTGCTTCTGGGCAGTGGCATTAACTTTTAAAGCCCTGTATGGCCTGGGACCAACATACCTTAAGGACTACTCTCTCTCAAATGTGTCCACCTATTCACTCCAGTCACCTTTGGAGGCCCTGCTTTGTTTGTCCCACCACCTGAAGTTAGATGGGGGACAATACAAGAAAGGGCCTTCTCAGTCATGGTGCCAAAACCTTGGAACTCCTTCCCCAGGGAGGATTCATCTGTCTCCTTCTATAAGTGTCTTTCGCCAGGAGGGAAAGACTTTTTGTTTTGTCTAGCATACCCCCAGTAACCATTACTGGCCTTCCTTCTGGTAGGTGTTTTTAATTGAACAATTTTAAATGTACTTAGTTTTTTTTTTTTTTAAATGTTATGTTTGTAGCCTTGTGGACCCCGATTGGGTGGAATGGTTGCATTAGCAATGTTTTAAGTAAACTGTCATTCTGGAACTGCAAAATGGAAAGGAAGAACAGGGTCTGCTACCAGCAGAAGCTCTCAAGGTCACTGGGAACCTTTTGGGAATTAACAGGTTGGAGATACCTGACTGAAAAGCAAAGTGCAGACAAGAAAGGTGGTGATGAGGTAGTTCGGCTTGTCTTTCATAATTTTAGACTTCTCTTCAATGCATACAACTCTGTCATCTGAATATACGCATCTGGACACTACTGTTCAGAATAAGTAGTTGGACAGGGAATGAGGGGGCGAAATCAAGCATTCCCTAACACATGTGTGACAACATCACAGATGTCACAGAACCTCTGCATAAGGTGGCAGAGCCTTGCCAGTTCACATGCAATGATGTGGACTATTCCAGTAGAGCCCGCAAGGTCTGTCACAAGACAAACAATACTAAAAGCAATCAAGGACCGAAAGGGAAGCTATGCAAAAATCCTGAAAAGTTTGACAAGATTTCCAAATTTTTGGAATAATCTGAACTAATGAGAAGTGATGCTTTATTTTCATCTTCCAGAACGAACGGTGAACTTCTTTTCAAGATGACTGAGGCCTTCTGCAGAATTACTGGCGTCACTTCTCTCAATAAACTCACCTTCTCTCCCTGAAGTGATGGCACAGAATCCCGCAGGCTGTGGAAGCTGTCCTTGATGTGGTCCCTGCGCTTGCGCTCCAGTGCATTGTGGTGAGCACGTTTATCGGCCTATGTCAGACAAAAAAGGACAAGAATTAGACCTATGTTGTGGTTTGCAACAGGCAACTTGTACTGCATCTCTGGCTCAGGACCCATCATGACGTGAGAAGGATGCATCTCCAGAGTCAAAGCCCTGCTATAACAGAGGCGAAGAAACAATAGGGTCAGTGACAGTAACATCTAGGGCACTTCTGTCCAGCGTGCAAATCAATTGTGATTACTTAGAAGAGTATGGCTTTTACCCTGCAACATTTAGCATCGTGCAAGTGAATAATATGATTGCTTATAAAGTTTCTGGCATCATTCCATGGACTACAGAACCTGTACCTTCAAGAAAGCACCAAGCATTCTAAAATGCCACATATTAAACTTATAAATGGACTCTTCCCAGTATTAGCACCCCCATGTATTGTACAAGGGTGTGCAACATATATCAATCACAGCTCATGGAATGACCAAAACACTCCAAGGGTGGGGGAGAAGACCCCCTGGAATGTACTTTTATCCAGTGCAACTATTTTTGGCCATATAATCCAGGGAACAAGAAAAGCTGCAGTTCCTTGGTTTAGCCACTGCATCACAGCTAAGCAGTCCTTCTAAATCCAAGGAGATAGATCCAAGGGGGCAGCCGTGTTGGTCTGAAGCAGCAGAACAAAGTAGGAGTCAAGTTTCACCTTTAAGACCAACCAAGTTTTATTGAGAACGCAAGCTTTTGTGTGCTCTCTAAGCACACTTCATCAGACGAGGGGATCAGGTATTGTGGGCTGAAATACAAGCAGTTTGTTGATTAAGAGTGCAAACTGGCTGTGGTCACATGATACAACAGTGTGGCTTGGCCATTTGGCCTACAACTAGGAAATACATGTCCTTCTGTGATTTGCAAAAACACCAATTGGCAGGGAACTTTATTACTTTTTATGGCTATCCAGACCAAATGGCCCAGCCACACTGTTGTATTACGTGACCACAGCCAGTTTGCACTCTTAAACAACAAACTGCATGTATACCTGATCCCCTCAGCTGATGAAGTGTGCTTAGAGAGCCCCGAAAGCCTACGTTCTCAATAAAACTTGGTTGGTCTTGACTCCTGCTTTGTTTCTAAAGCCAAGACTCTGATCTTACTCAATCAGAAGTAACTGACCTGATGAATAAAGATTTAGATTATTTTTATGCAGCAGTGCCATGCAAATAATTAGAAAGGCTGCTCGTAACCTACATTTATGAATGGTGAAGAATATAAAAACAGTTGCAAGATACTGCTTAAACAACCCAAGCACAGCATATACAAGAATAACATAGTTCTCTGTTCCCATCATGACCCTGGAAAATGTCCCTACCAGATACAGAAGTGTAATTTCTCCAGGCAATTTAAAATGAAGTGTATATCCAGGAGGATAAAGGATTGCAGATTATTGGAAAGGACGATCTGATAAGCTATTGCCATTTAAAGCCAAAGATAGTGCCAGAGATGCAATTTAAATCACATACCTGAATTTTTCATTAAAGATCATATTTCAAGTCAACCTTCTTAAGAAGAACAGTGTTTAAAACAGTTTAATCCAATCCCTCTATAAGTACTGTAAGAGAAAGTTTTAGCTCCCCCCCCCGCAAAAAAAAGCAAGATTTTAATTTTTTTTTAAAAAGCCAATACAAGTATGAACTACACTGGGATTTTATTTTGATTTATTATTTGTGCAACAATTCATTTCTGACTTCTTCCAACTGCCTGGCGCTCCACCTTTTATTACAATTTCAGACAGCGCCAGGGAAATCAAATTATGATTAATGAAACCTGACCTTCAGATGTCAAGGCAGCCTCCAGTCACACAGGTTTGGCAACAATCCCACACCCAGTTCCTGACAACAGAGGTTATGTGTCAGATGTAAATAGGTAGTCCTCAAATCCCAAACACAAAGCAGTCTCTAAATCCTCTCTTTAGATCAACATTGCAACCTATTAGGAGGCAGCACTGGACTAATAACGAAGTGGCCCATTCTCTTCCTCCTTCACAGGCCACTGAGAGGTTCCCTGGCTTTAAAGTAATGAAAGAGGAGTGCCCCAAGTGATTTGGAAAACTCTAACAGCCGTCTCAAGGAAGGAAGGAAGGAAGGAAGGAAGGAAGGGAGGAAAGGAAGGAAGGAAGGGAGGAAAGAAGGAAGGGAGGAAAGAAAGAAGGGAGGAAAGAAAGAAGGGAGGAAAGAAAGAAGGGAGGAAAGAAAGAAGGGAAGGAAGGAAGGAAGGAAGGAAGGAAGGAAGGAAGGAAGGAAGGAAGGAAGGAAGGAAGGAAGGAAGGAAGGAAGGAAGGAAGGAAGGAAGGAAGGAAGGAAGGAAGGAAGGAGAACAAGTGATTCAGTTAAGAAATACAAGTTGTTGTCAACTCATCTATAGTTGTTAAACTCTGCGGGTCACAGAAGGTGTATTATGTGCAGACCCCAAGTTCATCAACATTACACTCTCAAGTCAAGAACTGCCCTACAGCAAAACGCTAAACGTTTAGCCAGGCAACAAAATGACAGAGGTTACAGCAACATCGAGAAGAAATCATCATCCTGAGCAAGGAACAGGACTCAAAACTCACTGATAGTCTGCAGTTATCAGTGAAAACTCCAGAAGGAAAAACCACATAATGAAAAATTAGAACTATCCAATAATGTGAAAACTGATGCACCTGTCCTTCCTGCCTAATATGTGCACTTCTTACAGTCCGTCACCAAAAGTTTTAAATCGAGTGAAAAAGGATCTGTGGGTTGTCCTTAGAAAAATTAAACTGACAAGCTTGTGAGATTGTGGGGGAGCAGCCAGTACTAGTTCCATAAAGTCACATACATCTAATCATCTGTGCTACTATAGCTCTTGATGTCTGCTGAGCTTGAGGCTTCAAAGTGGATTAAACTGCATGCTACTGAACTGTACCTGAAGTGTTGAGAATCAGAACAGTTAACCAGATTCACCAAGTGCACAAAACACTGGAGCAGCATGGTCAGTCAACACTGCCTTTCACCTGCCTCGGTCAAAACGGTTCAACTTCAGTTTCGCTGCCCAAATTAGAAGGTCATACATAAAGCTTCAACCGTTGAACAGACTATTCTACCCCCTCCCCTTTGAAGTTAGTGAATTTTGCGTGGTGTTTTGAGGAAATCTAAGGAAACCAGAACAACACAGGCAAGCTACTTATTCTTATCCAGAATAGCCTGTAATCACCCTACTCCCAAAATATCACAACTAGCTGTGATATGCTAAAATGTCTTGTTCCCCAACCCTCTTTATGATATCAGACCTAGCCAACTGCTGGATGTAACACCTGGCCCTACTGTAACTTACCACTGGCAAGAATTCAAAGCAAGTGAATTGCATTTAGGAAAAGATGGCAAGACCTAATCCAGTGAGTTCTGGTTGGCACAAGACATAATAAATGCCAAATAAGGATAGCATGAAAACACTGGCCTCCATTCATCAGGGAAAGGTGGCCCACTGCCATGCTACTCCCCATTACTACCCTCATCAGCTACTTTCTAAACTGTTTGACTGTCCAGGAAAATCTCTGCTCCTGGCAAGGAAAGGGGTGGGAGGGGGGAATATAACTCTATTCCAAGAGAGGTTGCTAGTTGAATGTTAGAACTCCATGAAATGAGTATTGGCACATACAAAACAGAACAGAAACGATGGCATTTTGCTCTGAAGGCCTTTATAACTGGCCAGAAATTAGGCAACCCAGTATTAATGAGAGATCTCACTAATTCAGACAGGTATGCAAGTCAGGCAGATTAGGGTTTTAGAGTGCTACAGCGGCTAACCAAATACTGGAACAATTAAAACCTGGACATCACCTGGCATTCTAGAGCTTTCATGATAGTTCATCATTCAACAGCTAAAGAGGCCCATCCGTCATCTTCTGAGGACTTCACAGCACCCTTGGTTCTTTCTTTCTAGGCAGTTTTTAAAGAAGTGACTCACAATCAACAAAAACCGTCAACAAAAAAGTTGTATTTATTAAAGTGTTTGTATCCCAATTTTCAATTAAAAATTTCAAGGTAGCTAACAAATGATAACACAAGGCTGACTTTTAAAGACAGCAATCAGAGGTCACAGAACTCACAACTTAAATATCTCCAAAAGCCCCCTAAAAGGAGACAGCCTTCGTCTGGCTTCTGTAAACCATTAAAGATGGAGCACGTCGGACCCCACTGGGGAGGGAATTCTAAAATCTTGATACAGTTGCTAATATCTTGTCCCAAGAAACAACCCCACTGTATCTCATATAACAAGAAAATAGAACAAGGCACAAGAAGCTCTCAGAATACAGGCATATGGGAGATCACAGTCCTTGATATATTCCTGGGCCAGAATGCTTAGGGCTATAAAGACTGAAAACAGGATTCAGAACTTGGCTCTGAAACTATCTGGAAGACAGCAAAGCAGTTGCACACCTGACACTATGTACGCCACACAGCCTGCTGTATTCTGAATCAGATACAGTGTAAACATTGTAAGAATGAAATAATGTAGCAAATTGGTGCTCCATGGCTCCAAGGCATTCCGATAAATAATTTTTTTTAGATGAGGCCTTGACAGATTTTCTTTGCCTTTACACGCCACGGTAAAAATTTAATAGCCAGACTTATTTTTCAGCCTGCAGAGATTTATATTTTAATGACTATACTGTCAAGTTACTGCTATGACAAAACCTAATCCTAAACTCTTTACAGTTTCTTGACATTTTTTTTCCTGAAAAGCTGTTAAGAAAAGTGTCGTGGCCTATAAATATGGGGTAACCTTAGTTGTCATCACACCAAAAACTAATCGCTATTCTTCACCTAAATAAACTTTGTGCTTCCTACTGAGAACCACCAAAAGGCTGACTGCTGAAAACACTACATGTCACAAATAAATTTCTAGGCACCGTGGCTCCTGGAATAGGTCAAACCCTGTTATAGAGATTTTGAAGACATGAGGAAAAAACAGTGGCAGGGAGAAGGCTGGGTCAGGAAAAAATGTCACGAAGAAAAATTGATGTCTATGTAGTGCTAACTTTATCAACCCTGAATTTTTGCTTCTGCTTTAAGAAGTCATTCACAAGTGTACTAGCATATAATGCTTGTAATCTGGTATATTAAGAAATGTAAAAATATAAATGCTTATTTTTTTTGTTTAAGCAAAAAATCACAAATACACTAAACATAATACTAGGAAGAGCTGCTAACTGCTGCAACCTGTGATACCCAGGCACATATACCTTCGCTTCCACTATTTTAGGAGTAAGAAAAATAGAAGCTGAAAATAAAAACATTAAGAAAAACAAAATATGGTTTATTGTTTAGACTTAATTTGTAACACTGTGACTGTGTGAACTGTTTATGTCAGCGTTTTGTTTGGATGTTTGGATGGGGAGGGACGGTGGCTCAGTGGCAGAGCATCTGCTTGGGAAGCAGAAGGTCCCAGGTTCAATCCCCGGCATCTCCAAAAAAGGGTCCAGGCAAATAGGTGTGAAAAACCTCAGCTTGGACCCTGGAGAGCCGCTGCCAGTCTGAGAAGACAATACTGACTTTGATGGACCAAGGGTCTGATTCAGTATAAGGCAGCTTCATATGTTCATATGATGTTGTTAACACTGAAACAAGGACCTCTTCAATAGTATATTATCAGGCCATTGTTTAAACATGATCGGTTTTGTCTACAATTGAGCAATAAACATATCCTTTAAAATACCTAAAATATACACAGAATTAATAACAGAGATGGCACTAGGTCTTAATATAAAGATATTTTACAGTTGGAAAACATTTTGAGTGAAACTGATCTTAGAAAACATTTCACTGCTTCCAAGAGAGAGAATATTCAAAATTTCCCATTCTTCCATTTGAAAAATTGAAATTCTCCCCAAGATTTAAAAAAGCACCCCCCAGGTTCTCATTTTTCTACCAAGGTATCTTGTGTACACTCACGTGTACAACATATTCAGATCCATAAGAGACTTCCTCACCGTATTTGCTGCCCTAAGGCAAGACCCCTTATCTTTCCTCTATGTTTAAAACATGCTGCCTTGCTTTTTCTTAAGAATATAGGAGGCAACA
This sequence comes from Heteronotia binoei, assembly GCF_032191835.1. NCBI lineage: Eukaryota > Metazoa > Chordata > Lepidosauria > Squamata > Gekkonidae > Heteronotia > Heteronotia binoei. The sequence goes on along the minus strand of NC_083243.1, from coordinate 172,805,760 downwards.
TAAATGCGCATATAAAATGAAATATTTCACTGCAATTTATTCTTAGTGTCCTACATGGCAGCCACAGCCTTGGATCATCTTGCTCAATACAAAAAAGACCTGGTGCTCTCCTTAGCATGCTAGCACTCATCAAATCAGCACAGAAGAACCTCTGAACCAAGGATCCCCCAAGCTGGCAAGCCATAAAAATACATATTAAAACGTAAGTCAAATATAATGTATTTTACTAAAACTTCATTATGCATTCCAACTAGAGTAGCATAAATTATGGTGCTTACCAGGCATGAGAATCAAAAGGAGTCAGAATTTATGACACGTATGAGATATACTTTTTGGGTTCATAAAACTGAGGACATTTTAAAGCAAAACACAGAAACCAACTTGCTTCTACAAATCAGACAATGCAAGTCCAATACTACCAAATCAAGATGTGGAGCTACTTTACTGGATTAGACCACTGATCCATATAACCCAATAATTGAAAGCAGTTCTGCAATGTTTCAGAAACCTGAATGTTTTTTAATTGGAGATGCCAGAGACTGATATATCTGCTCTACTTGAGAACTATGGGCCGAGAAATTGGGATGCAAATACAGGTATCTAGTAGATTACTAAGATTGTGCATGTGAATTGCTTTGAGTACTATAAAGGGCTATATAGCTGTTAAGTGTTACTTTTTCTCTTTTTTAATGACTGGCTTCTCATCACTGGCAGTTGACAGGTATGAGCTGCATACTCAGCACACTGGTGTTTACCCAAACAATAACTTTCCCTTTTAATACTAAAAATACAGAAAGCCATGTACATGTTTAAAATCGAGGCATATACTTTACGAGTTATCCAGTTATAGCCATCATGCTAGTTGATCTCTGTACATCACTTCCACTCAATTGCTGAAGACTGAACCCAGTAAGATTTAAAAGGACGCAGAAACTATTTACGTATGTGTCTTTTGTTTGCAGGCATGCTATGGTCACTAGGAACACTTAGAATAAAGAAAACAGAGCATTTTGTACTTTGCTTTCTTCTTTAGCAGAATGAATTTCAAAGGCTCCACATTTCACCCAAGAATCTTTATTTTTCTAAATTATTTTCCTGTTTGAAACAGTAAGGTGGGTGGAAAAGCTTTTGGGGATTACATATGAAATCTGAAACAATCACGACTGTTTGTTAAATTGGACAAATATGAAGTGTGAGCCTCTAACTTCTTAAAAGACAATCTGAACACACAACAGATATATGCCAATAGTAATTAACAAGTTCTCCTTCAGAGCAGATAAAAATGATTTTTAAGAACTGGGCTTCTTCAATTTAAATTGCTTTTAATAACATATTTCTAAACAAATCAATAACTTAAAATGAAAGCCTAACACAAACATATTACTCATTCAGTCTCCAAGAACTAAAAAATTACCTTCTATCTATTTGCATTAAAGGCTACTTTGTAAAAATTACAATGGGAGGAAAACGCACTTCTGAAGCTAAAAATTATAAATAACACAATATGTCTTGTTTTGTGGGTTCCCTACTGCAGCAAGTCACCACAGATGCAGAAACCAGGAGATGTTGCCCTGTATATCAACACCATTCATGAACTTGTATGGGATCATGTTGTACTCCTATTTTATGCCTGTCAACTACCTAAGGTCTGCAATACCATTCATTTTTTGAATTGTGAATGTTTATAATGACTAACCAAACAGCTTAAGCATTTTTACTTTTCATCTCATGGAAAAAGTGCTCTTCTTTCTTTTGCCCCCTGATTACCATCTCTCTCAGCAATTTGTGGACACTTGCAACCAGATCTTATGCATGTCTACTCACAATGTTCAATGGGACCTACTTCCACACCAGGATGCAGAATGTAGCACCCTTCTTCACATGAATAATTTTGCCGAGTATTCTTGTTTGTGAACAGACAACACTGGACATAAATCGATTTCTTGCCTCTAAGCAGGAATAATGTTGGAGTATACATGGGTGGCATCATTTCCTATTATGCTTTTAGAGTTCTATAAATGTTTTATTTAGTTACCTATGAGCATGTTTTAGAAATTCGCTATTTAAAACCAATACATTATTTTTAAAAGCCATGCTCACCAGGTATCAATCATCGCAATACTGTTCCTAATTTTTGGTCCAAAAACACTCAAAAAGCAAAAGCAATTTAGATTTATACAGAAACCAACCAAGATACGAGCAAAAATTCCACACTCAAGTTTCTAGGGACAGCAATAACTATGGTGTTAATACAAACAAAGGTGAACAATAAACAGAAAACAACTTCTTTACATCAAGTACCATACTACCCTGTAAAAATCTTTCCAGTATGGCAAAGACAACACTGTGGATTGAGGGATTATTCCGCATGATCACAGAAACTGGTGCATCGCAGCAGAAATTTCAAAAATTAAGACATCTTTGGTCCTGTGAATTTCAGTTTATTTTCTATAAGTGACGCCAAAGGCTTAGAATTCAAGTTGATTCTGGAAAAGCGAAACATTCAACCATTTAACAGCCCAAATAAACTTCTTTACGGAAGTTTTCTGGAAAGGGCAGCATTTCTACTATATTCCCCTAAGTAGATTAAACACAAAAATCAAGAGAATCCACTGCTACTCACCGATTAAATCCTCTGCCAACAAAGGGGGGAGGGGTGCTCCACCCTAACACGTTGGGAAGGATAAGCTGCCACGCATTTACCACAGGACAAGCAGAAATATATATATCTCAGATGCTTTATTCCAATGCCGTCTGGGGCCCTTCTCAGGGCTGTCGCTAGTGAGGGAGCACAGGAGCGACGTCCCCTCTGCTGGCTATGGCCCTGGTCCTCCTATCTTCTATACCAGCGCACTCTCTGCAAAACTGTCTCTAACGTCCTCTTTTATAAGCAAGCCGATAGAATTATTCCCTACCCTGCTCCCTCCTTGATACTGTTCTCAAAACTGCCCCCCCACCCCACCAAAAAAAATGAAGTTAGGCAGTAAATGGCTGAAACCATGAAAGGTTCTCGTCACCCCTTCCCCATCCAACTCAGTCTCTCGTAAGAAACTAAACATAACTAAACATTCGAGAGCTTATCCCATACCGCATTTACCCTTTTCAAACCAGCCCCGTCCCAGACAAGCTCCAAACACCCCCCACCCTACCGTTTCCAACCACAAGGCTTGCAGGAGGCCTACACAGACTTCCTCCATCCCAGGAAGGAACCAAACTCTCCCCAACACAGCTAGTGCTTTCCAAACACACACTCTCTCTCTGCTCCCAGACCCAAAACTGCAACCCCCGCCCGCCTTTCTACTGATCTCCCCTCCAGGCTTAGGTAAGACCAAACCAGGCCAATGCCAGATTCCGCCCTCCTTTGGCTGCCGGGCTGGCTGAGAAAGGGCAGGCGGGACTGGAAGCGAATGCAAAGCAGAGAGACGCCCGGCAGGCTGAAGCCTCTGCTGCTCTTCCTGCAGCAAGACAGACGGACGGACGCATTACTGTCAGCCCCGCCTGCGCCTGACACGCACCGACTGACCGACCGACAGGGGGGGGGGGAGAGACGGGACAGGGCCGGAGGAAGGGCCGGGGAGCAGCGCGAGACTCACGTCGCTCTCCACCTCGATGTCATCGTTGTCGCTCATGCTGCGGCCGTCCCCCGCTTGAGCCACTCCAAGGCCTCCCCGGCAGGCGCTGCGGGCTGAGCCGCGGGCAGCGACGACAACAACAGCGCGGCCGCAGCAGCAGCCTCCTCCGTCGGCGTCTTGGTCGTCTCCTCCTCCAGCATCAACGGCACACGCACCCTCGTACTGCACGTGACGGCTGACCCGCACCGTCCGTCCGCTCCCTCGCGTCGGCTCCGACGGTGCATGCCGGGATTTGGAGTCCTTTCGGGCATACCACACCGTCCGCGATGCGCCGCTCTCAACTATCCTTCCCAGCGGCCTCTGGACTGGGATGGGTCCCGGAGGTGGCCGGCTGCGCTTGCGCAGTGGTGCCACATGGCATTGTGGGGAGCGCAGTTTCTAGCAAGGAGGAAGAGTTCTGCTTCCCGCAGACTAAGGCGGAGGACACGTGGATGGGAGGAAAGAGGGCACGCTCTGTTTAAGACCTCCCGTCGCCACTTTTTTTGCTTCAAGAGGGGATAGTAGCGTTATGCTGGCAGAAATGCTTGGTAGTTAGTTTAGCCAGTTAAAATCAGAAGCAATCTGGTTTGGGCACGAGTGAGACATTAAGATGGTAACAAATTGAGGGGATCTTCAGCTTCTGCATCACCTTAAAGCGGGAATCCTGAAGCTAAAAGGTAAAGGTAGTCCCCTGTGCAAGTACCAGGCGTTTCCGACTCTGAGGTGACGTTGCTTTCACAAGGTGTTTATGGCAGACTTTTTACGGAGTGGTTTGCCATTACCTTCCCCAGTCATCTACACTTTCCCCCCAGCAAGCTGGGTACTCATTTTACCTACCTCAGAAGGATGGAAGGCTGAGTCAAACCTTGAGCCAGCTACCTGAACCCAGCTTCCACCAGGATCGAACTCAGGTCGTGAGCAGAGAACTCAGATTGCAGTACTGCAGCTTTACCACTGTGCTACGGGGCTACGGAGTTAGAATTAATTTTCAAGTTTAACACTGTCAGCCCAGGCGGCCTACAGTGAAAACCTTGTCCTGCTTTCCATTTTGCCTTGTCTACATGGCAGGGGTAGGAGCATCACTACATCCTTTGGCGGTGAATTTCACTTTTTAATCACTTGTTGAATAAAGAAATCAGGGCTTTTTAAAAGCAGGAACGCAGTTCCGGCTGGCTTGGTGTCAGGGGGTGTGGCCTAATATGCAAATGAGTTCCTGCTGGGCTTTTTCTACAAAAAAGCCCTGAAAGTAATACTTCGTTTCTTCAGTCCTCAGTCATTTGCCACATTGTTGGCAATTTGTGGAGATCCTCCTGGCACACTTCACTGTTCGTCTTCGTTTTCAACATCCTGAATAATTTTGTATCATCTGCAAACTTGGCCACTACACTATTTACTTCCACAAAATTTTAAATGGCACCATACCCAATACCAATCGTTAGGTGACCCCACTGCTTACTTCCCCAGCTGTCCATTTATCCCTACTGTCTGCTTCCTGTCAGTTACCTGATTTTTAACCCATAAGAGGACCCCCTTCTCTTATCTCCTGACCGCCAGGCCTTTTTTTTTTTTTGAGCAGGAACGCAGTTCTGGCTGGCTAGGTCTCAGGAGGTGTGGCCTAATATGCAAATGAGCTCCTTGTGGACTTTTTCTACAAAAAGTCCTATGTGAAACAATGGTGGTGTCAGGGGTGTGGCCTAATATGCAAATGAATTCCTCCTGGGCTTTTTCTACCAAAAAAAGCTCTGCTGACCACTAACTCTTTGGTATGGTATCTTGTCAGAAGCCGTTATAAAGTCCAAGCATATAATGTCTACTAAAGCCGTTATAAGCCGTTATAAAGTCCAAGTATATAATGTCACTACTGTCTACAATAAGGGGTGTCAAACGTGTGGCCCAAGGGCTGATCAGGTCCCCAGAGGGCTCCTATTGGTCCCATGAGCAGCTCACTGTCGTCTGCTTCCTTCTGCATCACAGCTTGCTTTACCACGCTTGCTCAATCATACAGAAGCTATAGAGCAATCACACAGGAGCTACCATTGGCTGAGGCTCCTTTCTTGGGGACAGCACCAGTGCTAAGGTGCCTGCCACCCCAGGCAAGGCGCCTGCCCACCCCCAGCTTCTTGCCCCACCACACACTCTTCCTCCCCTCTGCATGCAAAGCCAGGGCTTTAATACTTACCCTTGTGTGCACCTGAGCAGGGAAGGGGGGGTGGAGGTGGTGAGGGCGAGAGTGGTGGCAGCGGTCCCCAGTTGGAGCACAACTGTTGCCACACTGTGCTGCCCTGTTGCCCCCACTAGGAAGGGCCAGGCGGCTGCTGCCTTCAGCTCCCCTCTTGCTGCCAGCCTGCCTCCCTCCTTTGGCAGCAGTGGCAGTAGTGGCGAGAAGAACCTCCTCCAGCCGCGGATGCAGCCAAAGCAGGAAAAGTGGCAGCAGGGAGGAGCTGAGAGTGGTGAGGCTGGGCTGGCACAATGCTTCCTTCCCTCCACACTGCCTCTTGCCGCCAGCTGCTTTTATTTGTGAGCTCCCATGGCACAGCCAGGGAAGCTGCGCTGGTGGCTCAGCCTCCCACGAAGGCTGCTTAGACCACCTATGGGGAAAGGGTGGGGGTGAGAGGGGGTGTCTGGTACCCCTGTAGTCCAGGGAAAGGGCAGGTCCTCTTGTGGATCAAAATTGGCTAATTAATAGGAAGCAGAGAGTGAGTATAAATGGGCAGTCTTCACAGTGGAGGACGGTAAGCAATGGGGTGCTGCAGGGCTCAGTACTGGGTCCCATGCTCTTTAACGTGTTCATTAATGATCTGGAGTTGGGAGTAAGCAGTGAAGTGGCCAAGTTTTCAGATGACACTAAATTGTTCAGGGTGGTGAGAACCAGAGAGGATTGTGAGGCACTCCAAAGGGATCTGTTGAGGCTGGATGAGTGGGCGTCAACGTGGCAGATGAGGTTCAATGTGGCCAAGTGTAAAGTGTGCGATTGCAGTAAAAAAAGGCCAACGCCATGCTGAGAATTATTAGGAAGGGAAGTGAAAACAAATCAGCCAGTATCATAATGCCCCTGTATAAATCGATGGTGCGGTCTCATTTGGAGTACTATGTGCAATTCTGGTCACTGCACCTCAAAAAGGATATAGCATTGGAAAAAGTTCAGAAAAGCGCAACTAGAATGATTAAAGGTTTGGAACACTTTCTCTATGAAGAAAGGTTAAAACGTTTGGGGCTCTTTAGCTTGGAGAAATGACTGCGGGGTAACATGATAAAGGTTTACACGATTATGCATGGGATGGAGAAAGTAGAGAAAGAAGTCCTTTTCTCCCTTTCTCACTATACAAGAACTCGTGGGCATTCAATGAAATTGCTGAGCAGTCAGGTTAAAACAGATAAAAGGAAGTGCTTCTTCACCCAAAGGGTGATTAACATGTGGAATTCACTGCCACAGGAGGTGGTGGTGGCTACAAGCATAGCCAGCTTCAAGAGGGGATTGGATAAAAATATGGAGCAGAGGTCCATCAGTGGCTATTAGCCACAGTGTGTGTGTGTATTTTGGCCACTGTGTGATACAGAGTGTTGGACTGGATGGGCCATTGGCCTGATCCAACATGGCTTCTCTTATGTGATCATATCACCTCTCATCCGCCTCCTCTCCAGGGTAAACATGCCCAGCTCCTTCATTCTTTCTTCACAGGACTTGGTCTCTAGAGTAAGGCTGTACCATCACTTCACATGATCTGGACACTATACTTCTGTTAATACAGCCCAATATTACATTTACCTTTTTAGCCACCACATCATGCTGTTGACTCAAGTTCAGCGTATGGTCCACTAAGACCCCTAGATCCTTTTCACACATACTACTGCTAGAACAAGCCTCCCCTATCCTATAACCATGCATTGGATTTTTCCTATCTAAATGCAGAACTTTACATTTATCCCTGTTAAAATTCATTTTATTGGTTGCAGCCCAGGTTTCTAGCCTGTCAGGGTCATCCTGTGTCCTATTTCTGTCTTCTACTGTATTTGCAACCCCTCCCAATTTAGTATCATCGGCAAATTTAATAAGCATTCCCTCTATTCCTTCATCCAAATCATTTATAAAGATGTTGAACAAAACAGTCCCAGGACATCCTTGAGGCGCTCCATTTGTCACTGCTCTCCAAGAGGATGAGGAACCATTCACCAGCACTCTTTGGCTGCGATCTGTCAACCAGTTACAGATCCACCTAATGGTAACAGGATCCAAACCACATTTTACCAACTTGTCAATAAGGATAGTATGTGGAACCTTATCAAAAGCCTTACTGAAATCAAGATAAACGATGTCTACAGCATTCCCCTGATCCAACAAGGTAGTCACTTTTTCCAGAAAAAGAGATCAGGTTAGTCTGACATGACTTGTTCTTGAGAAACCCATGCTGGCTCTTAGTAATCATAGCCATCCTTTCTAAATGTTCCAGGACTGACTGTTTGATTATTTGTTCTATATGTTCCAGGTATAGACGTCAAGCTGATGGGTTGGTAGTTACCTCCTTTTCCCCTTTCTTGAAGATGGGGACAACATTTGCCCACCTCCAATCTTCTGGCACTTCACCTGTTCTCCAATAATTCTCATAAATAATGGCCAGAGGCTCAGAAATTACATCTGCAAGCTCTTTTAGTACTCTTGGATGCAGTTCTGTGTTTATGTACTACCCCTATGCTGATCCTAGGATGGAACCCTATACCCTCATTATATGTTCTGTTTTTGCCATGTTGAGCACTGTTTCCCTCAGAAGACTGAGGAAAAGAGGGAATTGAGCAATTCTGCCCTATCTTCACCACCTGTTACAATTTCACTTTCCTGCCCTCATAATGGGCTTACCAATATCCGTGGTCTTTTTCTTACTCTGAACATAAGAAAAGAACCCTTTTTTTGTTGTTATCGTCATCTTTGGCTAGGCTAAGCTCATACTGAGCTTTAGCTTTCCTAACTCTTTCTCTACAAGTACTGGTGATTTGTTTATATTCATCCTTGGTTATAAGGCCATCCTTCCATTTCCTAAATGAGTTTATTTCCTCTTTCCCTTTTCAGAAGGCGCCCGTGGGCTCTTTCCTTTTCCTGTCTCCTTCTCTTCTTTCTGCCTAATAGCCAACCTACCTTTATTTGCCCCTCCATCTCCTCCCCAGCATAGTTTTCTTCCTTGTAAAACTATGGCCCCTTTGCATGGTAGGAAGTCATCAAGGATTTTGGGGGGGGGGCATATCACTTTGCCCTGTATCACTCTCCCCACAATTCCTTTTACCTTGCTTCTGGCAACCCCCAGATCCTCTCCTCTTTCCCTGCCTCATTCTTTCCTCACCCATTCACTAACCTACTTTTATTTGCCTCCTGTCTTCAGCTGTATTTGTTATTTATTTCATTTATATCCCACATTCATCCACAGTGGGGACCAAAGCAGCTTGCATTAATCTCTCCTCCTTTTACCCGCACAATAATCCTATGAGATAGGTTAATCTGAAAGAATGTGGCTGGCCCAAAATCAACCAGTCTGCTTCCACAGCAAGATGGGGATTTGAACCTGGGTCTCCCAGATCCTGCTCGAAAGCTTAAACTGCTACATCACACTGGCTTTCAGAGGGTGGCTGCTGTTGAACAGGAGCAAGCAACCAGGCCTAGTTCAGTTATGCAAGTCAGGTGGTATCAAGTTATCCAGAGGTTGTTGCCATACCTTTGGTTGTCAACCTCCAGGTGGGACCTGGAGATCCCTCAGAATTATAACTGAACTCTGGACAACAGAGATCTGTCCGCTTGAAAAAAATGACTATTTGGAAGGTGGACTCTATGGCATTATATTCAACTGAGGAATCTCCCACAAACCATGCCCTCAGAGTTTGCCACAAAATCTCCAGGAACTTCCTAACCTGGAGCTGTCAACCCTAAACCTGGCCCTAATGATTCTTTTCCCCAAAGGCCAAAATAGGCCTGTAAAGACACTGTCTTTTCCCTCTTTACTCACAGAAACTGAAGCCTGGAATACTGGGGTTGCCTAGCAACAGCCACTGATGGAATCCACTGCTTAAAGCTTCAGGTCCTCCTTTTATTATTTTGTTTTTTAAAACCCTCCAGGTTTTTTTTTTACATTACACATTGTTCTACAAATCTGGGATCCTTTTCAGGTTTGTAAAAGATCTGTTTAGCCTATACACAGCTCCAGTCACAAGGTTTAAGTATCCAGATATTTGGATATATTAGTATATAGACAAGCAGGGACCCGCGATACTCATGGTGGGGAGGAATCCCTCTCCCCATCACTGCTGACTCCCTGTTTATGGCTCAGTGGAGGAATCCCTCTCCCCATCACTGCTGACTCCCTGTTTATGGCTCAGTGGAGTAGCTGAGAGGCTTGTGGGAGGGGGGGGGGGAGGAATCTCATATCCCCCACCATTGCTGAGACTGTTGAAGCTCCATGACCCACCACCTACCACTCAGCCTGCAGCAGCAAATGGCATCCTTTACTTCTGCTTGGGTCTGCAGCAGCTGCTGGTGACTGCCACCACATCTGAGCCCAGAGCAGCTGCCAGTGTTGATACAGAGCTGGAGTGGCTTTCTAACTGTGCATGCACAGACAATGTAGCTCTATTCATTGGGGGTTTAAACTATCCTTTACAGTTTATTTCAGATTTTTCTGCAAATTTGGGGAGTCACTCAAGTTTGAAGAAAGATCCGCTTAGTGTCAGTATGGTCCCAATCCATGCGTTTACTTGCAGATGGGGGCCATTATTAGTACATAGATGATGATATATATGATTATTTGGAGAGGTAGAATGACATAGTATTGTCCAATTTTGTCAGATTTTGGAAGCTAATCAGTGCTTGGATGGGAGATCACCAAGGACGACTTGCAGAGGAAGGCAGTGGCAAATCACTTCTGCTTGAAAACCCCATGACAGCACTTTACACACACACACACACACACACCTCTTTGCGAATGGCCTTTGGCATTTCTAATAGATAAACGGTGTAGAAATTGAAATAATACAGCAAGTGCATAAAACAGACGTCAGAGCTTACTTGTGTTCTGTACTTTGGATCCAGGAAAAGTGTTAAGAGACTAGCTGTTCTCACCACAAAACAGTCTATTAGGAGTAAGTAACTGCTAATGTGCTAAATATATTACCCCACATTGAGGGCTGAACTAGACAGAACAGCATTTCCAGGTCCATCCTGGGGACACTGCCACCATTTAAAAGCCTAACAGTATTTAAAAACACTGTGAAGGCAGCACCTTAGGACCAGGTACTCTTGGCTTATTATGCATGGGTGTTGTGCCTTGCCTTCACCATGCATGTCTGTTGGTTCCCTCCCCCCCCCATTGTGCAATGATTCCACTGCCATTTCCTCGCCCCTCAGAGGCCACTGCACTGCCCACATAGTTGTTCCTCCCACTCTGCTCCTTCCACCATCATTCCCCCTTTATTGGTGTACAAATTCCACTATTGCTTCGATTTTCCATCTTTTAAATTTTGGGGTTTCTTAAACCACTGGGCTGAGTTTATTGATATTAGGAAGAAAGGGAGGGAGTGAGTGAGCAAGCAGGTGGGCGTGCACTGCACCGGCGGCACCCCCTGTCAATCTTGCAAATGACCACCCAAGCCTGTCCCCCTTGCCAGTCCCACGGCTCCATCCCGACTCCACAACCACCAATATTGTGGACACTGCTACGGCTCAAACAGACTGAAAGACCAGCCTGCCAACTGTTGAACTCATGACTCGCTATGGGTCATCCATGCCTGGAGAAGCCCAACAGCAGTGAAAGAGGAGGGTAGGGGAAGAAAGAGGAGGCTACAGTGTGCCCCCTCCCTCATGCGTGTGCTCGGCCAAGTCAGTGGCAGTTTTCCTGTGTCAATTTCTCCATCTCAGCTCACCTTGTCATCCCTTCCCTCACCTGTCTTCCCATTGCTCTGAGCCAGGCATGTCCTGGCAGCTGCTATCCCCCCTTTATCGGTGTACAAAATTTTAAAACTGAATGCAAACAAAAGGGGGGGGGATCGTCAGCATGGAATGAAATTGACATGAGACAAACAGGAGAGAGACACTGAGATGGGAAGCCTAAAGCTTTGAAAACATTTCTCCCTTTCATGCTTTAGTGAACAAAATTTGGGGGAGGGGGGAATCATTTTGTAAGTTTCCAGAAGCCTAACATTAAAATGGTGCCTCATTGTCTTATATTTTAATTAATTTATTTTTTTACCAGCGGCATGAGTCTAGCGATCTGTGACAATCACTAGTCTTGGATTGCTGGGGGGAAAAAATTAAGAGGACAAAACATGCTTCTCTGCCAGCTCTCCAGAAAGCCTCTTAACAAGCTCTGTAAGGGGGTGGTGGTGAAGACTGGCATCAGGTTGACTCGTCCCCATTTTTCACTGTGGCTGAAAAAACAAAGAATTCACTAGAGTTTGGCAATACGAAAAGGGAGCTTAGCAGCTGCTCTAGTAATCTTCATTCATGGAACTGAACGAGGAGGATTTAAATGGAAGGTGCTTAATGGATGTTACTACACAGCTGCAATAAGGCAATTGCATAAATAAATAAATAAAACCTTTGGGTGCCACCCCCCACATGTCACAAGTAATGTAGCTACGGAATACATATACAGACTACAGAATAAATACACCAGACTGAAAAAGAATGGTGCATAGGGCAGGCACGCAAATCTAGTCAGGCTTTAAGCCTTGACTGCTCAGATTCTCTGGAGTAAGCTGTCAGTGCATAATGGGTCCTTGCCCCCTGCCCCTCCCACAGTGTCTTTCCAAGTGATGAAGTGCTCCCCACCAGTTCTTTCAGCCCTTGAAAAGGAGGAGGGGACAACAGCTCCTTGTCCCATGGTGCTGTGAGCCTGATCAGGTTTGGGCCCTAATGGTATTTTACACGGCCAGCATTAGGCTTTAAAATGATAGGATGGCGTTTTTTCTCCAGGCGGCAACCCTATTAAATGCCCCTGCTTGTAGATATCCATGTTCTGCTTGACACTCAACATTTTAAGGCTCACTTGTAAAGTAGACATTTATGACCTACAGTAAGAACGAACCCAAATCTTCAACAAGGTCAACATTCTGTTAACACCAGGCACTGCAGACCAACAACAGCCGTATCAAGCCCTCTGAAATACTTCATTGAGGGACAGGGAAGGAACAGAATTAAAGGTCTAGTGCAGAATTGGCCTAACTGTGGCTACACTTCCTCAATCTCTGCTATAAGCCACTGACATCAGACAGGGTTTTATTGCTGGCTCTAGGAGCCAAAGGAGCAGGGCCAAAGTTTGCTGCGAGAGAAGCCAGTTGCATGCTTTCCCAAGGAGAGCAAAGCTACATCACTAACGCAGACAAAACAAATCAGCGTAATAAAAAGGGATCCAGACTTTATTGTGAGTTCAAGCTGCTTCTGAAGAATAAGAAAAGGCTCGTGTACGCCTCTCTCTTCTCTCCACCTTCGAAGGACTACACTCCAATATCCAGCTTAGTCCCTAGTTCCTTGTATCCACCTGCTACAGCTAGAGTCTTCCACAGGCAGGACATATTCATTCCCTATATGCACCAGGGAGGGAGCTAATACCATCACCAGCGTCCAGAGATGGCAGCAGCCCCAGACTTTCCCCAGCCATCCCCAAGCTGGGGTGGAGCAGCTAACACAGGAAGAGCAGCACGGAGTTATGACTCATCCACTCGCTGTGAAGTAGCTGCGGCTGACCAGGAGAGCTGGATTGGGAAGGAGTGTTGGGGGAGCGGAGTCCTGATGCCCATGGAGCCCGGCAAACAGTCCTGCAGCTGAAGTGCTTGTTGCAGGAAAGTGCCAGATAGGAGAGATCAGAGACAGTCAGGGAAGCAGACCTTGCCCCTCCTAAGGAGCTGTGGTGATGGCCACTGACAGCCTGTCTCCAGCAGGTGGGAGCCACCAAAGTTGGGGTGGCACCAAACGGTGAGCTCAGCCCAGCAGGAGCTGATGGGGGTTGGGAGGGGCCTTATGAGGCTCTATGCTCTGAGGTGATTACAAGGGAGGTGTTAGCAGGGGAGGGGGGAGCTGGTGCAGCGGCTTGGATGCAGGCATCAGGAAGGGTGGAGTGTCAGCCTTTTAAATGTGAGAAGTTTCCCAAAGGCTGGAGAGGATAGTGGCTAGAGAGCTCGGAACAGGAGCCACCTAGCCAGGGCAGAAGAGGTACTGGGTGCACTTTAACCCCCCCCCCCCCTCCTTGCCTGATCTTAGGCACGGGAAGTCTCCCAGGCTGGGAGCATAGCAATGGCACATAGATGGTGGGGGCCTTCTAGAGAGGAGCCTCACAGCCAGGAAGTGTGTCTTTGCGTCTCCCCTCTATCCTAGCTGTAGTGAGGACTAAAAGGTGTCTGAATGCAGGAAGTCAGGCTCCAAGTAAGATTAAAACACTGAAAGAGTGTGGCAGAGAGATGATTCTGTTGATGCTGAGAGGCTGAAGTCTAAGGCACCTGAGAAAGTCATGGACCAGCCAAGACTGGAGAAAACAGACTGACAGGGCAAAAAGGGTGGCTTCAAGCCAGGAGCTGGAAGAAGACGACATTGGATTTGTATTCCGCCCTCCACTCAAGAGTCTCAGAGCGGCTCACAATCTCCTTCATCTCCCTCCCCCACAACAGACACCCTGTGAGGTGGGTGGGGCTGGAGAGGGCTCTCACAGCAGCTGCCCTTTCAAGGACAACCTCTGCCAGAGCTATGGCTGACCCAAGGCCATGCCAGCAGGTGCAAGTGGAGGAGTGGGGAGTCAAACACTTAACCACTACACCAAACTGGCTCTCTCAAGCCTCCGCCTCCTGCGTCTGTTTGTAGTTGCACTTCTTCCTGCGTTGAGCCCTGGGCTGTCAGTCTTTGGGCAGTTCACCTTCTGCTTCTTCATCTGAGGAGTCATTGTGTTCCCTTTCCTCCTCTCCCTCTGAGCCAGTTTCATCAGAATTCTCATCTTCCAGGTAGCGATAGCCCCGCACCTTGTGATGAGGCTTGGGAATCTTGGGAAGGCGGTGCCGGATAAGCCGGCTTATTTTATGTTCCATCCACACGTAGGAGACCACTGCAGCCGCCAGAGTAATCAACATGAGGGATAACTTAGCCTGGAAGGAAGAGACTCCATTAGTTAGGGAAGGGAGAGCCATTTGTTCCCTCATATAGTCCTGGAAACTTGCGCAAGCAAAAGGAGAATTGTCACGCAAGTAGAATTAGAGCTGGGCAAAACGACACCTTGTCCAGCTCCTTTATTCTTCCCTAAAAGTTCCTCTGCACTACTAACTGTACCCCATTTCACTGTCTGATGAAGTGTGCTTCTAGCGCACAAAAACGTACATTCTCAATAAAACTTTGTTGATCTTAAAGGTACTTCTGGACTCCAATTTTGTTCTCTGCACTACTGTATGTGTTAAATGGTCTTGTTTAATCCCTGGGCCAAAGGAACTCCTGAATCTTCCTCACATCCTATCACAGGGAGAATCCCTCTGTATCCCAGATTCCCATCTCACCTTCATGGGTAGTCCAGACCACAGATAAACAACAAAGATTGCCACGGCCTGCCACCAGTGGTAGATGGTAAAGATGAAGTCTTGCCGTTCTTTGTCTTCATAAAGCATCCCCAGGAGTGCTGTAAGGAAGCAGGAGGGAACAACAGTCAGCTAGTGACCAGATTTTCTCTAGTTTTCAGTTGGTACAAACTGGTTCAAAAGGTAACAATAACTTGTGAGAGTAGTTAGTCTTGGACTATGGAGACTCCGGTTCAAATCTCCATTTGCCATGAACCTTATAGAGGAAACTGGGGACAGTTGCTTTCTGTAGACTGATCTCAGGGTTGTCAACCTCCAGATGGTCCCTGGAGATTTCCCAGAATTAGAATTGATCTCCAGGCTTCAGACACCAATTCCTCTGGAGAAGATGGCTAATTTGGAAGGCGGACCCTATGCTATTATAATCCTGCTGAGATCCTTCCCCAAACCATGTCTTCCCAGGCTCTGCCCCCAAATTTCCAGGAATTCCCAACCCAAAGCTGGCAACCCTGCCTGACATAATCTCACAATGTTGTTGGAAGGACAAATAAATTGAGGGGAGAACTAGAACCATATATGCCACCCTGAGCTCCTCAGATGAAGGGTGGGCCCAGAACTCATTAACTAAATTAATGCTAAATAATACATTTTGCAAAACAGTCCCACAGGTGAAAAATGTTATGGAAGGAAATCATTGTTTTGCTCTGTTAATGACCAGTTATGCAGACAGCAGAATTCAAAAAGCCTCTTCCTGCCATTCAAGCATTTAGAAATGAACCTCTTCTGGTAACCAACATCTAATATATCATCCAAGAAGACTGTCGTTTCCATAGAACCGATTAGGGACTTAATTATTTCCTGGGTCTGTGGAAGCTCCAGCAGCCACTGCATCAGAGGCTTAGTCCTGAGCTGAATATGAACATGGCTTTGTCTGTAATGAAGGGGGTCTGGGCTCAAACCCTCCAACAGGAATTTTACTTACAGCTGAGGCCTGTCTTGTTGAGGGCACTGCCAAGGCCCCAAAGTGCAGCCACCAGGTACAGTATGGGTGCTTCACCTAAGCTCTTGGGACGAGGTTCCCAACAGAAGAGTGCAATCAAAAGGATAGCATGGACAGAAGCTCCTGTGAGGAGGGGAACCTGGCGGGGCATGCACAGCATAGAAAGTGCCATGCTGCTGCAGATAGAAGATGAGAGTCCATAAGCCGTGATGATGTAAGCCACGTGTTCCAGGCCAATGGAGCAAACGCCATAGCTCTGGGGATGTGCAGAGAAGAGAAAATTTGGTGAGCATAACTCAGTTATCTTCGTGGCATGCCTGAAAAGCCCCTCCTACCTCAGGGCTTGGGAGGAACATTGCTTGGAGCTCACATACCAAGGCAAAACCAGTGCAGAGGAAGACCACCTCGAAGCCACTGTAGATGAAGAAAAGGATGAGGTGGCGGAGGCGATAATCTCGCATGTGTTTGAAAGGCAGCTGGAAGATGTTTCCCCATCCAATGCTGCGTAAATCTATCTCCTCTGTTGGGCGATAGGCAGAGCCACACAGGATCAACACCTGCAGAACAGAAAGCCCAGAAGCAGGGCAAAACCAGCAAACTTTGGGGCAGAACGAAATGTGTCACATTTTCTCCCTGTTTTTGTATTTATTTTTAATAAATTCTGGAAACCACTTTGAATGCAATGGCTGTAGAAATGTAGTATAGTTTTTTAAAAAACAAACAAACAAGTAAATAGCACACTATGGATAAATCTTCCTTTAAAATGCAGCTATATTTGGGGAAGAGGCAGGTTTAGAAATATTTCAATAAATAAAATAGAGGGAGGAGAAAACATATGGCTGCTGTCCTGTTTTAGATGTAACACCCAATTCTACCTCGTATAACACTCTTCTAGCAGCTGTTGTTAGTCCCCTAATTTAACTCCACTTGTACAATACCAATGTTACTATGACATCTTCCATGTGTGTTGATCAGCACTCCGTATGCCTACCATATGTTTTAAAAGGTTCTTATCCCATGTGCTTACCCACAAACATGGAGCATCCACAAACAGCTATGTATGGGCCAAGTGATAGCAATGTGAAATACAGGAGCTGCATATGTATGGGACCAGCAGTAGAGATATGAAAGTCCAGAAAATTTTTTTTGAAAAAATGGGAGGACTATTTTTTCTGAGGATCCCCCCGTTTTTCTGATGGATCTCTCTGATGGGGAAAAAAAAATAAGGATACATGTGCTATGGTAGCATGGGGTGCAGTAGTTTGCAGGGCTTTTGGGAGGGGGGTGTAGAAAAAGCCCAGCAAGAATATATTTGCATATTAGGCCACACCCCCTGATGCCAACCAGCTGGAACTGTGTTCCTGCGTGTTCCTGCTCAAAAAAAGCCCCGGTAGTTTGTAACTTCCTGAAGTGTTAGGCATACTTGCAATTCACTGGCCTCACTGAAACCGGAACTCAGTAAAGTCAGGCTCAGTTTGCAGAAATCATCAGAAATGCTGAAATAGCTTGTTTATAGCAATATAACCCCAATCCAATAAAGGAAAGGAAAGGTCCCCTGTGCAAGCACCAGTCGTTTCCGACTCTGGGGTGACGTTGCTTTCACGTTTTCGCGGCAGACTTTTTACAAGGTGGTTTGCCATTGCCTTCCCCAGTCTTTTACACTTTCCCAACAAGCTGGGTACTCATTTTACCGACCTTGGAAAGATGGAAGGCTGAGTCAACCTTGGGCCGGCTACCTGAATCCATCTTCCGCCGGAATCGAACTCAGGTCGTGACGTGAGCAGAGAGTTCAGATCACAGTACTGCAGTACTGCTGCTTTACCACTCTGCGCCACTGGGCCGCTACTAAATCCAATAAACTTCATAGTAAATTATCTGAACCCAGATCTCCTTGAATCAACTCTCTAATCACACTGTCTTATTGAAAAATATCATGAGAGAGAGAGACTATTTTATTGGTGACCTAACACAGAATCTTTAACTGACATCGCTTCCCCATTTTTCATCTTCTCTTTATTATCTCTGAAGTGGGAATTGTCAAGAATCAGATGGAAGTACAGGATGTAGACTAGAATTTAGACTCCATGCAAATTAGAGCTATGCATTAAACCAGTGTTCTTAGTTATGTTTCAGCCTGGTACATTTTCCAGTCACACAGTACTGTATGCATATCAAGACAGCCATGCAATCACATGCAAAATAGGCAAATGTTGATCTGCCTACTCTGTGTAGGTTATTGTCGCAGGAAAGAAACCTTGGTTTCAGAACATACCACTGAATCCAAGATCCTGTGACCCCTGCCTTTGCTCCTGCATTTTTTTTTTAACCAGTTCATACCAGAAGCATGGCGAGGAAGGCCACACCCATGAGCACACTCTCCACAATGATGAGCTCGCTGCTGCGTGGGAGTCTCTGTAGAACTGTGGAGTTGATCCCTGGGAGGATCCCATGGCTGGAGGTGCCTGGAGGGGAAGCAATACTTTAGACGCCATATTCTGAGGAAGGGAACAGTTAAGAAAATGTTAGAACCCTAATGATTGTGGGATGGAGCAGAACATGGAAATGTAGGAACTATATAAGACTATGAAGATTAAGGCATTTTGGAAGAAAATGCCAACGTATATCAGCTTAATGAATCCAGTGCCAGTCACTCAGGATACTCACCACAGTTCTGAACATTGCAAAGTGTGTGCGTCATATCATAGAGATACCACTTCAGGAAGAAAAACATAGGCATCTGGGCACAGACGAAACTCAACTGGAATAGAAGGGTAGGAGAGGATTTGAGATAAGAGAACCAACATGCAAGAAATTGGGGGTAGATAGATGGAAGAAACCAAAACCTAAACACCCACTTCCTAGCAGACAAGGAAGGGAAAACATGGAATATGCCTCTGTTACAGCCCACCAAAATACTGTCCACAGAACTCTCACATTGAAGAAGGCATAGAAGACAGTCTGGAAGACAATGATGTAGCTGTTGTAGGCTCTGTGTGGTGCTCTCTTTTGCTCCTGGACATGCTCTTCCTTGTAGTTTACATAGTCATAGTATTTCTGTGCCATCCTTTGGGAGTAGGTAAAAAAAGCCTATCATCTACCAAGAAATACTTTCACAGAGATGCATTTCCATAACATCCATTTATCACATACATAACCCCAACAGCATGCTTAGGATCTCTGATGCCAGCCAGGGATGCACTGCCTTGGTGTGAAGTAATGAGGCTGATAGGCATAGTATGAGACTAACAAACATAATGAACCTTTTGTGAAATGCTGTCACTCAAAAATTGTCTTTTGTCTATCTATATGTCAAGGGTATACAGCAGAAAACAATCCATACTATGTACAACATTGCTCCCTCCCAGGCCCATAGGCAGAAAATTTTGGGTGGAAGGGCCCAGGAGATAAAAAATTTGATGGTGGAGCTGTGGGACTTGGCAGCTTCTTCCCTCCAGCAGCTAGCCCGCCTGGCCCCAGTTCTCTCCCCCGCTCTCTTTCTCACTGTTGCTCTCTTGTTCTCTCTCTCTCTCTTACTGTTGCTCTCTCTCACTCTCTTGGTCTTGCTGTTGCTCTCTCGCTGTGACTCTTCTCTTACTCGCTTGTTGTTGCTCTCTACCTTGCTGTCACTTTCTCACTGCCACTGTCTCACTCTCTCCCTCGCTCGCTCTCTGCCTCGCTCGCTCCCTCACTGTGGCTCTCAAGCTCTCCCTCACTCTCTCGCTGTCACTCTCTCCCTCACTGTTGCTGTCTTGCTCTCCCCCTCAGTCTCTTGCTGTTGCTCTCACACTCTCTCTCACCTCTCTCGCTCTCTCTTGCTCACTCTCTCGCTGTCGCTCTCTTGCTCTTCAATGGAAGGGCCCTATAGAGGGGAGGGGGGTTAAATAGAGTGGCCTGGCCCCTCCCGTGCCCCACTGTAGCTACGAGCCTGCTCCCTCCCCCAACTACACCCTCCCCACCCATCTTTTCAGTGTCCGAACTACCATGAGGCAGACATCACAACATCTCCTCCACGATCATGCTGGTGCTTTCTCCAGTGCCTTTACCCTGAGACTGCAGCTGGCTCACCGAGTGATATAGTTGCTCATGGAAGCCCACAGAGGTACAATGGCAGCTCCAATTGCCACAGCTGACGGTACCAAGGTATAGTAACGTTCCCAGTAGTTGGTGGAGACAAAGAGTGCATAGATGCCAATAGCCAGGAATAGCATCCATTTAGTGCCAAAGAATCTGGGGAGACAGAAAGAGATACTTTGATTCTTGGACAGGTTAACCTCCAATCCCTACAACTGTGGGGCTCACTAATTTAGCAGCTATCTCAGGAAAGAAAATACAGGCCTCAAACGAGACATTTCCATTCCAGCCACAGCTGGACAGCAAATGGTATGCATTTCCATTCCCAGATATGTACACGGGGAACTTACCCTGGATATAAATGATTCTGATAAAGGGCTGGGCAGTCAGGTACCTTATGAGGAGTGGAGTGTAGAGCACTGCAGCGATAGGCGTGACATTGATGCCCATCAGCATCTTGTTGTCAATATTCTGCAGCTCCAGATTACTGTATTTCACTTCTCGGTAAGTTTCATCATAGTGCAGGATTAGCTGCATCTGCAACAGGCCTGTGGGAGAAAGCACTCGGATGTGACGGTCATGGGTAATGGTGTAGTGCTTGCAACAAGAAAGAGCATTTGGTTTTAATTGTGTTTTAATAGTTTTTAATCTATTAGCTGCCTTGGTAGTTACGATGAGGGCAGAAATGTGCGGTACAAATGTCTGTAATACATAAAGGTAAGAGCTGCTTCTTGGGTCACCGGGTCCCACTTGGTAACGCAACTCTATGAGAGTTGTCACAACAGTAATTACGAAAAAACAAAACACAATATTATTATGATTATACGTATCATAGCATCATAGAGTTGGAAGGGACCTCTAGGATCATCTAGTCCAAACCCCCTGCACAATGCAGGGAACTCGCAAACACCTCCCCCTAAAGTCACAGGAGCCACGTTGCTGTCAGATGGCCATCCGGCCTCTGTTTAAAAACCTCCAAGGAAGGAGAGCCCACCACCTCCCGAGGAAGCCTGTTCCACTGAGGAACCGCTCTAACAGTCAGGAAGTTCTTTCTGATGTTGAGCCGGAAACTCTTTTGATTTAATTTCAACTCATACACTGAAGTTAAACACATCCAAAACAGAGATAAAATTTTCAAATTCCAGACACTAGTTCATTTAAATGCAGTCTCCATTAAGGTGGATACCGTGCCAAAAACTTTTAAGAATCCAGTGATTTGCTACAAAGTCCTTGCTCCTTCTGGTTACAAAATGCAAATAACTTGTATAAAGTCCAATTTGTTTATTCATATCAATTCCACAATCCCAAATTAGTCCCAACAAGGGCATCAGTTTAGCTCTTCAGTATTAGTATACTGTTCTTTTGGATTATTGCTCTTGTTACTGAGTAGCTTATATTTGTGTTGCTGTCTTAAAAAAAAAAAAAAAGACAGGTGCAACAAAAAACCAAGCAGTCTGTGCCTGGTGCAATATGATGGTTTTTCCACACCATCTCTACACACCAGATTCTGGCATTCCTGTGTTCATACGTCCTCATTATATCCTGCTTTTCTCTATGCCACAGCCCCCCCACTCCCTTTTCCCTATAGCTATACCTACAAGCTGACTCACTCTGAGGATCCAGTTTTTTCTTCACCATCTCAGTAAGCTATAACCACACTTTGTTCACCAACTTCCTTGGCTAGTCCCAATTGATTTCTTTTTTTGTTTAGTTTTGTATTTTTTATATGTGTGAGTGTGTGTCTGCACCGGGAAGTCATGGTGACCACTGGTGACTGACCCCTACTGGAGGCCTGGAGGATATTCAGGGAGGTGGCTGAATAAAGCCTGCCCCTGCCCTCCCCACTGCTGGTATTCCAAGGAGGCCTCCCATTCAAGGACTTGACAGAGAAGAACCTGGAAGTCATGGCAGCCTCTGGTGACTGACCTCTACTGGGGGCCTGGAAGATATTCAGGGAGGTGGCTGAATAAAGCCTGCCCCTGTCCTCCTGACTGCTGGTATTCCAAGGAGGCCTCCCATCCAAGTACTTGCAAGAGTTGAGCCTGCTTAGCTTCTAAGATCTAACACAATCAGGCTTGCCTGGGCTATCCAGGTCAAGGTGTTGCAATGAAATTCTGACCTACTCATTCCAGATGCCACCAGACTCTTCCCCAACTACTTGATCCCTCCATGCCTTATTACAGCATTAAGTTGTTAGTCCTTTTTTAGAAAGCAAAAAAAAAAGAATTTAAGGAGTAGCTTTGCACAGAGCCAGTTCATCACCTAGTTAAGTACTACTCCTTCTGAGAGAAGCTCTATAAGATTTAAGGCTATAATGTTTCTGCTACTCAAGATCCTTTAAATGGAGATGCCAGTGATGAGAGGTAGGACATTTCTATGTGCTGAACAGGTGCTTTCCCTTCTGAATTCTGACTCCTCACCTTCTTTATTCCTAGAGATTACTGAGCTTATGAAGCCCATTGGCCCATCTAGCTTAGTATTGTCCCCACTGCATCCAGACATCACAAACAAAGCACAAGTTGTTCCATTAACTAAATGAGACTTAACTCCTCAAGCTCATGCTACCCTTCTCTCCTCCCATGCGAAGCCATGACTGAAGATTTCCTGATTCAGAAAGTCTTTAGTATTACTTTATCTAAATAATAGTTTAGAACACTGGTTATTGTGAAAGAAAAACAGCTTCCCAGTTTAAAGCATTCATATTTGGGCTTCATAACAAACTGGAATTAGATCAAAGACCTCCTAACCCAAGAGAGAGGATGAGCCTCAGAATGCGAAGTCTGTTCATGTGGCTGTTGATGATGTCTGACTAGAGCTTCAGGCAAAGAAAGAATAACACCTGCTAGCCAAGATCTTTTACTTGCAATGCCAGGTATTGAACCTGAGACCTTCTCTACAAGCTCTACTACTGAACCAATAACCCCACCTCAATAAAAGGAAGGACAATAGAAGCATGTTTTCGACACTCTAATTCATAAAGTACGGCTGAGACCAGACTGGCATTCTGGGGTGGCGGCCATAAAGGGGACGGCTCAAAAAGAGCCATTCCAGAGACTCCAGATGGTCCCCGGCAACGCAGCCCCATTCGGTCTGTGAGGCGGCTGGGCACCTCCACACAGAAAGGCGCCCTAGAAGCCAGATTCCTTTTTTTCCCCCTTGGGGGGCAAGTGCTTATGCGCATAAGCACTCCAGCACTCTGAATGGTTTGATTTTTTTTTTTTAAAAACCTGGGATCAGCTTGGGGCGGCTTGGCAGTTCTACACCACCAAGTCGCCTCACGTGTGCCCTTCCCTGTCCAGACAGCGGGGAGGCGACTGACGGCCGGCTCAAATATTTGCTACCACTTTGGAAGTGGTAGCTTTTTTGAACCGGTCTCAGGAGCCTGGAGGATGGGGTGAGAATGATAGTAGGACGGGCGGCAGATGTTGCCGTCTGTACAGATTTTTGGGGTCGACTTCAGAGGCATCTCTGAGTCAACCCAAAGTGCTGGTCTGTTAGCACCCTACATTTCTTTTCCAGGAGCTTCTGGCTCAAAGCTGGTTCTCTCTAGTGATGCAAGTATTTCCTTAGACCATTGAAGTGAGCTGGTAGTATGACCAGCCCTACAGACAGATTAGCGTCATCTGCACACTAAACTGTAAATCAACAGCAGAAAATGCTGAAAGAGACACAGCGTACCTAGAAAGACACCATAGGTTAACATTCCACCCAGGCTGGCTGTCAAGAGGTTCTTGATAACGCCGAGACGCTTGCGGCGGAAATATTTGCGTTCTTCCTCCTCTTCATTGTACTCAGCATGAGCCCCCACAAAGTCATCTAGCTGGAAACAGAAGTATCACAAAGAGATGGCTGAAGGGATCATACTAACAAATCACCAAGACAGAGATGTAATATACCCTATTTCTCCAAGGGAGATAAGGAAATGTAATCAAACTCTGTGATGAATGGCAATTACCCAAATTGTAAATATGTTATTCTCAATGGAAGGATGCATTTTGCTGTTAAGAACATACTGGATCAGGCCAAGAACATACTGGATCAGGCCAATGGCCCATCTAGTTCAACACTTTTGTCAGTGGCCAAAAAAACCCAGGTGCCATCAGGAGGTCCACTAGTGGGGGCAGGACACTAGAAGCCCTCCCATTGCTGCCCCCCCCCAAACACCAAGAATACAGAACATCACTGCCCCAGACAGAGAGTTCCATCTACAACCTGTGGCTAATAGCCACTGATGGACCTCTGCTCCATATGTTTATCCAATCCCCTCTTGAAGTCACCTATGAATGTACCTGTCACCACCTCCTGTAGCAGTGAATTCCATGTATTAATCACCCTTTGGGTGAAGAAGTACTTCCTTTTATCTGTTTTAACCTGACTGCTCAGCAATTACATTCAGTGTTCACGAGTTCTTGTATTGCGAGAAAAGGAGAAAAGTACTTCTTTCTCTACCTTCTCTATATTGGACTACTGTAATGCCCTCTACTTGGGGCTACCTCTGTGCCGGACCCGGAAGTTGCAGCTGGTGCAGAACGTGTCGGCCAGGCTACTATTGGGGCTCTCGAAATGGGAGCACATACGGCCGGGGCTGCACGAACTGCACTGGCTGCCAATTACCTACCGAATCCAGTACAAAGTGTTGGTTATTACCTTTAAAGCCCTATATGGCCGAGGACCAGCCTACCTAAGGGACCGTCTCTCCCCATATGAACCCCAGAGGGCACTGAGGTCAATGGGTAAAAATAAAGTGACCATCCCTGGGCCGAGAGAGGTCAAACTTCAAAACACCAGAACACGGGCCTTTTCAGCCGCGGCTCCGGCACTGTGGAACCAACTTCCGGAGGAAGTGCGGGCCCTGCGGAACCTTGACCAGTTCCGCAGGGCCTGCAAGACCGCCCTTTTTAGACAAGCCTATGCCGATATCGACTGCTGAGTTGCTAAGAATAAAGAACCGCCATCTATAATACGATCATGGAACTATCTAAACTGGCAGAACCAGCGCCAAACAATTTTATTGCTGCCAGATATATTTAATGTAATTTGAATTATGTATTTTAACTTAATTAACTGGTTTTTATGTTTAATTTCTTTTTAATTGTTAAATTTAAACTTTTATCTATTTATGTTAATTGTGTGAAATGTTGTTAGCCGCCCTGAGCCGCCTAGGCGGGGAGGGCGGGATATAAATAAAATTTATTATTATTATTATTATTATTATTATTATTATTATTATTATTATTATTATTATTATCATCATCATCATCATCATGCATAATCTTGTAAACCTCTGTCATGTCACACACATACCCCCGTTGTCATTTCTCCAAGCTAAAGAGCCCCAAGCATTTTAATCTTTCTTCATAAGTAAAGTATTCCCACCCTTTAAACATTCTAGTTGTCCTTTTCTGGACTTTTTCCAACGCTATAATATCTTTTTTGAGGTGTGGTGACTGGAGTCATACACAGTATTCCAACTGAGGCTGCACCATCAATTTATACAGGGGCATTATGATATTGGCTGATTTGTTTTCAATTCCCTTCCTAATAATTCCCAGCATAGTGTTGGCCTTTTTTATTCCAGTTGCACATTGTCTCATGAATCCTTCCAGTTCGGACCCCATCAACGTATATTTATAGTTAGGATTTTGCACTTGGCCACAATGAACCTCATTTGCCACATTGATGCCCACTTGCCCAGCCTCGACGGGTCCCTTTGGAGTGCCTCACCATCCTCCCTGGTTCTCACCACCCTGAACAATTTAGTGTCATCCACAAACTTAGCCACTTCGCTGCTTACTCCCAACTCTAGATCATTAATGAACAAGTTAAAAAGCACTGGACCCAGTACTGAGCTCTGTCGTACCCCACTGCTTACCACCCTCCACTGTGAAAATTGCCCATTTATACTCACTCTCTTTTTCCTATTAATTAGCTAGTTTTTGATCCACAAGACAGGGACGGATCTAGGGGGGACAGAGGGCGGTGCTTGCCCTGGGTGCTGACGGAGGGGGGGGGTCGCAATATTGGGTATGGAGTCCATTGTATTCTATGGGACCATAAGATAGAATGGCCCATAAGGGGGTGCCATTTTTTAATTTTGCCCCCCCCTCAAGATAGATAGATAGATAAATTTATTGTCATTGTTCTCAAAAAAGAAAATGAGAGCAACGAAATGAGGTGCTCTTCCACAAACATATCAACACCCACAAAAGGACATATACATAGACCATTTAAATGCATCTAAAAACACATAATCATTCATAACCCTGCATTTAGCTTAACCACGGCACTTGGATAGAAGCTGCCCTTGAATCTATTTGTCTTTGCCTTCAACACTCTACATCGCCTACCTGACGGTAAAATCTCAAATAGCAAGTGGCCCGGATGTGAAGGGTCCCTTAAGATCATTTGTATCTTCCTTCTACATCCCATATCATACAGATCCACCAATGAGGGGAGAGAACATCCACAAATCTTCTGTGCTCAAAAAACATGTAGCTCCGGTCCTGCCACAAGAGAACTTGTTTTTTTACCTCACGACTATTGAACTTACTTAAAAGCAATACTCCCTCTAAGCTGTGGAGCCTTATGAGCAAAAATTCTATTTTGTGAGCTACTGGCATTAAAAGTGTAAGCTACTGCATAAATTAGTTTGCTCTGGAGCCATTTTTCCTGAGCTAAGACAAAAATGTGCAAGCAGGAAGCTAATAAACTGTGAACTAGCTTAATACAACTCAACTTGTATTTGTAGCTGGGATTTTTAATGCACATTGGGGCCAAAAATCCCAGCTACAAATACAAGTTGATGGAGTGTGAACTGGCAGAGACTGACCAAGAGAGAGATCTTGGGGTCGTGGTGGATAACTCACTGAAAATGTCAAGACAGTGTGCGCTTGCAATAAAAAAGGCCAACGCCATGCTGGGAATTATTAGGAAGGGAATTGAAAACAAATCTGCCAGTATCATAATGCCCCTGTGTAAATCGATGGTGCGGTCTCATTTGGAATACTGTGTACAATTCTTGTACAATTCTGGTCACCGCAGCTCAAAAAGGATATTATAGCATTGGAAAAAGTCCAGAAAGGGGCAACTAGAATGATTAAAGGGTTGGAATACTTTCCCTATGAAGAAAGGTTGAAACGCTTGGGGCTCTTTAGCTTGGAGAAATGTCGACTGCGGCGTGACATGATAGAGGTTTACAAGATTATGCATGGGATGGAGAAAGTAGAGAAAGAAGTACTTTTCTCCCTTTCTCACAATACAAGAACTCGTGGGCATTCGATGAAATTACTGAGCAGTCGGGTTAAAACGGATAAAAGGAAGTACTTCTTCACCCAAAGGGTGATTAATATGTGGAATTCACTGCCACAAGAGGTGATGGCGGCTACAAGCATAGCCAGCTTCAAGAGGGGGTTAGATAAACATATGGAGCAGAGGTCCATCAGTGGCTATTAGCCACAGTGTGTGTGTGTATATATATAATTATTTTGGCCATTGTGTGACACAGTGTCACACTGTGTGACTGGATGTGCCATTGGCCTGATCCAACATGGCTTCTCTTATGTTCTTAACTTAGAGGGAACATTGCTTAGGAGCCTTTGATGAGGAACTGTTTCATTTTAACCTTACTGGAAATAAGCATCATGTGTATACATTTATATGTATTTTGGGGAGAACCATATGTAACAAGAGTTAAACTTTTAGCATGCTAACTGGGCATGCAGAGAATTAAGAAAGCAAGCTCTGCCACAAGTTTTTTTTTTTTTTTAAATGGAGTTTCCTCAAGATGTGAGAATATAGCTTTGCTTTCAGAAAAGGACTATGCATGACACTTTTTAAAACCCCAGAGGCTGAAGAGAAGGACACAGTGCTTTGGAAGATCAAAAAGAACTAGTTTTATTTTTTAAATGAAAGTGCTCCTCTTTGGAGCTTCACTAACTTCACTAACAGTTATCCCTTTTGTTTTTCTAAGCATTACACAAGCATCTCCAGTATTGCTCTTGCATGAGAATGCTTAACAAATCCATGTAGATATTTTCAAAAGGATAATTAAATTAGGGTTTGTAGAATCTTTCGGGATCAAGTGCCGTGTTCTACTGGAGAAAGTAGAAAAACTTTCTCCAGTAGAACACGGCACTTGATCCCGAAAGATTCTACAAACCCTAATGATGTTACCAGCCGTGAAAACCTGAAATCTTTGATAATTAAATTATTTTTAAAAACCCTGTTAACATTTTTTTTTTAAATGGGAAAGAGGTGTTGTATTCATTGCTTATTTGTGATAAGGAAAGTAGCACGGTATAGCTGGACCTTGGAAGCTAGGCAGGGTTGGTACTCAGAAGGGAGACCACCAAGGAAGACTCTGCAGAGGAAGGCAACGGCAAACCACCTCGGCTTCTCACTTGCCTTTAAAGCTCTTTGCTGGGGGTGCCATAAATCCTGCATCTTGAAGGCACTTTACACACATACACATTGCTTGTAAATTGTAACACATATGTACTGGGGTAAAATAAATAACATTTTAACATTACATTTTAAAAACAGATATTTATGTTTCATACCTTGCATCCATTAAGTGACCATTGCTTTTTCCAAGTGGCAGAATGGTGAACCTTAAATGCTGGGAAAATGCACCACCCTTGCAAGAGAAGTGCTTCCTCGAGGAAGGATATCTGAGACCTTCACAACCACCATCCAACACCTGCACACTGATTATTCTTTGAAACGGTTGTGAGGAAGAACTGGCAAAGCAGCACTTCCTCATATACAAGAGTGGGTAGGACTCTTTTTTGCACTTAAGTTCCCAAAGCGGCAAAACCACCGATGCATTTTTTTTTTTAAATTTAAAAATGTACCCCCGTTTAAACCCTCCAAGTAGTTATTTTTAAAAACAATGTAAAAAGATCAGGCACGTACTGTTGGCTGGAGAAACGGATCTGCTCACCTGAACCTCTGCACCATCCATAGGCCTGTTCACAACGCCAATCCCTCGGCCGTCCGGAGCCACTCCGTTCCCCACAGCCTCTTGGTACACATCGCCACCTGCAGACAACACACAAGGAAGGGAAACGAAACAGAAACTCGATAGCGCTTCTCTCCTAAATCGGGGCTGCTGCCTTTTTTTTCAGTGGAGCTGAGAATAACCACCAACTCCAGATTCCGCCGCTGCCCTCCCTCTAGATTCTCCTGTTCTCGAAAATCCAAATCCGAAGTCCCATTTTTTTTTTAAATAAAAAAGAACGAATATATCTAGAGACTTAACTTCCTCTTTAGTTGCGAAATCCTCTGGTTTAGGGTCAGCGGCCGCCGGAGAGAGAGCGACCCCCACCCCTTAACTTAAATGGGTTTGAAACCATTCCAGCCTAGAGACAGAGGGAGATTGGGCACGATCTTGCAGGTGAGCGGGAGGCAGGTAGAAAGGTCACAGGCTAAACCCAGCTCCTGGGTGATACAGCTGCCACTGGCGCACAAGCGAATGGGGGCACGGCGTCGAAAACGGCCGGGCGTTGCCGGGCTAACCAGAGCCCCCAGCCCCAATCCGGAACCCTCCACCCCGCGACCTGTACCTGGCTCCATAGCGGTTGCAAGCCTGTCAATCCCTTGAAGAAAGTGGAAGACTCGCTTCACTTTTCCGGTCCTATGAGCTAGGCGGGGAGGAGGAATGGAGGGGGGCAATCTCTTAAAGAGACAGGAACTTCAGGCAGGGCTGCCAAAGGGGAAGCAATTCTCGTCTAGTCATCCCCTCCCAATGCAATCGCAGTATGTATGGCATTATTCATTCACATCTGAGCAGGTGGTGAGGCTGCCTCCAAATAATCAGCTTCCAAATATCAGCTGCCTCCAAATAATCAGCCTCCAAATATCAGCTGCCTCCAAATAATAAGAGCAGGAGTCTGATAACCCACCCCCCTCCATTTTCTTGGATGCTAAAATCGGGATTAGCCCAACATTTACAAGTGCCCTTAAACAGAGAATCCAGGTGTGTTTGTGGTTCAGTCCATGGACATGGACATTGCATGTGAATTTACTGTTGATTTTTGTGGAGCCCATGTAAAAATCATAAGACTCAATGCCAACACATTTTCAAATGCAGACCAGTTTAGCACTAGACCTTTAGCCTGGTTTAGCGCTGTCCCCAAGCCGACATTCTACGCTAAAATCATGGAATCATAGAATCATAGAGTTGGTTTCTCTGATTCTAGTGTAGAATGTTTTTTTGGGGACAAGGGTAAACCAGAATTAAAGGTCTAGTGCGAATCTGATCACAGTTTTTCCTGTCATGGCAATTCCACAAAGAACCATATATCTGTTTTCTCTAATCCCTTCTATGGACATTAATGTAGTGTATGCCATCTACATTAAAATTTAATGGGTGAAATTTAATGGGACTCCATGAAAACTGTGAGGATTCTATTTAATGCAGTTTTCACAGTATTGGGGAATCATGCAATGCTAGATCTGTTGTTTTTGTGGGTCGCTCCATGGACATTGATGAGATGTGTGATCTTACACTTTATGTTGGTGGAGCCCATTTAACAATCATAAGCGTTCACGAGGATCCAAGTATTTAATGCAGTGTTTTCTCAATGGCAGCACCACAAATTCTAGGATCTATGTTTTTTGTTCATTCTGTGGACATGGATGTGTGGTGTGGTTTCCTAATGAGTTTTGGGGAAGCCCATGTAGAATTCCTGAGGCTCCGTGGATATCCAGTGTTTTGGATCATTGTTTTTGAGCCATGGAGGTGACACAAAGAGGTGAACCCATGGTTTTTGTGGTGCAATGTATATATGTGATTTCTTGGTGGTGCCAGATAAAAATCCTTCAGATCCATGTTTTTGTAGAAGAAGAAGATGATATTGGATTTCTATCCCGCCCTCCACTCCGAAGAGTCTCAGAGCGGCTCACAATCTCCTTTACCTTCCTCCCCCACAACAGACACCCTGTGAGGTAGATGAAGATATTGGATTTCTATCCCGCCCTCCACTCCGAAGAGTCTCAGAGCGGCTCACAATCTCCTTTCCCTTCCTCCCCTCCAACAGACACCCTGTGAGGTGGGTGGGGCTGAGAGGGCTCTCACAGCAGCTGCCCTTTCAAGGACAACCTCTGCCAGGGCTATGGCTGACCCAAGGCCATTCCAGCAGGTGCAAGTGGAGGAGTGGGGAATCAAACCCGGTTCTCCCAGATAAGAGTCCGCACACTTAACCACTACACCAAACTGGCTCTCCAAACTGGCTTGTACTGTGGTGGTGCCACAATGCAATGGGTTTATGTATTTTGTGATACAATCTGTGGCCATGGGTTTAATAAAGTGATTTGCTGGTGAATTCTGCATGACCTCACTTTAAAATCATGAGAAACCATGCCTTGGTTTTCCTGCCAGATCCCAGGTGGTGGATCTGATTTCTGCAGTGCAATCTGTGGCCATGGGTTTGAAGAGTGATTCAGTGGTAAATTTGGGGTAACCCCACATTAAAATCATATGAATTTATGAGGACCTGTGCTTTGAATCCACATTTTTGCACCACGATGGTGCCACAAAGTGGTGGATCTGTGATTTTTGTGGTGCAATCTGTGGTCATAAATACAATAAGCGATTTAGTGGTCAATTTGGGGAGACCTATACCGACTTCGCACTAGCGTTTAAACCGCAGTGGCAATCCCTTTTTTCTCTGGTTCATTTGTTGGATTTCGCACATGTTGCCCCGCATCCTCGTTTTGATCCGCAGCTTTACAATTTTCACTGCGCAGTATCTCGATGCTCATTTTTGCGGACTTTTCGAAAACCTGCGGATTCAATCCGCAGACCTTTCAGTGGGAAAATCAATCCCGTTTCGCGGCGACAGCTTTTGGGAGCATTACCCACCATTGCCTGTTAGTCCTCTCACTCCCTCCCTCTTTGACGTCACACACAAAATCATCAGCCGTAGAACCTAGCACTGTGTTCACCTCCGACATGCAAGCGCGAAATGTAATGGCCGGTTTTCAGTACCCGCCTGAGTATGCAGGACAGATTCATCCCTTTGACTTTGTTAAAGCCCAAACTAAAGAGATTTATCCATGCTCAAGCACTCCTCGACTCAGGGTGCACTAGAGACATAATTACGCCCAAATTGGTGGAAGCCTTGGGACTCCATAAGAGCCCCTTACCTCACCCAATACAATTTGAGCAGATGGATGGAACTATAATGAGAGGGGAACTGTGCACCGAGCAAACCCAAGAAGTGCCAGTGGGAATAGAGAACCATTGGGACATGGAATTGTTTGTGATAGCCTCTTCTTCCTCTTTTGATATTGTACTAGGGGTAGGGGGGGCGGAGAACAAACCATAGACTTTACCGATAAAAGGTGTGAGCACCATCACTGGAACAAAGAATGGGGCCTAAAACCACCCCCTAGGAACAAGAAACTGTGCTTAACCATTGAGGAAGTACCGTCAATCCCTAAGGAGTACAGAGACTTAAAACAAGTGTTTAGTGAAGAGGAAGCCAACGAACCCCCCCCCCCCCCCCGAAATACTGATTGTGCCATAGAACTAATCCCTGGGCAAGAGCTCCCGAAAGTTAAACTGTACTCCATGGGGTGGAGGACAGACAGTAATCAAGACAGACATACCTCCTGGTTGTAGACCGGCAGTTTCGATACTACTTCCGATATTGCTACTAACGACACTCTTCCACCATGCTTTCCCATAATGGTAGCTTCTACAGCAACGGATTAGGCCCATAAACCAGAAACTTAAACATCACTCTGGATTTCTTACCATACTATGGCAATCTGGGGTCCCTTTGGAACCCCTAATACCGACCATCCAGTTATATTGCTACCGTCGAAATCTTAACTATTTGTATGAACTATTGTACTAGCACCTATTGATATTCATGTTTTAATAATTGTTTTTATGTTTTATTACTGTTTTATCTTGTTCGGTCATTGTTTGACCCCAACCTGTGAGCTGCCCTGAGCCTGCCTTTGGTGGGGAGGGTGGGATATATAAACATATATAAATACATACATACATACTTGCTTCATGCAAAAAATCTTATTCTGAGCAGCAGGAATAAATTTATATGGATCTACTATTGGCTGGTGCTCTGGAAGCCACCCTTTGGCTGGCTCATCAGAAGGCCTCATTTGCCAGCACCCCAGAAGACTCCCACTGAAGCCCCAGAAGACCCAGACGACCTGTCTCACCACCTCTCCCATGTTGCATGAGACTGTGGGCTGGCTCAACCAAATTAGAGGAGAGACCATCTGTCACGGGCTGGGTCAGGCAAAGTCCAGGAGCAGTCCAAGGTCTGTAGCCAGTGAGCAAAGAGGGTCCAAGGTGCCAAAACCAAACCACAGTCCAGGTATCGCAGGTCAGAGGTTCAGAAGCCGAAGTCAGGGGGTCCAGAAGTCAAAGTCAAAAGCCAGAGTGGATGCTAGAACGTCAGGTAAGTGACTAGTTGCATCCACAAAGCCTCCTCCCAAAGCCCACAGCTATATAGCCCTCTGCTGTCTGTTGCCCATTTGGGCTAATTGCTGGCTCAGAGAGGCAGCCAGGATCCTGCTGAGACTCAAGCATCCTCACTCCTAGAAGGGCCAGAATCCTTTCAAAACTCAGGGCTCAGGGAGCGTCTTGCTCGTGAGCGTGCCGCCCTCCTCCGATCCCTGAGGTCCTGATGAAGGCGGTCACGCACACGAGCCACCCGAGAGGGCGAGGCAGGGGGGCTTGGATCTTCTCCAGCAGGAGGCAGGGGCACTGGTGCAGGTGGCAGGGGCACAGTTTCTTCTGCAGGCTCAGCTTCTTCTGCAGGGTCCCCAGTACCCATGACACCATCCTCCCACTGGGAGGTATGTTAAGTGGCCAATTTGCCCATGCCTGTGAGGTGAGTTTGGCTTAGAACATGTCTCAAAAAGGACACTGCAGAGCTGGAATAAGTACAGAGGAGGGCAACCCAGATGATTCAGGGGTTGGAGCACCTTTCCTATGAGGAAAGGCTGAAGGGTCTGGGATTTTTTACTTTAGAAAAGAGATGATTCAGGGGATCCCGAGGAAGCTTTATAAAATTTTGCATGGGGTGGAGAGAGCTGACAAAGAGAACTTTTTGTTCCTCTTCCAAAATACCAGAACTCAAAGACATCTAAAGAAGCTGATAGGCAGTAGGTTTGGGACCGACAAAAGGAAATACTGAGCGTTTTCGCACTCACCTTCAGCCGGCGCGACGCCCCTCTTCACCGCGCAGGATCTGCGCGGATTTCGCACTTAAAGCCTCGGAGCAGCCTAAAGAGCCGGAAACTCCCGGCGCAAAAGCCGCGCAAACGGAAACTGCTTTTTGGCGGTTTACGTTTGCGCCGCAAAAGCGCCGGGAGTTTCCGGCTCTTTCGGCTGCTCCGCGGCTTTACGTGCGAAATCCGCGCATATCCTGCGCGGTGAAGAGGGGCGTCGCGCCGGCTGAAGGTGAGTGCGAAAACGCTCACTACTTTACACAGAGAGCAATTAAAATTTGGACTTCACTGCCAGAGGATGTAGTGATAGCCACAGGAATAAACAGCTTTAAAAGAGGATTTGATAGTTTCATGGAGGATGTTAATCAATAGCTACTTGCTATGGTGACTAAGGGGAACCATCACATTCAGAGGCACTAAGCCTCTGAATCTCAGGGCCAGAAGACAACATCAGGGGAAGGTCTCAGCCTCTGTGTCCTGTTGTTGGATGTCCAGAGGAACTGGTTGGCCATTGTGTGAGACAGGATGCTGGATAGGGTTGCCAAGTCCAATTCAAGAAATATCTGGGGACATTGGGGGTGGAGCCAGGAGACATTGGGGGGCGGAGCCATAAGCAAAGTTGTGACAAGCACAATTGAACTCCAGAGGGAGTTCTGGCCGTCACATTTAAAGGAACTGCACACCTTTTAAATGCCTTCCCTACATTAGAAATAATGAAGGATAGGGGCACCTTCTTGTGGGGATCATAGAATTGGACCCCCCAGTCCAATCGTTTTCACACTTGGAAAGCATTTTGAGGAGAGCCATCAGATAGTATGCTGAAAATTTGGTGCCTCTACCTCAAAAAAACAGCCCCTCCAGAGCCCCAGATACCCCCAGATCAATTCTACATTATACCCTATGAGCATGATTCTCCACAGGGAATAATAAAGTGCCCAGCAGACATTTCCCTCCCCCCCCCTTTTCTGACGACTCTGAAGCGGGGGAAGGGCTGCTCCCACCTGGGGATCGGCATCTCTACTCACAAGTTGCTGAACTTCTTCAAAGTAACAGAGAGCAGCCACGGGTTCAAGTTTACCTTTCCTAAGCAAACGACCCCTGAAAAGATTGTGCAGCCAACGGAGGGTCTGGGCTGCTTTCACAGCCACTGGGAGCAGCCATATTGATTTGCCTGCTCCCTAGGGTTGCCAAGTCCAATTCAAGAAATATCTGGGGACTTTGGGGGTGGAGCCAGGAGACATTAGGGGTGGAGCCAAGATCAAGGCTGTGACAAGCATAATGGAACTCCAAAGGGAGTTCTGGCCATCACATTTAAAGGGACGGCACACCTTTTCAATTCCTTCCTTCCATAGGAAATAATTAAAGAAAGGGGCACCTTCTTTTGCGGCTCATAGAATTGGACCCCCTGGTCCAATCTTTTTGAAACTTGGGGGTTATTTTGGGGAGAGGCACTAGAAGCTATACTGAAAATTTGGTGCCTCTCCCCCAAAAAACAGCCCCCCCAGAGCCCCAGATACCCGCAGATCAATTCTCCATGATTTTCTATGGGAATAAATCTCCATAGGGAATAACAGAGTTCCCAGCAGACATTTCCCTCCCCTCCCCCCGCTTTTTGACGACCCTGATGTGGGGGGAGGGCCTCCAAACTGGGGGATCCCCTGCCCCCACCTGGGGACTGGCAACCCTACTGCTCCCCCCACCCCCATTCAGCCTTAAAGACTCCGGCACACCATCCAAGAGGAAGCCTTTCCAAGTAGAGTCTGAAGTCTCAGGAGGCAGAAAGGCACATGGTGGCTGTGGGGGCAGGGCTTCCTCTCCCGCCAGCCAGCTAACTGGGAGTGGGAAGGAGCCTGGGAGAACGGTAAAACCCCTGCTGGGACCTGGGGATTGGCAAGCCTAAACTGCTGGACTAGATAGACCGCTGGTCTGATCCAACAGGGTCTTATGTATAACTGACCCATGAGAGTTTCTTTGGCAGAATGAGGTGTGAGGTCCTTTTCTGCAGCTTTGACTACTGCACCACACTGGCTTTTGTGAGGTGGCTGCCAGGTGTGGCTCCTGATGAATCCTCCCTCAAAGGTCAAAACAGCCTCTCACCCCACCTTTCAGTGACAGAAATCTAGTTTATCACCTAGCAACAGCCACTGAGGGCATCTGGGAATTTTCCCCCCACAGCTACTCTTTTTATCATTTGGATCTTTTTAGCCCCCCATGTGTTTGTGGTATTTTTGTGTGTGTGTGTGTGTGTGTGTTTTAAGATTTCAGATTTTCCTTGAAACTTGGGATATATTTCAGATTTGTAGAAAGATCTGTTTTGTCTGCTCATGGGTCCAATCTCTGGCTTTAAGTAACCTCAGATCTGGCTGACTTGGCTACTAGAATATTGATAAGCATTTCCTCTTCAAAGCAAGTCAACATGGGAATAAATACAGCATTCCCCCATCCAGCTCCAAATTGCTGAAGACTTTGAAACAGATTTCTGAACTCAGATGGCTTAAACTGTTTGCAGTTTTACCATTTCCAAGATTACACACATTCTGATCTTCCTTGAAGTTCTTAATTCCTTGGGAGTCTGAAGTCTCAGGAGGTGGAAAGGCACATGGTGTCTGTGGGGGCAGGGCTTCCTCCCCCACCTGCCAGCTAACTGGGAGTGGGAAGGAGCCTGGGAGAATGCGAGAACCCCTGCTGAGACCTGGGGATTACTTCTGAAAGCTTGTTGGTCACTTAAAATAAGAAGCAGACAGTTATGATTAGAAAAGATTCCTTAAAAGCAGTCTGAACAGATCTTACATTTCCCCCCTTATTAACAACTTGCAAAGGAAGCCTTATGTTGGTTAGACAGGAGAACAGAGCTACTCAGGAGTTAAAGATGTTCCCTTTCTGTTTCTGCAGAACAGACCATCCCTCAACAGACTTCATTAGATGATCACCTGGGGCAAAGAGGAAAATATTTCATGATGCCCATCATTTTAGAAGATCTAAATGTGCACAGCTTTTCAGCAGTCTTGTTAAAGGCAAGCTGAATCCTTGCTCAGTGTTTTACCGGAAAGAGGGAACATCTTCTAAAGAATCTATAGAGACTGAGCAAAGAAAGGAATAGCCAGCCTAGGCTCAAGAGCAGTCACTCAACTGGGCCAATGAGACATTTATTCCCAATGGCAGCCTAGCAAGGTGTGCCAAGATGAGAGGAGGAAAACCTTTGGTTACATTTTCAGTGCCTCCTATCAAGGATAAGGTGGTTAATGGGCATCCCCTTTGGACTGTAGACCATCTCAGTGGTAGAGCATCTGCTTGGGAAGCAGAAGGTCCCAGGTTCAATCCCTGGCATCTCCAAAAAAGGGTCCAGGCAAATAGGTGTGAAAAACCTCAGCTTGAGACCCTGGAGAGCCGCTGCCAGTCTGAGAAGACAATACTGACTTTGATGGACCGAGGGTCTGATTCAGTATAAGGCAGCTTCATATGTTCATATCTTTGAATACACCATCATATACCAAATCCCTGAAAACAGAATGCTTCTACCTTCCTCTCTGCTTGCAGGGCTGGTTTCCTTTCTCCAAAGAGTTTTTAAATAGTGGCAAGCATTATAAAAAGCAAACCTCTGTGATGCTCCACCTGAAGTCTTTCTAGCAGCCCTCCTTATTCCCACCTTGTTCTTGGGAGAAAATTGGCAGGTAGGTCATGTTGGAGCAACAGGGCTTTATCAGTGAAAAAGCTCATGAATGCCTCAGAATCAGTGGCCAAATTATTACTTCTGTTTGAGCCTCTTGTTGTGAGGGATATTAAAGACTGAATTATGTTAAACAATTGAACTTGGTGTGAGCCCACAGATGCAATGGAGGCTGAGTAGAACTCTCTGTTTGCAGCCTTCATTGCCACCTCATAGGATTTCACCAACACCCTTTGAGATATTTGAGCCAACTCGTCACAAGTACGCTGCCAAACTTGCTTTAGTCGTCAAAACTCCCATTTCATCTCCCGGAGCTCTTCTGCATACCAGGGGGATGATTTTCCCCGGGAGCACAGAGGACATCGGTGTGCAATCTCCTTGATGGCTTCAGGAAGACAAGAATTCCAGTCTCCTACCGGCAGGAGGGCTGTAAATATAACACACTATATTTTTTGCCTTCTTTCAGATGACATTTCTTCCATCTACACTACAGCTCAGGAGATGGAGGTGGGCAGAACTATGGGTTGCTGTTATTATTTAAGATACTATGGACCAATCTATATTGTATAGAAAAACAGAATCATTTGTCAAGATGAAGAATTAGATGAAATTCTCTTTGGAATATATTTGGCCCTTCACCTCATAAGTTCCAGGATAATTGTGAATGATAAAAAGCACTTATAAAGAAAAATTTGCAGTCCATCTTATTACACTCTCAACCACTACCTGCATGGCAACTTGGTGGAGATAGTTTCTATGTTTGTCAAAAGTTCAGTTTCTGTGGTATGACATTCTGGGTCTGCTAACTTCTGCTTTAACTTCTGCTTTTCAAGTATAAGCCCCTTCAGACTTTCATTTTCAGTTCTGTATATTTCATAAAGATTTAGGAAATGGGAGCTAAATTAAGTTCATTAAAGGAGGTGGATGGTGGAAAAATGTGAACGGTTATTGCGAAGACCATCTGTCCTTTGCAGTGAGCAATATATAGTATATAGGGAAGGGAGAGCATGTGACTGTTCAATAAGTCAAGGGTGCCCAGTGTGGA
This sequence comes from Heteronotia binoei, assembly GCF_032191835.1. Taxonomy (NCBI): domain Eukaryota; kingdom Metazoa; phylum Chordata; class Lepidosauria; order Squamata; family Gekkonidae; genus Heteronotia; species Heteronotia binoei. The sequence goes on along the minus strand of NC_083243.1, from coordinate 172,766,635 downwards.
GGCCACGGGTACTGTGGTGCCTTTCCTGCATCTGTAAGTGTTTTTAGAAGTGGGTGGGGCCAAGCAGAACTTTTTGTGGTTTTGATGTTTTTGAAGTATTTTACATGTGCAAATAGGAGGATGACATTCTAAAAACACAATAGAGTTGCCAAACCCAGTTCCCAGCAGGTGTCTCTTGCTTTTAGGGGCTTTGACCTACTGCCAGCCTGCTGACCAGCGGAGTAAACCCCACCCCAAACCGTGATGTCATCGTGTGATATCCCTGATGCATTGATGATGTCATTGTGCTGGGGACATCACAAAGCGACACTCCGGTTTTTGCCACCAAACCAGAGCAGTGCCAACGCAATGACATCACTTCCGGGTTATGTTACTGCATTGGGGGCATCTCACATGATGCCTCACCCACCCCTGGAACTCCTTCCAAATCCCCCTGCTGTGACAAAGAGGGGATCTGGCAATCCTAAAACACAATGAGGCTTGATTTTGGCTAAACACAACTGAGCTGCATTGCTAAAATGTTTAATGCCAGTTTGGTGTAGTGGTTAAGCGTGCGGACTCTTATCTGGGAGAACCAGGTTTGATTCCCTACTCTTCTACTTGCACCTGCTGGAATGGCCTTGGGTGAGCTATAGCTCTGGCAGAGGTTGTCCTTGAAAGGGCAGCTGCTGTGAGAGCTCTCTCCAGCCCCACCCACCTCACAGGGTGTCTGTTGTGGGGGAGGAAGGTAAAGGAGATTGTGAGCCGCTCTGAGACTCTTGAGTGGAGGGCGGAATATAAATCCAATGTCTTCTTCTTCTTCTAACTGGGAATCCTGTTTAGAGTTGCCAGACCCCCAGTGTAGATTAGCTGGCTAGCAGGGGGACTTACGAGGAGAAAAAGGAAGGCCCAGACCACATTGCTGGCATCACATAGAAAGTGACATCATCATGCCAGAGATGTCCAGGTGAAGCTTTGGTATTTGGGCAATAAGGTTGAAGCCATTTTTACCATAGAACTTTTGCACAAATACCAGAGCACTTCAGTAATGTTGCAGTGTGATGACATCACTTACTCTGCAACACCGGTTACATGGCCTGTGCCTTCCTCTTTTTCCTGGTAAGTCCCCCATCTCCCGCCAGTTGCCAGGAGGGACCTGGAAACCCTAATTCTATCAGGTTTTTAAATACTAAAATCAGGTAAATAATCAGGTTTTTCCAGTTTTTATAATTCAGGTAGAAGTTGATAATAGCATCACTGCATCTAATTTTGTTCACTTTCCAAAAATCACTTATGTTTGTCAAAGTCTGGCCAAAGGTTCCCTTTTACTGAACATATGTGCAAAGAGCTCTCTCTCTTTCCTTTTTACCTAATCTGTGTGTGGTGCTGATATTCTGTACCATTGTGTAACCATAGTAATAGACTGTATGAGAGCCAATGAAATGACGCTCAGTCTGGGTGACTGATGCACTGTTGGACAGTGATGGTGGCAAACACAGAAGTGAGACTTTATACTCTCTTTTCCTGTATCTTGTGTTGGCTCTCTTCTAGCACCACACCAAGCTTGTAGGTTTGATTTTTTAAATTTAAAAAATCCCTCTTGTCTTATTTTATCAGTTATGAATTTATTTTCCTTAGTTATTGTCACACTTCGTGGTCAGATTATGATTTCTTTGGTTGTGTTTTCTTCTTTATGACATTGATACTATTAACTTGTTCTTAGTTTGGTGCCAGTTTGGTGTAGTGGTGAAGTGTGCGGACTCTTATCTGGGAGAACTGAGTTTGATTCCCCACTCCTCCACTTGCACCTGCTGGAATGGCCTTGGGTCAGCCATCGCTCTCACCAGGGCTTTTTTTTTGTAGAAAAAGCCCAGCAGGAACTCATTTGCATGTTAGACCATACTCCCTGACATCACCATTGTTGCACGCAGGGCTTTTTTGTAGAAAAAGCCCAGCAGGAACTAATTTGCATATTAGGCCACACCCACTGATGCCAAGACAACTGGAACTGTGTTCCTGTGTGTTCCTGCTCAAAAAAAGCTCTGGCTCTCACAGGAGTTGTCCTTGAAAGGGCAGCTGCTGTGAGCCCTCTCAGCCCCACCCACCTCACAGGGTGTCTGTTGTGGGGGGAGAAGATATAGGAGACTGTAAGCCTAGGCTTCCCAATCCCCAGGTCCCAGCGGGGGACCCCCTGGTTTTACAAGTTTCCCCCCGCTCCCCAGCCAGCTAGCCGGCGGGGGAAGCCCCACCCCCCACAGCTCTAGATCTCTGACAGTTTTAGGGAATAATGGGGAATTGATCCACGGATATCAGGGGCTCTAGGGGGGCTGTGTTTTGAGGTAGAGGCACCAAATTTTCAGTATAGCATCTAGTGCCTCTTCTCAAAATATCCCCCAAGTTTCAAAACGATTGGACCACGGGGTCCAATTCTATGAGCCCCCAAAGAAGGTGCCCCTATCCTTCATTATTTCCTATGGAAAGAAGGCATCTAAAAAAGTGTGCTTTCCTTTTCAATGTGATGGCCAGAACTCCCTTGGAGTTCAATTATGCTTGTCACACCCTTGCTCCTGGCTCTGCCCCCAATGTCTCCTGGCTCCACCCCCAAAGTCTCCTGGCTCCATCCCCAAAGTCCCCAGATATTTCTTGAATTGGACTTGGCAACCCTATGTAAGCCGCTCTTCCCACATGTTCCCCAGAGAGTACTGAGATCGGGAACTCAAAATCTCCTTGTTGTCCCCGGGCCAAAGGAAGCCCGTTTGAAATCTACAAGGGCTAGGGCCTTCTCCGTAATGGCCCCTTCCTGGTGGAACCAACTGCCGGAAGAGGTAAGGGCCCTGTGGGATATTGCTCAATTCCGCAGGGCCTGTAAGACAGTCCTCTTCTGGCTGGCTTACAACTAACGGGCACTTGAAAATTGAAACTGAGTGTAGTTTTTGTAAGATTGCTGTATGTTTTTAATGTTTTAATTATATAAACTGTGTGAAATGTTTAAATTTTAACTATGTAAACTGTGAAATGTTTAAATTTTTATGTTTAATTTTTATATTCTTATGTTAGATTTTATATGCTGTAAGCCGCCCTGAGCCACCTGGTGGGAAGGGCGGGATACAAATTACAAATAAACTAAAACTAAACTAAGCTCTGAGTCTCTGATACAGAGAGAAGGACGGGGTATAAATCTGCAGTCGTCTTCTTCTTCTTTCAGTATTGTAGGATTGCCAACCTTCAGGTGGGATGTGGAGAATATCCTGGAATGACAACTGGTCTCTAGACTACATATATTTTATTTTTATTTTGTTTGATTTATATCCCGCCCTTCCCGCCAAGGCAGCCTCAGGGCGGCTCACAACATAAAAACATTAAAACAGTTAAAACAATACACATATATTATATAAATTATTCATTTTACAGTTAAAGCATCAGATATCAGATCCCCTGGAGAAAATGGCTGCTCTGGAGGGTTGGCTCTACAGCATTATACCCCAGTGAGGTCCCTCTGGCCCCACCCTCCCCAGGCTCCACTCTCAGATCTCCAGAATTTCTCAGCTGAGAGTTGGCAACCCTGAAGTGAGAGTGTATCATAACATGGATTGTTTTTATTAGATGATATTGTTGTGTACTGCCTTGGTGCTTCTTGTGGAGCAGCGGTATACAAGTACTTTCAATATGTAAATAAATAACAGGATGCAGAGTTCCTAGACTGGCTGAATGAGAAATGATAACATTATTGTAGTGGCTTATCAAGGACTAGCCAACAGAAGATTAGCTTGGAAGCCCAGGTGGGAGCACTTAGTAACAGGGTGGAAGTAAATGGTAGAGGAAATAAAAGGGAGAGTCGCCAGAGTTTGGGGGAGGAAGACAATGGGCCTGCAGTTTGTCTGCAAGGAACCAGGACCATGCAAGAAAAGGATTGCACAGCTGACAGAGGACCAAGAAGCAACATGGGACCCCTTATGTAAATTCTACTCTAGTCCATTAAATTATATGCCATAATAAATCTGCTAGCCTTTCAATGAGGGGTGTCAAATATCCAGCCCACAGGCCAGAACCATCCCACCCAGGGCTTTAATCAGGCTCATGCAGCTCTTTCTTCCCCCTCCTGTCCTCACTGTTTGAAGCTCCAAGGCTCTTTCAGTTCCCTGCCTTTTCTGCCTTGTCTTTGTAGGTTGCAGCACAGACAAAGCTGCAAGGAAAACATGGAATGGACTCTCCATCAAAGCTGCAGGGAGAACATGGAGTGGATTTTCCATTAAGGTCTCTGTGTCCAGCTAGATAGGGCCCAGGGACCTTGATATGAGATCCATTCCATGGTTTCCTTGCAGCTTTCTCTGTGCTGCAATGCGTTTCAATAGAGTGAAGATCAGTTTCACTTTCAGTGATCCTTTATAGACAGCTGAAGCTCAGCCTTCCTGGAGTTTTGTCCTTGCAAATAAAGGGTTGATGCTTTGAGTGAGCTTGTCTCTGCTCAATGGATCTGACCTAGTGAGTACTCCAGGGCCAGCATGCCAGCTAGGTGACCTTAGGCTGTCACCTAAGCTGGCAGCCCTTTGGGAGTGCTGAATTGGGCACCCCCATGTGATTTGCAGTGGCAGGGGTGGGGTAGGGGTTGCCAGTGCCCAACATGGACATTGTGGCAGGTGAGGCAAGGCGGTGACAGCGGCAGGGGGATGGGCAGCCAGCGTGGGGGAAAGACTGACCTCTGCTCACTTAGCCCAGCACAGCACCACTCACCCAGCCCCTCTGGAACGCACTGCGTGCACGGCCAGCTACTCTGCTTGCTCAGCCCCATTTGGCTCCCTTGCTGGTGTGGTGGCGGCAAATAAATATAGAACACTCTGTGAAGGTTTTTTTAAACTAATGGATGTACCAAAACAATTTTATACTAAACAATATTCAGTAGTATTACAGAAAACGGCTAAAACCCAGTTTACTTTTGCTACGCAAAAGCCGCGGCACTTCCTGTAACTCCAGTGTAGATGGTGGGAAATCCGACAGACGCTGTGGAGGGAACAGGATTGTGACTGCGAGGTAAGCTGTGTGCGAAAACAGTACATATCTGGGTTCACTAAGTGATTTCTCACTATGACTGTAACCCAGGATGCCTTCAAGATTATATGCCTGTGTAAGATAACAGGAAGCATCTGAGACTCCCTGAGCTGATAAGCTAATTAAATTAAAACTGAAAAATCAAATTGATTTAAACCCTATCTTGTATTTGAAATCTTGCTCCAAACATTTAGACTGATTTTACCATTGCTGTACTGTTTGATTAGACTGGAGAACTGAGGTAGGCTCAGAGGTATAATGCAAAGTGGGTATCACTCAGGCAATGTTCCCAAAATTTCCTCTATTGAAAGGATGGTCTTCATTTTAGAAGACCACAGCTCTGAAGAGCGCTGCAGAATAGAATTCACAGCATCCATGTACCTTATGGGAAAGGTGGGGGCAGTTCTTGAACTGCTCCTTGAACCTTCTTTCTGCCCCTCATGCAACAAGGTGCAATAGGAATTTAACCCAAGTAAAGAAGCAAACAATTGACCTGACCTTGAAGCAGGGCCTGCCCTAGACAGTCTGACACCCTAGGCAAGGCTAATGTCTGCCCCCTCCCCCCACAATGATAACGTTACCAAGTCACATGAGGGGCACCCAATTTGGCACCTCCAGAAGACCGGCACCCTAGACAATTGTCTAGTTTGGCCAGTGGCAGGGCCGACCTTGCCTGCAAGGTCCAGGTTGGACCAATCTCCTTAGATCTCAGAAATGAAGCAGGGTTTGCTCTTGTTAGTATTTGGATGGGAGACCACCAAGGAAGTCTTGGGTCACTACACACAAGCAGGCAGTGAGAAATCACCTCTGAGTGTTTCCTGCCTGGAAAACCCCAAGAGGCTGCTATAAATCAACTGCAGACTAGACAGCACTTTCTGTTAACACCAAGTAAATAATTAAGCCAAGCTTTTCATTTTAAGCAGCAGATTACTTAATTACTTGGAATGTATACTCAGGAATAGCCCTAAATTAGTAAGGAGGTGTGCAAACATTCAACTTGGAACCCTTTCTTTCAGAAATAAGAGCAGTCAGCAAGCCTTTAGGCCTAGATAATATCACAATTAAACATTAGGAGTAAACCAGTAGTACTTACGAGTCTCCCACTGGGAGAAGAAGTTCTGTCTTTATGGCTGACTCAAATCCTTCCTCTTTGAGCAGATTCACTGTTATAGAAGAGCCCAGCTTGTTAACCTCCACAATTCTCAACCTGTATTTTAAAATGGATGTTTGAATTTCGTGTAGGAAAATGACACTTCCAACCTATATAAAATGGAGTTTTATTTTTGCCACATATGAGTTGGCAAAAATTGGTCTTTTTTTAATACAACAAAATGAACAATGAAATTGCCCATAACTTAACTACTAATTCTACACAATCATAGATATAATAAAAGCTCAACATAGTGGCTCAATCCTCGATTTTTTTTGGAAGTTGTGGTAACCACAGGAGTGGCCTTGCACTCTATCACCACTCCCCCTGTCATTGGGTAGCCTTGCTGGAATTCAGTTCTGATCCCAGGAGATCTTCAGGCTCCACTTGGAGGTTGGCTACCCAAGGCCTGGCAGCACCTTCTGGGTGACTTGATGCCACCCGGCTGGCATGACTTAACTAGGCATGGCTGCTTGCTTCTGTTCAGCAGCAGTCCCTCTACGACAGCCAATGTGAATTAGTAGTTGCCACTCAGGGTTGGGAAATTTCTGGAGATTTGGTAGGAGGGGCCTGGAGAGGGTGAGTTTGAGAAAGGGTGGTACCTCAGACAGGTACCATGGCATAGAATCCACTCTCAAAATTAGCCATTTGTGCCTGGAGAACCATTGTTGCCGATCTCCAGGTGAGGGCTGTGTCATGATACCCCGCCGAGGTTGCTTGCTTCCCGCTTTTGTCCCCATTGTGGAGAAAGACTGTAACTTTATGAGGTAGATGCTGCAGGGAGGGGGGAGAATATGGAAAATTGAAATCAGAATCATTCACTTACAGCAAACACCTGCTTTGAGGTGCATACTCTATAACACAACCATGCCAACCCCCCCCCCCCCCGCCCCTAAAAAAAATCATGCCACAAGCTCACACTGATGCTAAACACCACAAGGCTGGATATGAAGAAGAAGAAAATATTGGATTTATATCCCACCCTCCACTCCGAAGAGTCTCAGAGCGGCTCACAATCTCCTTTACCTTCCTCCCCCACAACAGACACCCTGTGAGGTGGGTAGGGCTGGAGAGGCCTCTCACAGCAGCTGCTCTTTCAAGGACAGAGGCTCAGAGCAGCCTACAATCTCCTTTCCTTTCCTCCCCCGCAACAGACACCCTGTGAGATGGGTGGGGCTGGAGAGGGCTCAGAGCGGCCTACAATCTCCTTTATCTCCCTCCCCCACAACAGACACCCTTTGAGGTGGGTGGGGCTGGAGAGGGCTCTCACAGCAGCTGCTCTTTCAAGGACAGAGGCTCAGAGTGGCCTACAATCTCCTTTACCTTCCTCCCCCACAACAGACACCCTGTGAGGTGGGTGGGGCTGGAGAGGGCTCTCACAGCAGCTGCCCTTTCAAGGACAACCTCTGCCAGAGCTATGGCTGACCCAAGGCCATGCTAGCAGGTGCAAGTGGAGGAGTGGGGAATCAAACCTGGTTCTCCCAGATAAGAGTCCGCATACTTAACCACTACACCAAACTGGCTCTCCAGGAAAAGGAGAAACGTGGCAACAATGCACTGCAAACAAAAGGAATGATGTGTTTCAGTGTCTGCGTGGTCATCGTCATGTTCCCCCTGCACCCTCCCCCCCATTATTTTTCCTTCTCTGGACCTGTTTCAGGGCTTTGAGCCACCACAGACACGGGGACGCACACACACACACACACACACACACACACACACACACACACACACACATGCAGTGGAGGGATGGAAAGCCAGTGTCTGTTTCAGCTGCAGGGCTGATGGGAAGACAGCAAGGGTGAGGATGAGGTGAGTGAAAGCCAAGGTTGGGGAAGGGGGTGTGACTTCAGAGCAGGGTCTGCCAGACCCAGGCTTTTGCTGTGGAAGCTGACTGGATGATTTTGGGCCAGTCACAGACTTTCAGCCTAACCTAATTTACAAGGTTGTGCAGATTTCTCTTCTGGAATAAGGTGACAGGGTCTTTGTATGGATTTAAAATATGTTAAAATAAAGCAGAGTAGGAATGAATGTATAGCTCTCACACTGGAGGGAAGTGAGCATTGGGTGCCCACAAGGATTGGTATTATTTAATTCATTCATAAAGCATTGGAATTGGGGTGGGGGGGTGAGCTGCATAGTGGCAATGTTGGCAGATGATATTCAGGGTCATGAACACCAAGGCATGATTGTGAAGAGCTACAGAAGGCTCTCTTCAAATTGGGTGAGTGGGCAACTGAGCAACAACATGGCAAGTGTAGTTCAATATAAAGTGATGTACAGTACGTTGGAACAAATATTCTAATTTTATTCAGATGGGTTGTGAATTGGCAGACCAAGACTGTAAACCATAGTGGGATTATAGCAGATTGTTCAGTGAAAATGTCAACTCAGTGTGCAGCAATGGTGAAAAAGGCAAACTCCATGCTGGAGATTATTAGGAAAGTGAGAATACAATGGTGAATGTTGTAATGTCCTTGTGTAGAGTCACAGGGCAGCCTCATTTGGAATACTGTGTGTAGTTCTGGTTGTGCAGATCAAAGTGGGGAATGGAGAATGATGTAAACTGCTTTGGTCTCTCACCTCCCCCACCAGTTTGAGGAAAGATTGTCCTTTTCCTATGTAGAAGCTGCAGGGAAGGGGGAAGGCAATGGAAAGAAGAAGAAGATATTGGATTTATATCCCGCCCTCCACTCTGAAGAGTCTCAGAGCGGCTCACAATCTCCTTTACCTTCCTCCCCCACAACAGACACCCTGTGAGGTGGATGGGGCTGGAGAGGGCTCTCACAGCAGCTGCCCTTTCAAGGACAACCTCTGCCAGAGCTATGGCTGACCCAAGGCCATGCTAGCAGATGCAAGTGGAGGAGTGGGGAATCAAACCTGGTTCTCCCAGATAAGAGTCCGCACACTTAACCACTACACCAAACTGGCTCTCTAGAGCCTGTTGTATTCTATTTCACAATAGGCCTTATTTCTAGTACAACATAATCCAAGACCAATAATCTCACTAGTCATGAAGGAGAAGCAGTGACAGCAAAATAAGCAGAGGATCAATTAGGTTGGAAGATCTTCACATCAACAAGTTCGTTTTCCTCAGAAGTATGTAGGGTTCATCTGGGGATAAAAAATGACGAAGAGGCTTCAGGAAACTCTCTCTGATTTTCCCTGGTCTTTCCCTTGCTCTTCATACCTATCACCTATCAAGTCCACCTACCAAGGCTCCCCAGATATGGTAATTCTATTCCCAAAATTCACATCAAAACTCAGTGCTTATATAATCAAGTCTGCATGTTTATCAACTTGCTATTTAAGGTCTTTAAATAGAGACTGTGGAATTTGGCAAGAACAGTTTACATGACTAGTCAGCATTACGGGAAAGCAATTTAATTTAATTTAATTTAATTTAATTTAATTTAATTTAATTTTTAGATTTATTTCCCGCCCTATCCCGCAAGCGGGCTCAATTCCATGTTCATCTCCTCAACCAGTATCCTATATTAATACCAGGTCAGGTTGCCCCTTTATACGGTTGCCAGACCCCTACTGTGGTTTTTAATTGTATCACCAATCACCATGGTTATGAATGTCACTGATCTTGATTTTTACATCATATTGGCATGATAAGGGTGTTGCACAAGTCTGTAATCTGAATGCCTTTGCCCAATAAAAGACATGCAGCCTAAGTCTGGGTGAGGAGCAAAAAGAATTTATTGCAATAGACTGTGGAGAAGAGCTCAGCCAAGACCTGCATACCAAGCTACTCCACCTCCTTTCAGGGTTGTCAAAGCCTTATATACCTGTGATGACACATTGGCACATGCTGGCACATATGCATACTAATTGGCTGCAATTGAGCTCTGGGAGAGAGTGGGAAAGGTGTGCTGCTGAAAGGGTGAGTGTTTGCCTTTTCTTTCTTCCTTTTCTTAACAGCTGAGGGGAATCAGCTGGGTGCTGCTCTGCGGAAGGAAAGAGTCTGAGTTCGTGTGGTTGCTGGGAAATTGTGGTTTGTTTGTTTTGAGTGGGTTGTAGGTGATTGCAGCAGGTGATTGTTGCTGATTGTGAGTGTCTATGTTGCCTAGGGCTGACTGCTGGCCCCACCCTGTTTGCATTTATAAGGCTGCACCTTGCCAGAGGCGCGGGCCTTTGGCACAAGCCAAAGGGCTCTTGGCCTATGGCTCTTAGCCTGGGGGCTCTGTAAGTAGAATGACCAGGAAGCGAGGGCCCTAGTCTCCTTGTGTTCCCAATAAGGTAAGTAGACTTTCCACAAGGAGAGCCACATAAACACAAAAGGACTTAAAAACTATTTTAAAAATTATTATGGAGGTAGAATGCCAGCAGGGAGTTGTGGACTTTCCAGTGTTTTGCTCTGAGTGTCACATGTGTGACTATCTGTCCACTGAACAGAAGTCTTGGGTGTGTGCTCGGTGCAAGGAGCTCCTGGTTCTCAGGGAAAGAGTTCACACTCTTGAGGCTGAGGTGGCTGACTTGAAGAAGCAAGACAGTCAGTTAAGCACTTGGAGAAGAGCCTCGGGGACTTGTTAGATGTGTCCCACTCTGAACATGGTAGCCCCGCTGCTGCAAGGGAGCATGAGGGTCAAGAGGGAACAGGGCACTGTGCTGAGGATAAGGGGAATGCACCCTCAGAAGGGACCTCTTCTTCAGTTGGTGAGTGGGTATTCTTTCACACCAAGGACTATTGCTGGGCAGGGGTGGGGGGTCTTGGTAGTTGGTGATTCGATCTTTAGACAAGTAGACAGCTGAGTGGCAAAGCCACGTACTGACTGTATGGTGACTTGCCTGCCTGGTTCGAAGGTAAGGACATTATGCATATTGTAGATAGGCTGATAGACAGTGCTGGGGAGAAGCCAGTGGTCATGGTACATGTTGGCACCAACGATGTGGGGAAATGCAGTTGTGAGGTCCTTGAGGAAAAATTTAGGCTGCTAGGCAGGAGACTCAAGGCCAGGATCTTCAGGATAGCCTTCTCAGAAGTGCTACCTGTTCCATGTGCAGGGCTGGAGAGACGGGCACAAATTAGGAGTCTGAGTGCGTGGATGAGACAATGGTGTAGGGAGGAAGGGTTTAAGCTTGTTAGGGTTGGCTCTGTGTGTCAGAAAGGGTATACAGACCAGTAAGATTGAGAAGGTAAGAGAATTAAGTTCCCTTTTTGAAATGCTATGGATTGAAATAGTGGGCCCAAAAGGAAGTTTAACTTTAGGAGTTTGTTATCACCCACCGGATCAAAAGATAGAGGATGATTATAAAATGATGAAAGAATTAAAGATAGTGGCTAACCACAAAATCTGTGTCATAATAAGTGATTTTAACTACCAGCACATTGATTTGGTCAATATATGTTCTGGTCAGGAGAAAGAGATTTTGTTTCTAGACACTCTGAATGACTGTGTTATGGAGCATATGGTCACAGAACCTACCAGGGGTGGGGCAATCCTGGACTTGGTCCTAAGCAGTGCCGGATTTAGGACAAATGAGGCCCTGTGCTAGTTAAGTTATGAGGCCCCTTACTGGGCCCTGAAGGAGGTAGGCCCAGCATGCCTACACAGGCAGTCTGGCATACATACTCAGAAAATTTAGGAGTAGTTAAAATATTACATGTTACCTGATCAATCATTATTTTCAACAAGTTTTAGGCAATTTTTTGAATTATCAGGGCTCAGCCTCTTGAAATGTTTTTTGGGAGTTTTATGGCTAAATTCAGGTCTAGACTGTATGGGCTATAGGTCAGATATGTACATTACAATGAAAGCTATTATATATTAACCAAAGCCCCAACCCACCCAACACTGTCTTACACAGGTCACATGATGAAATAGTCAAACGATGAAAAGAGAACAGACAGGACTGTCATTATAGTCAACATCATGTAATTAAATCTAAACATTATGTAACATTTTAACCTTTGAAGATTGACAAAATTTTTAATCTTAAACTTCATTGAAAATAACAGGCTTAAATCATACAGTGATGATTGATGAAGAGGTTTATTGTTTACACAAAACAATCAGATAATCAAATTGCCATGTTTTCATATTACCCTGTTAAGGCTATTTACACATTTACGGTAGGTAATTTAATGTCAAAACATCTTCCTTTGAGCTTTCCTGACTGCAAACTCATTGATGATTTCATCAAAATCAATAAATCACAGTTTATCATTCTCTATACAGAGAATACTCAGACCAGACAGCCGCTCTTGTGACATTGTTGAATGGTCACTTTTGATCCTTTTCAGCCTGGAAAATGATCTCTCTCCAGAACAGTTAGTTACCATCAAACACAGGAACAATCTGAAAATTGCTTCCACATTTGGAAAAGCAGCCTGGATTTTTTTTTCCTGTTTTATTATCTGGTACATGTCTTGGTGGTTGAAACTTTCTTTTTGTGCATGAGCCTGTTTGACATACAAGTGGAAAGTCAAGAGTTCATCAACAAGATTGAGTTCAACATCCTTTGGATATTCTTGTTCTAGTCTCTTGACACCATGGTGAATTTGTTCCCTTGTTGCTTGCAGATCAGTTAAAAATGAAAAATTGTCAGCAGCACTCCTGTACACAGTAGCTCTTCACTTCAAATTTGAGTGAAGAGCATCAATTACAGGGATAATTGGATGTATCCTAAACTTATCTCTTGGAGGAATTTCATCCAAGGCTTCAGTTGTACTGCCATCATTGTGTTGTCATTTTCGCACTCTATGCCTTCTTCGGAGAGTTTTGTACTCTACATCAGGTAGAGTAGTTTTTGCTTGCTCCTCAGTTTCATCAAAATTTTCCTTTGTGCTGGAAACAAATTGCAGAAGTGAACCGTATAGGTTTGCACATGTGATCAATGAAATCTGTGCACTTTGAAGGGCATTACTTACTTTGTGAAACTGCTTAAACAAACCTGTCCATAGATGAAGCATGAATACAAATTCAGATTCTTCCATTTTCTGCAAAAGATTTTGAGCTTGTCGTCTAGTATCACCCTTTTCAGTGTCATCATCATGGATGTAACTGAGTGCTTCAACAATATGTGCATAACTTTCACTGATGGCTGTCGTAGTTCTGGAATGGGCCTTCCATCTTGTGTCAGATAAATGTTGCAAAACTTTTGACTCTGGTGGCAAGAAGTTTTTCAGCACTGCCCACCATCTTGTAGAGGCAGAGAAAAAGCAATGAAGTTCATTTACCACGGCAAAGAAATTCATTGCATCCAGGCAAGAGTCAACTGCAGCTCTTCCAACCAGATTTAGGGAATGTCCAGCACAGGGAATAAATTTTGCAAACATATTCTTTTCTAGAATTTTCTGTTGAACGCCATTATACTTTCCAGCCATGTTAGCTGCATTGTCATAAGACTGACCTCTGCATTTACTGAAATCAATTTCAGGTTCTTCAAAGAAGTTCAGTATCAGTTCAGCCATTCCTTGATCCGTGTGATTCTTCAGTTCAATAAATGCCAAAAATCGTTCAACTGGTATTCCATCAAGGGGAGAAATATATCTAACAATTACAGTGAGTTGATCAACATCGGAAACAGTTGTTGAATCGACTGATACACTAAAATACCCTGCTTCTTTGATATCTTTCACTATTTCTTAAAGAACTTTTTTAGCCATTAGCTGGGTAACTTTTTCACATATGGTCTTGGATAGATATAATGAATGGCCAGATCCTTTATTTCCATACTGGTTTATGTGGGCACGTAAGAAGGGATCAAATTTGGCAATCATTTCCAGCAAACCAAGAAAATTTCCATTTTTTGGAGAGCCGATGGTTTCATCATCTCCTCTAAAAGCTAATCCACGTTCTACCAACAGACAAATCACTGCCGTCACTCATTGAAGTACATGCCTCCAGTATTCCTGTTCTGCTTTGATTTGCTCATCAAGCTTTGTTGTAAGCGTCTGACCACGTTTTCTTGTTAAGTAGGTTAACATAGATTCCATATGACTTCTTGACAATGAAATTAGTAGAAGAGCAAACACTCTCTTTTGTACATTTGGTGGGGGAAACTAAAGCTGTCTGTGGATCTACTGGTACTAAGTGTTACTGACAAATGTTCCTGGGTGCCAAGTAAGGCATCTGAATCTTCTGCATCTGCAGTTGAACTTGTTTGTTTCGGGCATCCAAAGCCAAATGATGTGATTGGCTTTAAATGTTTGACTATATCTTTTTGACGTTTTCTTTTACTTGCACTACTCATTGTTAGGATTAAAAAGCTGGAGCAGTAATATCAATTGTCTGGATTTGATTCTGGAAAGAGAGAGAGCTGGTGTTTAATGCCTCATCAGCACCTAAATGGGTAATATCAAGGCAAACTATTGTGTAAAGCCATTGGCCATTACAATTACAGCAATTTACAAGTTAAAAGCAGTCAAGGACTCTAAAATTAACACATTCAAATTTAGATTATTCACAATCTTAGTTAGATACAGCATCCCGATGATTCCATAATCAGGCTCTAACTGTCCAGTTAACATCATTTTACTGTCTACTGGATATTGCCTTTGCCCTGATTTTGCTAGCAGGCAAAGCAAAAAGTGCTACCTTATAAGAAACCGTAAATATCTGATAACAGAAATATTAGCTTATCCTTATTAGAAGCTGTATACAACTGATTTGTTATTTCAGTCAGAAACTTGCATCTAGGTTCTGAATACAGGGGGGAAAACCATAGCATAATGAAAGAGGTCCTCCACAGAGGTTTTGCAATTACAAATGCGCTGTTCCTGAGGTGTTTTAGAGTATCACCCCAGGAGGTATTCTGTTGGCATAGTTTGAAGCTGCAGAGCTGTAAATGCTGGTCTAAGTTTATACACAGTAATATTTGCCAGATATGTGGATCTTGTGGTCTTTCTTTATATTTTTATATCATGGGGCAGACCTTGTTTGAACGATTAGCGAATAGTCCATTATGGCATCCCCATTAAACACCCATTGACGCAAATTATTACCTGAAGCTTACATTAGATCATCTGGAATTGTATAGCGAGAAATGTTGTAGTTAACAAAATCAGAGCGGGTTTTCTCCTTACATTATACTAGGTAACTAAGTTTGCCAAGTTATCCCGTTTGTGCCAATTGATATTTCTTCTGAGATTTTAATGCAGCTAAATGTATGCATGTTCTGAAAGATGGGAGGCTGAGTTCTGCCTTTCATTTCTTCATTTCCTTCAGTACTCTACTTGTGTATTTTAAAAGGGTTCCAGAGGAGATCCAGGAAATTACAGGCCAGTCAGTCTGACTTCAATACCAGGAAAGTTGGTGGAAACCGTTATTAAAGAGAGAATTAGTAGGCACATTGATGAACAAAAGTTATTGAGGAAGACTCAGCATGGGTTCTGTAAGGGAAGAACTTGTCTCACTAACCTGTTGAAGTTCTTTAAAGGGATGAACAAACATATGGACAAATGGGCTCAATAGATGTTGTTTACCTTGACTTCCAGAAAGCTTTTGATGAAGTTCCTCATCAAAGGCTCTTTAGTAAGCTTGAGAGTCATGGGATAAAAGGACAAGTCCTCTTGTGGATCAGAAACTTCCTAATTAATAGGAAACAGAGAGTGAGTATAAATGGGCAATTTTCACAGTGGAGGATGGTAAACAGTGGGGTACCACAGGGCTCAGTAGTGAGTCAGATGCTTTTTAACTTTTCATTAATGATTTGGAGTTGGGAGTAAGCAGCGAAGTGGCTACGTTTTCAGATGACACTAAATTGTTCAGGGTGGTGAGAACCAGAGAAGATTGTGAGGCACTCCAAAGGGATCTATCAAGGCTGGGTGAGTGGGTGTCAACATGGCAAATGAGGTTCAACATGACCAAGTGCAAAGTAATGCATGTATCATAATGCCCTTGTATAAATCGATGGTGCGGTCTCATTTGGAATACTGTGTACAATTCTGGTCACCGCACCTCAAAAAGGATATTATAGCATTGGAAAAAGTGCAGAAAAGGCAACTAGAATGATTAAAGTTGAGGATATCCATCAGACACATCCACAGCTGAGCATCCTTTCAGCTTTGGTCCAGCCGCTTCACTCTTTCTGTGGTTACTTGGACTTGCCCTCCGCTCTTCCCCAGTAGCATACTGGGCACCTTCTGACCTGAGGGGCTCATCGTCCAGCGCCATATCTTTTAGCCTTTTGTTACTGTCCATGGGATTTTCTTGGCAAGGATACTGGAGTGGTTTGCCATTTCCTTCTCCAGTGGATCACATTTTGTCTGGGTTCTCAGCTGTGGCCTGTCCATCTTGGGTGGCCCTGCATAGCATAGCCCACAGCCTCACTGAACCGGGCAGGCCCTCTCGCCACGTCAAGGCAGCAATCCATGAGTCTTATGGGGACTGTTGTTCTCTGCTTTTGGTTTTTTTTTTAAGTCTCCTTTTGGCATTGTCATGTAAAGTACACACATATGTATTTTATCTTTTTGTGCAAGGAAAGTATTAAGAGTTTTAATAAAGGCATATTTGTTTATGTCTTGCATTTCTCGGACATTTGATGTTTATTCTATGTGGGTCTTAATGTTAAGCAAATTAAGGGTTAAGAATAGAGAGAAACACAAAAACCCAGGATCCATTATCAAATTCATATATCTGAAGACCATTATCTCTCCTTCTTGAAAATCTAAAATGGATTGGAAAACATTTTCATAAACTCAAAAGTGTTTGTCACTATTGGCTGGCACTGGTTGCTTTGGGGAGGCTAAGCCCTCCCCCCAAAAATCTGGTAGAGGCCTGAGCTCCCCCATAGTTTACACCTATATCAGACAGAAGGGCATGTGACTCCATGGTATTCTGAGCTGAATCAACTTGTGCATGTGAGCATTCAGCAGCAGAGTTGCCAAGTCAAACTCAGAAAATATCTGGGGACTTTAGGGGTGGAGCCAGAAGAGTGCCTCAAGGATCTGTCCTGGGACCTGTTTCGTTCAACATCTTTATAAATGATTTGGATGAAAGAACAGAGGGAATGCTTATTAAATTTGCAGATGATACTAAATTGGGAGGGGTTGCAAACACAGAAGAAGACTGAAACAGGATACAGGATGACCTTGACAGGCTGGAAAACTGGGCTAAAACCAATACAATGAATTTTAACAGGGATAAATGTAAAGTTCTGCATTGGTATGTACCAATATAGGAGACATCTGACCACGTGGGCTGTAGTTTACAAAAACTTTATATCAGAAGAAACCTTTAGTAAGTAAATCCGCGAGAAATCTATTTCTGTTTACCCTTGTACCCTTGTACCTTTACCTGGCACAAAAAAAATGGGACAAATTTGTGCTGGATGAGACATACTGGGATCATTTAGATTAATTTTGCTAACATATTTTCTAAAAAGATTATGGCATTTGTCATGTAACATGAAGCTTAATGTGTACAGTAGCAGTGCAGCAGATCAAAGGATATTAGATGTGTTATGTATTGAACATAAGTAACCAGACCTCATGGCGATGGCGACTAAAGGTGACCCTGGGGTCCCCAGATGGAGCTCGCCTGAGGCCCCGCCCATCAAGATCTGTGGCGGGAAGTTTGACCGACCAGGATTGGCCTGGTCGGATGTGGGGGCTGTACCGGGAGATGTATATAAGTGGGGCCCGGCCCGCGTGCTCTCTCTCTTACTACTAAATAAACTATGTTGCCTTCAAACTGTCTCGGTTCTCAGTACATTACAAGATGCCTCACCAATACAACAACAACCACAACCCACTGCCTGAACAGTGTTTACAATGTAATTAAATCTAATTAAGGACAGGGAGGAAATTCTAGCTTCTGATCTATATGTATAACCAGTAAGATAAATGAACACTCCATTACTATGCATGTAACGTGGGGGCAGGGGGAGGCATTCTTTGAGAGCCAGTGTGGTGTAGTGGTTAAGAGTAGCAGACTCTAATCTGGAGAGCCGGGTTTGATTCCCCATTCTTCCACATGAAACCAGCCGGGTAACCTTGGGTTAGTCCCAGTTCTCTCAGAACTCTCTCAGCCTCACCTACCTCACAGGGTGTCTGTTGTGAAAGAGGAAGGGAATGAGTTTGTAAGCTGCTCCATTGCTCCTCTGGTTAGTGAGGGTGGGGCAGGGCCGCCCCTAGACTGTCTGGCACTCTAGTCAAGGCTAACGTCTGGTGCCCCCTCCCTGCACTGTTAATGTCACCAAGTCACATGGTGGGGGGTGCCCAATCCATCACCCCCAGAAAGCAGGCGCCCTAGGCAGTCACCTAGTTTGCCTAGTAGCAGGGCTGGTCATCTCTTCTTCTTCCTCCTCCTCTTCTTCCTCCGTTTGATAGATCATGGAGAAATATTAATTCTCCACTCCAGCTTGGGTTCATAGCATTAACAAGGGTTCGTTGTACAAAGCTACGCATCTGAATGTCCTTGGCCAATAAAAGACATACAGCCAGAAAGAGGAAGAGGCGGGGGGGGAGCATTTATTGCGATAGCTGGAGAGCAGAGCCAGGCCAAAGCCTGCTTACTAAGTTGCTCTGAAAACTCTCAAAATGACTACAATCTTATATACTCTTAATGACACACTGGCACATGTTATCATATACACAAATTCATTGGTTACAACATTCAGCACTCATTCATTGCGAGAGCCAGCTACACACTACTGATACTAATGCCAGCCTTGCATCAGTCCATTGTATTAAAACTGTGGCATAGCAAGATATTCATTGCGTGTGTGTCTGCCTTGACCAGATAAATCCAATTTGGGATCTAAGAGCCCTCTATTGTTGCCTAGAAACACAGTAAAGATATAATAAGGCATAGGGCAACTTATGTTTATGTTATAGATATAGATAGGACCGGAATGTTGATTCTCTTCTGACTTTTTTCATTCCCAGTCAGGCCTAACTATGTGCTAACCCTTAAAGATGCTACTTAGCATACTTGTGACTTTTCCAACTAAAGCTGTGTCTCACAGCTTTGCTGCTATATTACCATTAACTACATTCGAAGATGTCAACCAGGAATGAGAAGGAGTTGAGAACAAGACTGACAAATGGGTGGAGGGTTAGAAGGGGGAAGAGAGAAATGAAGGGATATCATGAAACGAAGAGAGCAAAATGAAGGAAGAAGAAAAGTGGAAAACAGGAAGAGAAATTAAGAGGATTTTTCTTTTTAAAAAAATTGTAAAACACACTAACAGGGAAGTCCTGGATGAGTAGGCAAAGCTGTGGAAGGAAAGGAAGAAGGAAACTGACTGCAGAAAACAACAACCTTGTTAGGAGGGTGCAGCTTGGCAATGACCATAGCAGTGATGTGAGAGCTATGTTTGTTGGTTGTCCTTTGCTCTAGTGCTGGCTTGTTTTGCAGGATATGCCAGTGTTTGTATCTTTGTAGTAAACTTTACTGTGCTCTGCCTTCCCAACACCTCTAGTGACTGCAGCGCAGAACTGCCTTAGAAGAAAATGAGGCCTTCTGACTGATTTTGGTTCCTGCGATTTTGTATCTCTAGTGCCCTTGTGAGGGAGCCGGTCAGAGCCTACTTGGGAGGGCGACTACTTTAAATTTCTCCCCAGTCACCTTCTCCTAGTCCCTCAGTCACACTCACAGAAATCCTGTCAGTTTATCTCTCAGCCTCATCTACCATACAGGGCTGTTGTGAGGATAAAATGATATAAGAGAAAATGTTGTAAGCCACTTTGGGTTCCCATTGAGGAGAAAGGAAAGGAAAAGGAAAGGTCCCCTGTGCAAGCACCAGTCATTTCTGACTCTGAGGTGATGTTGCTTTCACAACGTTTTCACGGCAGACTTTTTACGGGGTGGTTTGCCATTGCCTTCCCCAGTCTTCTACACTTTCCCCCCAGCAAGTTGGGTACTCATTTTACCAACCTTGGAAGGATGGAAGGCTGAGTCAACCTTGGGCTGGCTACCTGAATCCAGCTTCCACTGGAATTGAACTCAGGTCATGAGCAGAGAGTTCAGACCACAGAACTGCAGCACTGCTGCTTTACCACTCTGTGCCATGGGGCCGCTTATTGAGGAGAAAAGCAGGGTATAAATATCTAAATACACTGGAACCTTGCTCTTCTTTCATCATGGATGGCAGATAAATTTATTTAGAAGTTTAGCTCAAATGCATTCTTCAGAATTAGGGTTTCAGTTTTTAATCCCTCTGGGATTTTATAGTATACCTGGTCAACTGTTAGTACTTAATAACACCTGATCCTGGCTTTGGACAACATCATGACTGAAGATTCCACCAAATCATGATCCATCATGGAGATGCAGTAAAGTGGAAAGTTCTGGAATAAAGTCAGAGTCCAGTAGCACCTTTAAGACCAACAAAGTTTTATTCAAGGTATAAGCTTTTGGCTGCATACACACACTTCTTCCCAACAGGGCTACCCACATGGATCTATATTCTAAAAAGTTTTGATTAGAGAATTTCTACCAGTCATGCAGCAGCTCACAGGGCCACATACTTGCCAAAAGAAAGGTAGAGGAACCCTAGTTGCAGTCACTTACAGAAACTAATGAATCCCAAATGGAATAATAAACAATCCACCCACTAGAGGGAACCAGTATGCCACAGAATCCTTGGCTTTTATGCATAAGTCCCACCAGTTTCCTATCTTTCAAATTTAAAAAAAAATGTAAAGGTAGTCCCCTGTGCCAACGCCAGTCATTTCTGACTCAGGTGATGTCGCAGGGCAGCATTTTCATGGCAGACTTTTTTACGGGGTGGCAGAACTGAAATGCTTTTTAAAAAGAGATTTTGAACAGGTTCCAAAATCATGATCATATGCTTATTCTAGTCCCAAAATTCTGCACCATAGGAATGACTTTATTTTTAAATAATTTTAAAGCAGGCTCAATCAAGAAGCCTCCTTTTGTACTATAAAGTTTCAAGATGGTATCTATGGTTCTCAGAACTGGAGTTCTTTGTATCACCAAATGAGTGCTCTATGAAAGGGTTTCGCTAAAGTGCACCTGAAGATAGTTAAAGGTACTACATTGTTCTATAGGGCTGCCTTCATTGATCACTTAAATCTACACAACCTCTTATTTTAATCAGGCAAGAAGTGTGGGTGGACTGCAGTACTAGTGGGCAAGTACTAGTGGGCAAGAGAACCTCTCATTGGCAGAGCAGTTTTTAAACTAAATCTTGGGGAAAGCTGACATAGGGTTGCCAAGTCCAATTAAAGAAAAATCTGGGGACTTTGGGGGTGGAGCCAGGAGACTTTGGGGGTGGAGCCAGGAGACATTGGGGGTGGAGCCAAGAACAAGGATGTGACAAGCATAATTGAACTCCAAGGGAGTTCTTGCCATCACATTTAAAGAGACAGCACACCTTTTAAAATGCCTTTCTTCCATAGGAAATAATTAAGGATAGGGGCACCATATTTTGGGGCTCATAGAATTGGACCCTCTGGTCCAATCGTTTTGAAACTTGGGGGGTATTTTGGGGAGAGGCACTAGATGCTATACTAAAAATTTGGTGCCTCTACCTCAACAAATAGCCCCCCCCAGAGCCCCCAATACCCACGGATCAATTTCCTATTATTCCCTATGGGAATCGTTCTCCATAGGGAATAATAGAGTGCCTAGTAGACATTTCCCTCCCCCCCACGCTTTCTAAAGGGGGGGAGGGCCTCCAAACTAGGGAATCCCCTGCCCCCTCCCTCTCACACACACACACTTACCAGATCTTCCTCCGGACAACTCTACTTCCTGTGAAAACGAAAGCAAAGAAAGGGAGGGGCCGTTCTCAGAAGCCCTTTCTGCTTCCTGCCCAGCCTTAAAGGGGCAGACATTTTGCAAACGGCTCAGGAGCTCTACAACATGAAGCCTAAAGGTATGTCCTCCCCCCCACTCCACCCCCCCACCCCCGCTTCCAGAGTTTTGAAGAGCGGGAGATGAGGCTGCGAACCCAGAAGTCTCCCGCCAGAGTGGGAGGTTTGGGAAGCCTAAGCTGACAGGAGATGAAATGTCTCTGGTTTGGGAGGATTCATCTCAAAGAGATGAAGGGTTAGCTGTTACTTTTCTACCGGGTAATGGATCAGAGTTGTCCACTGAGATGGTGGCAAATGGTATGGAGCATCTGCCAAAGTCTCGAGGCGGCAGGAGGAAGGTTGCGGGCCTAACTTGTCTGGGAAATTATAGATGTTTGTATACAAATACTTGAAGTGTTCGAAGTAAAATTGGTGAGTTGGAATGTTTAGTGTTGGGGGAAAACATAGACATTGTGGGAATTTCAGAAACTCGGTGGAATTTCAGAAACTTGGTCCCATGCTCTTTAACTTATTCGTAAATGATTTGGAGTTGGGAGTAAGCAAAGAAGTGGCCAAGTTTTCAGATGACACTAAATTGTTCAGGGTGGTGAGAACCAGAGAGGATTGTGAGGCACTCCAAAGGGATCTGTTAAGGCTGTGTGAGTGGGCGTCAACGTGACAGATGAGGTTCAATGTGGCCAAGTGCAAAGTAATGCACATTGGTGCCAAGAATCCCAGCTACAAATACAAGTTGATGGGGTGTGAACTGGCAGAGACTGACCAAGAGAGAGATCTTGGGGTCATGGTAGATAACCCACTGAAAATGTCAAGACAGTGTGCGATTGCAATAAAAAAGGCCAACGCCATGCTGGGAATTATTAGGAAGGGAACTGAAAATAAATCAGCCAGTATCATAATGCCCCTTTATAAATCGATAGTGCAGTCTCATTTGGAATACTGTGTACAACTCTGGTCACTGCACCTCAAAAAGGATATTATAGCATTGGAAAAAGTCCAGAAAAGGGCAACTAGAATGATTAAAGGGCTGGAGCACTTTCCCTATGAAGAAAGGTTGAAACGCTTGGGACTCTTTAGCTTGGAGAAACGTCGACTGCGGGGTGACATGATAGAGGTTTACAAGATAATGCATGGGATGGAGAAAGTAGAGAAAAAAGTCCTTTTCTCCCTTTCTCACAATACAAGAACTCGTGGGCATTCAATGAAATTGCTGAGCAGTCAGGTTAAAACAGATAGAAGGATGTACTTCTTCACCCAAAGGGTGATTAACATGTGGAATTCACTGCCACAGGAGGTGGTGGTGGTTTAAAGCATAGCCAGCTTCAAGAGGGGATTGGATAAAAATATGGAGCAGAGGTCCATCAGTGGCTATTAGCCACAATGTGTGTGTGTGTGTGTGTGTATATATATTTGACCACTGTGTGACACAGAGTGTTGGACTGGATGGGCCGTTGGCCTGATCCAACATGGCTTCTCTTATGTTCTTATGTTGTGCCTCAGAGTGTGCACACCACCCGGCCACCATCACTCAACCTCTTCGGTCTATGCTTCTGAAAGCTGAGCGATGACGGCTGGGCAGCATGTGCAATCTGAGGTGCAGGAGTTGCACTGCCAAGCTCACCTATTTCCCTCGCTGAGGAGGTGAGAGCCCCCCAAAATCAATGCCCCTCAGGCTGTGCCCTACCTGTCAACTACAGGACCTATCAACATATATACTTGGTAAATTCTGTAGCTAGGAACTTAATGCCTAGGTGCATGTGAGCCTCATTCAAATCATGGTAGGATGAAGATTTTGTAATATATGAACTGGCCCAGAGAAATTAAATCAAAACTTGGTCCCCCCCCCCCTTTGAAGAGCAAAGATACAAAATGTTAAACCACAGTTATCAAGCCGTATAAGTAGACTGCTGATGGGCCCTTCTGCAAAACTACTTGGTTTTTCAGTTGCTGTTGACAGTCTTAATAAAACTCCTTTAGTCATGAGTCATGCTAAATTGTAGGAATTAGCAGCCAAGCGGTATGTGTAAATGAGAAATTATGATAATGTTCAAGTGGGTGTGAAGGAACATGCATTTATACATGACTGGATTGGACTGTTTGTTAATAACTGTCCATCAGCCACCCAGTAATTTAAGTGAACAAAAGTTGTTGCATGTTTGAGCTTCCAATATTGTGCTGTGTCATTGAAACCATGAATGTGAAAGTATATATGGTAAATAGGGTGACCATAATGTCTGAAGGCCAGCCAGGGACAAGGGGGGGGGGAAGAGGCAGGGGTGCGCGCGCGCGAAGCGCGTGCGCCGCCGGAAACAGGAAGTGACGTCACTTCCGGTGACGTCACTTCCGGTGACGTCATGCCACCACCGGAAACAGGAAGTGGCATCACTTCCTGTGACATCATTTTCCCCACGTCACCTGCCGGAAACGGGAAGTGACATCACTTCCTGTGACATCATTTCCCCCAAATGACATCATTTCCCCCAAATGCCACTGCCGGAAACAGGAAGTGACTTCACAGCACTTCCTGTGACGTCCCCAAAAATCCCCCAAATATCACCGCCGGAAACAATTTTGTTCTCAAATCCTGTATATACTTCATCAGTATATGGGATAAGGCACTTTCTCAACTGTGCTGCATAATGCAGCCTATTTATTTTGTCCTGTTGGCTCTGTTGGCTCTATCTGCGCCACCTTCATCACTTTCGGGGTGTGGATCCCCCAGTGGGGTGGTCTCCCGACTCCCTCCGCTGACTGTTTCTGATAGCCCTGCGCCCCCTCTTTCATTTGATATGTGTCCCGTGCGGGTGCCACCCTCCCGCCGGGAGATGCCGCAAAATGAGCCCCCTTGAGGCTTATGGCGGCAGGGCTCGGGGGAAGCGAGCTAGACTGCTGTTCTTTTGAGGGGTTATAGAGTGTTTCGAGCCCGTCCCTGTGGCATCGGTCCCATCGTTGTGGGAACCAGGGGGCCGGCGCAGCGGCACGCCGAAGCAGCCTGTCACTAATAACACAGGTCGAGATGCAGGACAGGAACCTGGAAGTGACCGACAGGCTGCTTCAGCGTGCCGCTGCGCCGGCCCCCTGGTCCCCACAATGATGGGACCAATGCCACAGGGACGGGCTCGAAACACTCTATAACCCCTCAAAAGAACAGCAGTCTAGCTCGCTTCCCCCAAGCCCTGCCGCCATAAGCCTCGAGGGGGCTCATTTTGCGGCATCTCCCGGCGGGAGGGTGGCACCCGCACGGGACACATATCAAATGAAAGAGGGGGCGCAGGGCTATCAGAAACAGCCGGCGGAGGGAGTCGGGAGACCACTCCACTGGGAGATCCACACCCCGAAAGTGATGAAGGTGGCGCAGATAGAGCCAACAGAGCCAACAGGACAAAATAAATAGGCTGATTTATGCAGCACAGTTGAGAAAGTGCCTTATCCCATATACTGATGAAGTAAATACAGGATCTGAGAACAAAATTGCACTAGAAGACACAAACACAAAGCTCCCTTACACTGAATCAGTGCTTGGGTCCACCAAAGTCAGTATTGTCACATAAGAGAAGCCCTGTTGGATCAGGCCAGTGGCCCATCCAGTCCAACACTCTGCGTCACATAAGAACATAAGAGAAGCCCTGTTGGATCAGGCCAGTGGCCCATCCAGTCCAACACTCTGTGTCACACTTAAGAACATAAGAGAAGCCCTGTTGGATCAGGCCAGTGGCCCATCCAGTCCAACACTCTGCGTCACACTTAAGAACATAAGAGAAGCCCTGTTGGATCAGGCCAGTGGCCCATCCAGTCCAACACTCTGTGTCACATAAGAACATAAGAGAAGCCCTGTTGGATCAGGCCAGTGGCCCATCCAGTCCAACACTCTGCGTCACATAAGGGAGGGAGGGAGGGAGAAAGGGAGAAAGGGAGGGAGAAAGGGAGGGAGGGAAGAAGGGAAGAAAGAAAGGAAGGAGGGAAGGAAGGAAGGAAGGAAGGAAGGAAGGAAGGAGGGAGGGAGGAAGGAAGGAGGGAAGGAAGGAAGGAAGGAGGGAGGGAGGGAGGGAAAGGAAGGCCACCCCCCCCGCTTTCGGCCCCCTTACCTACGGCGGCGGCGAGTCCAGCGGCGGCGGCGGCGAGTCCGGCGGCGGCGGAGAGGCCTTTCCGATGCCCTCCCGGGCCTCCGCCAGCACGGGGGGGGGGGGTGGTAGAGGCCGGGGAAGCGTCGGAAAGGCCCGCGGTGGTCGCTGGAGGCCCTCCAGCGACCCCCGCGGGCCTTTCCGACGCCCGGGGAGGGCGGAGGAGGACGGGGGGTGGGGGTGTGGAGCCCCAGGAAGGGTCGGAAAGGCCCGCGGGGGTCGCTGGAGGCCCTTCAGCGACCCCCGCGGGCCTTTCCGACGCCCGGGGAGGGCGGAGGAGGACGGGGGGTGGGGGTGTGGAGCCCCAGGAAGGGTCGGAAAGGCCCGCGGGGGTCGCTGGAGGCCCTTCAGCGACCCCCGCGGGCCTTTCCGACGCCCGGGGAGGGCGGAGGAGGACGGGGGGTGGGGGTGTGCAGCCCCAGGAAGGGTCGGAAAGGCCCGCGGGGGTCGCTGGAGGCCCTTCAGCGACCCCCGCGGGCCTTTCCGACGCCCGGGGAGGGCGGAGGAGGACGGGGGGTGGGGGTGTGCAGCCCCGGGAAGGGTCGGAAAGGCCCGCGGGGGTCGCTGGAGGCCCTTCAGCGACCCCCGCGGGCCTTTCCGACGCCCGGGGAGGGCGGAGGAGGACGGGGGGTGGGGGTGTGCAGCCCCGGGAAGGGTCGGAAAGGCCCGCGGGGGTCGCTGGAGGGCCTCCAGCGACCCCCGCGGGCCTTTCCGACGCCCGGGGAGGGCGGAGGAGGACGGGGGGTGGGGGTGTGGAGCCCCGGGAAGGGTCGGAAAGGCCCGCGGGGTCCAGCGACCCCCGCGGGCCTTTCCGATGCCCGGGGAGGGCGGAGGAGGACGGGGGGTGGGGGTGTGCAGCCCCGGGAAGGGTCGGAAAGGCCCGCGGGGGTCGCTGGAGGGCCTCCAGCGACCCCCGCGGGCCTTTCCGACGCCCGGGGAGGGCGGAGGAGGACGGGGGGTGGGGGTGTGGAGCCCCGGGAAGGGTCGGAAAGGCCCGCGGGGGTCGCTGGAGGCCCTCCAGTGACCCCCGCGGGCCTTTCCGACGCCCGGGGAGGGCGGAGGAGGACGGGGGTGGGGGTGTGCAGCCCCGGGAAGGGTCGGAAAGGCCCGCGGGGGTCGCTGGAGGCCCTCCAGCGACCCCCGCGGGCCTTTCCGACGCCCGGGGAGGGCGGAGGAGGACGGGGGGTGGGGGTGTGGAGCCCCGGGAAGGGTCGGAAAGGCCCGCGGGGGTCGCTGGAGGCCCTCCAGCGACCCCCGCGGGCCTTTCCGACGCCCGGGGAGGGCGGAGGAGGACGGGGGTGGGGGTGTGGAGCCCCGGGAAGGGTCGGAAAGGCCCGCGGGGGTCGCTGGAGGCCCTCCAGCGACCCCCGCGGGCCTTTCCGACGCCCGGGGAGGGCGGAGGAGGACGGGGGTGGGGGTGTGCAGCCCCGGGAAGGGTCGGAAAGGCCCGCGGGGGTCGCTGGAGGCCCTCCAGCGACCCCCGTGGGCCTTTCCGACGCCCGGGGAGGGCGGAGGAGGACGGGGGGTGGGGGTGTGGAGCCCCGGGAAGGGTCGGAAAGGCCCGCGGGGGTCGCTGGAGGCCCTCCAGCGACCCCCGCGGGCCTTTCCGACGCCCGGGGAGGGCGGAGGAGGACGGGGGTGGGGGTGTGCAGCCCCGGGAAGGGTCGGAAAGGCCCGCGGGGGTCGCTGGAGGCCCTCCAGCGACCCCCGCGGGCCTTTCCGACGCCCGGGGAGGGCGGAGGAGGACGGGGGGTGGGGGTGTGCAGCCCCGGGAAGGGTCGGGAAGGCCCGCGGGGGTCGCTGGAGAGCCTCCAGCGACCCCCGCGGGCCTTTCCGACGCCCTCCCGGGCCTCCGACGCCACCGCCGGGCCCCGTGCGCGGGCGGGGAAGGCGGCGAGTGAGGGAGGGAGCGTCCCTGCGCGTGCGCAGGGCGATCTGCGCAGGCGCAGGGTCGCTCTCTCCCTCACTCGCCGCCTTCCCCGCCCGGGCGCGCGGCCCCCGGCTCTCTGGCTGGCTAAACCGGGACCTCTTAATGGTCCCGGTATACCCAGCCCGGGAGCCGGGAATTGGGGGCCAGATCCGGGAAAGTCCCGGGAGACCGGGACGGTCTGGCCACCCTAATGGTAAAGTAAGAGACAATGTCTGCTGAAGACAGACATTATTTAGTAATTAGAGGCCCGCAGAAAGAGTGTGATGGCAATTTTTTCTCCGTTACAGGATAACAGTGATGAACACAACAATGGTTAAAAAGATATATTGTCTTAAAGCTACCTGTTGACTGAGTTCTTCCTCTGGCTGAACACCTGATATTCTGGACTCTTGATCAACATCCTAATTGCTTGTGATTATGTGTGATTATCAGAATGTTGAAACTGAATAGTGTGGTTTCCGCAAGGTGCAGAACAGCTAAGGGAACAGGGATTCCAAGAATGAAAAGCTGGCATATTTAATTATTTCTGTGAAGCTCTCTTCATACATATCTGCTTTGCTGCAATTGCTTTACAGCAATTAGGAGGCTTATGCAAAGAACCCAGACAGAAATAACAAAAATTATTGTGTATTAGTGTGAATATAAACATTTATTCTTATCCATAAAAAGGATTGCACTTCATTTCTGTAAAAGTTTTGTGTCATTTCTGTTTTATAGAGCTTTAAAAATTTATTTATAAGTATTATACATAATTTTTAAGGCTCAACAGTTTTAGAAGATGAAAATAAAGTAATAATACATATACATCCAGACAACTTAATTACTGAGTTGAATTCTAAAGCAAAATATAGGTCTTTGATTAAGGCCAAATGAATGCCTGACCACATGTGGAAGAAGCTGGCCTGGGATGCATTATGAAACCAACAGTGTTTATTACCACCTTTACAGATTTGAGGTAGTCTAATAGGAGAAATTGCCATTGATGTATCATTTTAATTACATTTTTTCTCATGCCCCAGCTGATGAATAAACTGATCTTGTTTTGAATAAAAACTTCTCAACATAGAGTATTGGTTTTGTGACTTAGAGAATAATGCCATTTTTGAGAAAAATTATAAAGGATTGCATAATATGCAAATTGTGAGCTGATGCTCCTTTAAGCTGTGAGAGCTTCAAAGGGGGTGAGACCATTAAGCTCCCCTTTACAGAGCCTAGCAATAAACTTACTTCTAATGTGCATGTATTGGAGAAAAGGAATTTGGTCATTACTATGCAAGCAAGCAAGCTCAAGCCCTTAGTGGCATATATCAGAATATAAATAAGGCAAAAAAGAAATACAGAAATAACAAAATGCACCAGTCATATACAGCTATGTTCAGATATGATGTCATATTGCACAATTTCTTTGTAAACAAAAAGTCGCTTTATTTATCAAGCAAGATTTTTTTCCATTCCAAACAATCAACATTTCATCAGTCTCCCTTTGGTACTAATTCCTATACTACAGAAGTTAATGGAGAGAACTGTGGAGAAAGTCCACCACCAGACTTATTCTATTTCAATAATACAAGTGATATAGCTATTATTATTCCCATAGTATTTGCTTGCCATGGTTTTCTTTAGTGTGAAATTTTTTACAAATGATTGTTCTAGCACTATATTGTCTGCACCATTACTGCTATTTCATAAGATCATCTGGTTTAGCTTAAAGACATGAAAATATTAGGAAATATTAGGGATGGCAAGCATCCCTGTGACCATCTTTTCTGGGCATTAGCCATATTATCTTCATTGAAAATTCATTGATATCTTCTGCCACTAGGGTTAGTATTTTATCAGATACACAGAAGGGTATTTAAGAACAGGAAAGAACAACTTTGGCAGCAAAATAATTTTTTAAACATTAATCCTATCAAAAAGTGATAGTGAAAGTAGATATTTTATATTTTACAATTTTTTTTGGATAAAGAAAAAGGTTTTCCGAAAAAAATCAAAATTGAATGAGTTGGATCGATTATTGCAAGTGAAACCAAAAATTATTTCTAATGTGTATAAATGGTTGCTTCAGGACAAAATGCAGGGCGAAGTAGTCAAAGAAGCTTGGATAAATTGGCTAAAAGACTTTGGTTACAATATAGAATTAGATGAGTGGGATAAATTATGGAAACAAAACCTTAAACTGACAAGATCTACGGTATATAAAGAGAATTTGTATAAAATGGCATATCGATGGTATCTTACCCCAGTACATTTGGCAAAGATATATCCCAACTATTCCAACAAATGCTGGAAGTGTAAAAAAATTAAAGGATCCATGTACCATATATGGTGGCAATGCGACTATTCTAAAAAATATTGGGCTTTGATTAGTACATGGATCAAAAAAATCCTTAAAATTAATTTACCCCATGTGCCAGAATTGTACCTTTTAAGTATCTGTAGAAATAACCTTCCTAAATCCACCAGTAAATTATTATTACATATAGTTACTATAGCCAGAATCCTCTATGCTAAGTACTGGAAGACATCCTTAATTCCAAATAGAGAGGAATTTATTGCAAAATTATTAGAAGCCGCTGAGATGGATATGTTGACTATAAGACTACGAGAAGGTAATATGCAGAAATGTAGTGAGACGTGGAATCCAGTCTATCTTTGGGTGAAAGAAAAAGGTGTAGACTTGGAACAACAGAGCTTGTAAATGGATGACCCCCAATGCTCCTTGTATGATTGGGGATTTCTGGAATGATGTTTATCTGGTGTATGTTGGTCTGTTGTATGATTGTTATTAGTGTTATTATTGTTACTTTGTGTTCCAATGTTGAGTTGTTTTGTTGTCTTTTTGTTTCTTTCTTTATTATAATAAAATTGTATATTGGGGGAAAAAAAGAAGATATTTTATATTTTACATTTTTAATGACCTGGCCAAAGTTATTTTTGCATAATTTGCTTTTTCCAAAGATACATTAATACTCAAATATCTCACTTGGCCTGTGCACTTTTTTACCTGGGCTATCCAATATTCTTTATCTAGGTTAGAGAGTTCATAGTTCACAAACATAACTTCTGATTTTTGAATATTTAATGTATAGCCTGAGGCCTTGCAGAACATCTTCAGGGTTTATAAAATTATGAATGGGTGGAGAGATTTGACAAAGAGGATTTTTTGCTCCCTCTCCCCAAATACTGGAACTCAAGGGCATCCAATGAAGCTGACGGGCAGTAGGTTCAGGATGGACCAAAGGAAACACTACTTTACATAGAGAGCCCAGAAAAGATAGTCACAGGGATGCCTGCCATCCCTAATATTTCCTTGTATCCCTAATATTTCCTAATATTTCCATGTCTTTATGTCTCTTTACATAGAGAGTGGAATTTACGGCTAGAGCAGGGGTGGCCAAACTGTGGCTTGGGAGCCAAATGTGGCTCTTTCACACATCTTTTGTGGCTCTTGAAGCCCCCCTGCCCTCTCAGCTGGATTGAAGAAGGCATTTCTCTCTAAATCACTTCTCCAAGCCACGCCTGCTGGCAGCTTGGAGAATGAATTTAAAGTTAAAGTTGCTTTCTTTCCACCTGCATCTCCCTCCCCATCTATATGCCTTCCTTCCTTCCTTCCTTCCTTCCTTCCTTCCTTCCTTCCTTCCTTCCTTCCTTCCTTCCTTCCTTCCTTCCTTCCTTCCTTCCTTCCTTCCTTCTCTTGTGGCTCTCAAACATCTCGTGCTCAGGTCTTGTGGCTCTCAAACATCTGACATTTATTCTATATGGCTCTTGTTAAGCAAGTTTGGGCACCCTGTGCTAGAGAAATGAACAGCTTTAAATGGGGATTAGATAGTTTAAATCGTGGAGGATAAGTCTATGAATGGCTACTAGCCATGGTGACTAAGGGTAATCTCCACATTCAGAGCACATCTTGTTGGAGCGACTGTGTATCCACTTTAATTGTTATCAATTGATTAGTGCCTGTGAGCACATCTTGTGACTTCTAAGCTGCTTGTTTGTCTCATGACATTTTTCTGTCATTGATTATGTCGTTGGATGTACAGAGAGTGCATTACAAAAGACTCTGAGACTTGGTTAGCATTAAAATTGTATTTTATTTTATGACATATAGATAGTCCTAAGAGTTACTAAATATTTTGGTCTTTGTGTTTTCCTCAGGCTCCCTCAAGACACTGGCCAGTTGAACAGTGGGGGAAGCCCTGCCCCAACAGTCATCTGCAGCCTCCGCTTGAAAAGATTGGGTGCTGCCACCCAGTCCTGCCCTACAAGTAGCAAATATGTGGCTTGCAGGGCAAGCATGCAGAGTGCCTGTTCTTTCCAACTGGGGCCCATGTGTGCCTGCTCTGCAAGTGGAAAAATTGTGCTTTGCATAGATTAATTAAGCCGCCCTGAGCCACTTGTGGGAAGGGTGGGATATAAATCCTAAATAATAAATAAATAAATAAATATAAGATGAAGAAGAAGATGAAGATATTGGATTTATATCCCGCCCTCCACTCCAAAGAGTCTCAGAGCGGCTCACAATCTCCTTTCCCTTCCTCCCCCACAACAGACACCCTGTGAGGTGGGTGGGGCTGCAGAGGGCTCTCACAGCAGCTGCCCTTTCAAGGACAGAGGCTCAGAGCGGCTCACAATCTCCTTTCCCTTCCTCCCCCACAACAGACACCCTGTGAGGTGGGTGGGGCTGGAGAGGGCTCTCACAGCAGCTGCCCTTTCAAGGACAGAGGCTCAGAGCGGCTCACAATCTCCTTTCCCTTCCTCCCCCACAACAGACACCCTGTGAGGTGGGTGGGGCTGGAGAGGGCTCTCACAGCAGCTGCCCTTTCAAGGACAACCTCTGCCAGAGCTATGGCTGACCCAAGGCCATGCTAGCAGGTGCAAGTGGAGGAGTGGGGAATCAAACTCGGTTCTCCCAGATAAGAGTCCGCACACTTAACCACTACACCAAACTGGTGTACTACAAAATACTACAATGTTTTAAAATATCCTTACTGACAGCTTGAACCAGCAATTGTTATTTTGCTTCTATACACTGAGTTTCCCCCCCTCTCATATTGTCATACGTTGTTTTGGTGTTAAGGCACACTGGCAGGATGATTTTGCATACTTTAATGCTGACAAAGAAAGAATTATGTCTAGTTTACCAAATACATTTGATGAGGTGGAAAGTGACTTGGAAACAATCTGGAAAGAATTGTTATTACATCAAAAAAGGGACACATTGATATTCACACAGTTTCTTTAAACAAATACTGCAAAGTGGCTAGGATTCCAAGGGGGCTACACTGCCAGAAAACACCTGCTCTTTTCTTGGAGCCTGAAAACTTCAAGAAAAAATAGATCATAAAGTGAAATAAATGTTCATTTGACTTGATGCTCCTTATCATTGGGAAATCCTTGGAGGAAACATTAAATCTTAATTCAGAAATAGATAAATTAGAACAAAAACTTAAGAAGAACAGTGAAGAAACAGAGGTAAGATAAAATAATATAAAAGATTTGAGGGGGAAAAGAAAGGAAACATTTTTTTAAAAAAAATCAACAGAGATGCTGCTGACTATGAAAACTCCAGGGTCTATCATTGAAATGCTGTTAATCTCTCCAGGAAAAACCAAGTTTCAAGTCAGACTTAAGCGTCTCTAATTCAGAACAGGATTCTTCTGGAAGGAAAGAAGCATCTTGGAGCTCTGGGGATGAAAGTCCTACCCATTCGGCATCTTTTTAAAGGGAAAGGATACAAGTAAAGACCAAGGGATCCAAACAAAAAGTTCCAGACCCACAAGAAGAAAAATTAAATTTAGTAGTTAATCTCTCTTCTCATGAGTTAATTCCTATTGAATTAAAGGTTCTTAACCTGGGGTTTAGCTTTGTGCCAACAACAAAATATAATCCGTTTAATACCAGAAAGAATTTGTATATGTTAGGTAGTCAATTGAAACTTAGAGCATTTTTAGAAAATAAAAATGACTTTGAAACTAATAAATTTTGACCCAAATCTACTTTCACACCATCAGTTCAGGATTCATCCAAGTTTTTGGCATAGAACCTCTGGCGTAGTATCTGGACTCCTTTTCCCAACCATATATTACCTCAATTAAATCCTGCATTAAAGATACCACCCATTTTATCAATTTGGTGGAGAACTATCCTGTTGCAGAAAATGTGGAGTTGGTCACCTTATATGTTCAAGCTCTCTATTCTAATATATCCCATGATGAAATCCATCTAGTTGCAGAAAATATTTTGGAATCGAGGAACAGTTTGTCACCTACATTTTTTCTGATTCAGTTGTTAGATCTTATTCTGGAAAATAATTATTTTAGATATGAACATTCTTTTTTCAGACTTGTGGAGTTGCTAAGGGAGGTCCTGTATCTCCTAGCTTAATTAATTTATTTATGGACACCTTTGAAAATAAATATATCCTATCCGGTAACTCAGTTTTTTAAACATAATTTTCTATAAGCATTATATAGATTTTTTTTAAATTTTATGATATTGATCAAATTTCTTTGTTTTATAATTGGGTTAATTCTTTATACACATTGATGAAGTTTGATATTCACCATCAAAGTCTATCCATTAACTTTTTATACACTACAGTTTACAAAAATCTGTCAGGTAAGCGGAGCATTAGTTTGTACCACAAACCCACTGACAAAATCTCATATCTGCATTTTACATCACATCATCCATACCACTTGCATACAAATTTGCCTTATGGGCAGTTCCTTAGGGTAAAGAGAAATTCAACTACTGAACAAGACTATCTTAAAGAATCTGAGAATTTGGGCAAGCAATTTAGATCAAGAGGATATCTGCCTCACATCATTGAAAAGGCTAGACAAAAGGCTAACAATGAAGAGAGAACGTAGCTATTACAATATAAACAAAAGTCCAACATAAATAACACTTGTTGTGCCTTTCAGTTTTCACATATGGCAAATGGGATCAGTAAAGTTATAAATAGACATTGGCACATAGTTTCCCATATTTCTGGCTGTGCCTCTTTTTCCAGGATTGAATGGTGGAGGTGCAGAAATATTAACAACATGCTCATCAGGGCAAATGATCTTACAAGTAGGACACAGATCTTGATATAAAGGGAAATCATCATTGTGATCATTGCAAAGCATGTAAATACATACTGGAGGCAAATAATTTTCAGGACCCTGCAAAACATATTAACATAGAATTTTCCCTCTTTGCTACATGTTCTACTAAACATGTAACATACCTTATAAAATGCCCTTGTGGCCTTTTATACATAGGAATTTCAGTGTGGGACATTAGAGCAAAGATCTTGGAACACCAACCCAGAATCTGTCATCAGGTTAGGGATACCCAATGGTCGATGGCTACATCAGCCATGGGCGTTCAGCAGAGGACCTTAGATTCTGTGTCATTACATTACATTCCTTTATATGGCGCTGGGAATATCAATCAGTTTTTGTTACTGTTATGTATTGAACATAAGCTGTTGTACTGCATGGCAATCGCTGCTAAAGGCGACCTACGGGTCACCGGATGTGGCTCGCCAGATGCCCCGCCTATCAAGATCTACGGCGGAAAGTTTGACTGGCCAGTCAAGGGGGCAGTTCCAGGTAATGTATATAAGCGGGACCCGGCCCGCGTGTTCTCTCTCTTGTAATGTGCTACTGAATAAACCATGTTGCCTTCAAACCGTCTCGGTTATCAGTACATTACAGTTACAAAAGGAGATACAATTTATTTTCAAACTTTGGACCGTCTATCCATCAGGATTGAATCAAAAGATCTTCTTGGCCTTTATCTAAAACTAAGCCTCAGATGTAGATTAAAAGGTAAAGGTAGTCCCCTGTGCAAGCACCAGTTGTTTTAAACTTTGGGGTGACGTTGCTCTCACAACGTTTCCACGGCAGACTTCTTACGGGGTGGTTTGCCATTGCCTTCCCCAGCCATCTACACTTCCCCCCCAGCAAGCTGGGTACTCATTTTACCGACCTCGGAAGGATGGAAGGCTGAGTCAACCTGGAGCCGGCTACCTGAACCAGCTTCCGCTGGGATTGAACTCAGGTTGTGAGCAGAGGGCTCCAACTGCAGTACTGCTGCTTTACCACTCTGCGCCACAGGGCTCTTGTAGATAGGTGCTGTTTAATAAAGAATGAAGGTTTTTACTTAGACATGGGGGAGTAAAAACCCTCCCATAATTAGGAAGCTGGCAGCTTATGCTCCATGAAATAGAATTTTTTTGGGGGGGCGGGGGTTAGTACATTCACATGATGTCCCATTAACTGTTATCTATGTGAGTGGGGGGGGGGGTAGGTTATTTTTACTTTGCTATTGCAGTTCTAGCTTCAATTGATTGAAAAAGTCTTCAAAACACAAAATCAACCTGGGACGTGTGTCTCATCCATGTGAATATTTGTCCTTGTCCAGCTTCTGAAAAATTGTCTGCCAAGTCCCCTGCAGCCTCTAACCTATTGTACCATAGAGTTTTCCCTCCCAAATTGCTAGAGCATCCAGGAAAACCATAGAAACCCACTTCTGGGTGGCGTCATCACGCCGGCGATGTCGGGGGAGGTTCCCCCCGCAGGCCCAATGTGGGCCGGCTGGTTGGGAACCTCCAGGGTGGGAGAATCCCTTCCTGTCCCAGGGGCTTGGTAGCCCTACTCACATTGTTTCTATTTGATTGTTTGGAACATTCCTTCATGGTTCTTGAAACTGTATTGTGCCTGAGAGCACTCTTTATCATTACACCCTTAAATTACTAAGCGATGCCTGTGTGCATGCTCTAGTGTGTTTTTGCCATGCCACTAGCTGTTATTAAGTTGTTTATACAGAGGCTGTGCATTGATTGATTAAAATACTACAGCGTTTTAAAAATATCCTTACCAATGACTTGAACCAGCAATTGTTGTTTTTTGCTTGCTTCTATAAGCCGAGTTTTCCCCTTCTCTTATTGTCATAAGCTGCTGCAAGTGGCAAGGGGAAAATGATGTTTGAAGCAGGGAATAACCAGGAACAGTTCCAAGACAAAGAAGAATGTAAGAGTTCTGTCAGCGTCCCGTAATGCAACTGACCTATACACCTTCTGTAAGGACATAAGAATGTAAGAGAACTCATGTGGGATCAGGCCAATGGCCCATCCAGTTGCCATCAGGCGGTCCACCAGCAGGGCCAAAACTCCAGAAGCCCTTCCACTGATGCTCCCAAGTGCCAAGAATACAGAGCATCACTGTCCCAGACATAGTGTTCCAGTTACACCTTCTGGCTAATAGCAACTGATGGACCTCTGCTCCATATGTTTATACAATCCCCTCTTGACGCTGTTTATGCTTGGACTTAACATTTAAAGCAACATAATTTGGTTGAACGGTCATGGCTCAGTGGTAGTGCACAATTTTTGCAGCTGCAGGTTCAGTCTCCAGCCTCAGTGCCAGATTAAACCCTGTGGTGGCCCCTAGGCAAAGTCTCTGGACCCCCTCACAAATTATCTCAGAGTTGGAGTGCCTGCCCCATTGTCCATGGCCCCACTGCAGCCTGCAGGCACCTTCTCAAAAGTCCCTTTGACAAAGCTGTGGGGAAAAGGCAGAGAGAGGCAAACTTGGCGACGACAGCAGCAGCAGCCGCACAAGGAAAGTCGGGCAAAGGGTGGCTCAGTTGCTGGCTGCATGTGCAGGCTGGGAAGGCTGCAAGCAGGGGAAAAACCAGGGGGAAAGCCAACCTGGGACCCCTAAATGCATGGGGTCCCATAGGCCGGTGCCTACTTGGCCTAACTGTTAATCCAGCTCTGCCCAGCATCTCCAGGTAAAGTTCTCAAACTGCTAGATTAGGAAAGATGTCCCTGTTACAGCCGTTAGAACAAACAACGTTGAGCCAAATGGTCTAATTGTCAAGTGCTGCACAATCTCCATCAATGATCACCTCTATGATGAAATCAAATAAGGTTTATTCATTAAATAAAGAAGTTAACATTCCAAGACTGAGTCTTGATGAAACTGTAACATCTTCATTTAATGAATAAAATTTATACTGACTAGTGTCAGGCAGCTTCAGATTTCCATCTGGTCAGGCCTGTGCTTCAGTCTAACGTTGTAAGCCTGATATACATAAATGAGCTACACCTGCATCTGTATACGGATGTTGTATTTGTATATGGGTGGCTACACCAATTTCTAGTTGTGCATAGTGTGAATGCCACAAGTAAGACATTAATTAAATTTACATTAATCTGAGATAAAGCTCTCAGAGCTCTCAATTGAATAATACAACGTATGCCCAGGAGCATGAAAACATTGCCCTTGAAAGGCAGAGATCTGTTGCCCTTCAAAAAGCCAAGTAGCCACCTGCCTAACCAGTTTTCTGGTAACAGTGAACAGGCAGCACACCAGAGTCCAACACAGTAGAAGCAGGAAACCAGCTAGGGAGGCAGTGGGGCTGTTGGATGACCAAGGGGTAAAAAGATTACTGAAGGAGGATAGGGAAATGGCTGAGAAGCTGAATGCATTTTTTGCCTCCATCTTCACTGTGGAAGACGAGAAGTGTTTGCCCACTCCAGAACCACTAATTTTGGAAGGGGTGTTGAAAGACCTGAGTCAGATTGAGGTGACAAGAGAGGAGGTCCTACAACTGATAGTCGAATTAAAAACTAATAAGTCACCAGGTCCGGATGGCATACATCCAAGAGTTCTGAAAGAACTCAAAGTTGAACTTGTGGATCATCTGACAAAAATATGTAATCTTTCATTGATATCTGCCTCCGTTCCTGAGGACTGGAAGGTAGCAAATGTCACCCCATCTTTAAAAAGGGTTCCAGAGGAGATCCAGGAAATTACAGGCCAGGCAGTCTGACTTCAATACCGGGAAAGTTGGTAGAAACCATTATCCAGGACAGAATGAGTAGGCACATTGATGAACATGGGTTATTGAGGAAGACTCAGCATGAGTTCTGTAAGGGAAGATCTTGCCTCACTAACCTGTTACATTTCTTTGAGGGGGGGGAACAAACATGTGGACAAAGGAGACCCAATAGATGTTGTTTACCTTGACTTCCAGAAAGCTTTTGATAAAGTTCCTCATCAAAGGCTCCTTAGAAAGCTTGAGAGTCATGGAGTAAAAGGACAGGTT
The DNA here is from genome assembly GCF_032191835.1 of Heteronotia binoei. Taxonomy (NCBI): domain Eukaryota; kingdom Metazoa; phylum Chordata; class Lepidosauria; order Squamata; family Gekkonidae; genus Heteronotia; species Heteronotia binoei. Next base: position 172,727,567 of record NC_083243.1, on the reverse strand, counting down.
AAAACGCTTGGGGCTCTTTAGCTTGGAGAAACATCGACTGCGGGGTGATATGATAGAGGTTTACAAGATAATGCATTGGATGGAGAAAGTAGAGAAAGAAGTCCTTTTCTCCCTTTCTCACAATACAAGAACTCATGGGCATTCTTCACCCAAAGAGTGATTAACATGTGGAATTCACTGGCAGCTACAAGCATAGACAGCTACAAGCATGGGCCATTGGCCTGATCCAACATGGCATCTCTTATGTTCTTATGCTCATCATTCCTTCCCTCTTCCAATCTGTGGAGATGTGATATTGCTTATTTTTTCTATTGGTTCTCCCTAATATCTCATTTTCAACCAAAGAGTTCAGGGCAGAACACTTGGGCTTGTCTGATTTTGTCCTTACAGCAATTTTGAGTTAGTACCTTGCCTGGGGGCACACACTGAGCTTTGTGGCTGGGCCGTGTGCACACATTTGAGCCTAGGTATCCTGAGTTCTAATTAATTCTATCCTGTCTACCTACCTTTTTCCAGCAGAGCTTGAAGAGAGAAATTTTCCTCATGCAGGACCAGCCTTATCCAAGGGGCAACAGAAACAGCTGCCCCTTGTCCCATGCTGGTAGAGAAATAACAACTGCCCATAGTTCTGCCCACCCAAAAGGTAGGAGGGAAGAAAAAAGAGCAGGTTTATGCTGCTCACACTGACCCTGTCTGATTTCCAGGCAACAGAGATCAGTTCACCTGGAGAAAATGGCTGCTTTGGAAAGTGGAGCATCCCCCACTAGTGGCTGGGGGGACCAGGCAACTCTAACCCTATGGCATTATACTTCACTGAAGTCTCTCCCCTCCCCAAATCCCATCCTTCCCAGACAACCCTAAGCCAGCTATATGATGGCGACTACTCATGCCTGCCCTGCTGGACTGGGGCTTGGGTGTCTAGTGTATTGTGGCAGCCACTTATGATCACCTTGTGTGGGATTTGAGTAGGCAGGTTCTAGAGGCTGCAGTTCCTGCCTGCATAGCACGAGGTGTTGTTTGGGCCCAGTTGGGGGGCAGCAATGATTCTGAGGTCTTGTCTTGGACTTCTGGCCAGGGACCCAGATGACCACCCATGGAGGAAAAGGAAGTATCTGGAAAAGCTCCTTGAAAGAGGTATAAAGAACAGGAACACAAAAGGAAACACTGCAGTTCTTTATAAAGGACTTTAAAAGTTTGCTCGTTATCAGCATCTGAGATTTTAAAATCCAATTAAGATTTCTGTCAATACAGAAGGATTGTCGTAATCTGCAAGTCACTTAAACTGCAGCAGGCTTGGGGACTTTGACCTTTCCTACATTAGTTTTCTGCCCAGGTTTTTACATTGTTGGGAGGTGAAATTTTTCTCACTTTTCCACACCATTGTGGTATATTTATGTACCTCTCAGGGCTTCCCTGGCATTTCTCTAGTTGTTCCCAAAGCTGCTTTGCTATGAAGTTTTAGGAAAGACTGCAGCAAGCCAGCTGGCTTTTGTGGGTAGGAAAGTTTGGGTTTACTGCTCGCACCCACATTTTCCCTGTCCCTGCTCACATGGAGGCATTTACCTCAGCCAATAGCTGAGGTCGCCAGGCCTCCTTCTATGGCAGCTGCCCAGGTCCCAGTTGCCACTGGTTTGGGGTTGGGTTTTTTTTTTTTTTTACCATTGTAACAATATGTACCAGGTTCCCTGAATTCCCAGTTTTGATTTTTTAAAAGTCCCTTTTGTTTCAGAGATACAAGGGGAACGGCATCTTCAAAATGAAAGGTAGGGCATCAGTGGACCTGATAACTCTGATTGTTATAATGATAATTAATGATATTTAATATCCTGGAAAAACCCTTCAGTGAGGGTAGCAGGGAATAGATCCAGGTGAGCAGCTGTGTTGGTCTGAAGCAATAGAACAAAATAGAAGTTCAGTAGCACCTTTAAGGCAAACAAAGTTTTATTCAGAATCTAAGTTTTCGTGTGCATGCACAACGAGGAATGAGGTACAGTGAGCAGAGCTACATATAGCTGGTAGGCAGTGATTTAGAATGCAAAATGGTACAAAGTTAAAATCCAATGCCAGAATAGCAAAATTAACAAATTGAGCAAACCTTTGATCTGGGTAGCATTAGCGTGGGAAACCCAATAAAACAGTAATGTAAGAATGTCTGTTACTTATTCTATTGTTTGTAAGCTGGGGCCAAAATGAGTAGAAAAACAAGCAGTACACAGTAGAAAATCACAATACAAAATACAAACTGTGCATGAACACTTAAAAGTGAATTTATCAAAACTGAAAAATACTAGTGCACACTCACAAAAGGACAATAACTCAAAGGCAAACAAATCTCTAACGTTTTAGCCATTTGGGAGGTAAAACTCTATGGTACAATAGGTACCACAGAGTTTTAACCTCCCAAATGGCTACAGCATCCCGGAAAATCATAGAGTTTTCCCGGAAATGGCTAGAGCGGCCCACGTGTGTGCCGCCATTTTGATGACGTCACTTCTGGGATTTGAAGAGGACTTGGCAACCCTATTTAGAATGCAAAATGGTACAAAGTTAAAATCCAATGCCAGAATAGCAAAATTAACAAATTGAGCAAACCTTTGTTCTGGGTAGCATTAACATGGGAAACCAATAAAACAGTAACATGTCAGAATGTGAGAATGTCTGTTTATTATTCTATTGCTTGTAAGCCAGGGCCAAAATGAGGGCATTTCTTTCTCAGTTCTTCCTGTCCAACTAATTTACCTTTTAACATGTAACATAAATATATACCATTCTAGTTTGCCATTAGAAAAAAATACATTAAAATATAGTGGAAGATGGGTTTAGTATATGTAATGAGATAAACAGCCAATATCCCTTATTTGAGTATGCCATTACAGAAAATATTCTGATACACTATTCTAAAAGAGAAATACATTGAAATACTGTGGATATATAGCTATATTTGGTGAAAGTGGGTTTAGCATAAGTAATGAGATAAGAAACCAATATCCTGTTCAGTCCTGGGGAGGTGTTTGTTCCAAGTTTCATAATAATTTGTAATTCAGCAATTTCCCTCTTCATTCTGTTATAAAAGTTCCTTTGCATTAAACAGCAACTTTGAGGTCACCCATTGAATGTTCTGGAAGGTTATAGTTTTCTCCCACAAGTTTCTCAGTTTTATAATTCCTGATGACACATTTGTGTCCGTTTATCCTTTGGCATAGGGAAATTGCTGGTGCCAATTCTTTATGTTATTTGGTGTGTAAGAAAGTGGAGGTGAGAAATTTTGGAGGTTCTTTCCCTGGATTGAATGATTGCTCTTGATAAAGCCAAGGTTGCCTTGTGCAACCCCGAAATGCAATAAGTAATTAGCTGGCAAGTGCGTTGAGAAGATTGATTCCATCGTCATTTATTGTACTGGAAACTGAACTCTGTGCCTCTTCTGTGGGCTTATTATTGAAGGATTGCATCCTCAAGAAGACATCTATATGGACATTTAAACTGAGCGTGAACACAGACTTTGTTGGCTGTTGTCCAGGGACCTGGGCAGGAAAAACCATAGAGTTTTCCTGGAATCGCCTAGAGCGGCCCACTTGCGCGCCACCATTTTGATGACATCACTTTTGGGTGATGGCATCACGCCAGCAACGCAAGGGGAGGTTCGCCCCACTGACCCAATTTGGCCAGCGGGTTGGGCACCTCCTGGGCGGGGGAATCCCCACCCAGACTGGGGGCTTGGCAGCCCTAATTCTAAACCACTGACTATCAGCTATATGTAGCTCTGTACCTCATTCCTCATCTGAAGAAGTGTGCATGCACACGAAAGCTTACATTCTGAATAAAACTTTGTTGGTAGCAGGGAATGACTGTTGTCCAGGGAACTAGGGAGAAACTTACCATGTAGAAGCCCTGTTGCTGTTGTACTATATCAGCAGCTGCAGCAGCAATGAGGAAATCGTACAAACCTGTCCCTGTGTGGAAAATATCTTAATTTTAATTATCAGTGACTAGAACAAAGGAAAGGATAACAGTAATCTTTATTGAGCATCATATGAGTAGTAGGTATGTCAGCCTGTCATAGGGTGGATCCAGTCCATAGATTCTGATCAAAGGATCTGGCATGTAAGATATTTCCTCTGCAGTTTGAAGAACGGACTGATTTTTAGCATATAAGGGCTGTATGCTACCAATGTTGCACAAATGCCTATTTTTACAAAATACACTGATAGTATGGAAAAGCCATTTAATGAAATACATCTAGGGTAGGACAAGAAAGTGAGCTGTGGTCAGGCATGCTCTTTGTCACGGCTGGGGCCGGGTCAGGCAAAGTCCAGAGGCAGTCCGAGGTCTGTAGCCAGTAAGCAGGAGGGTCTGGGGCGCCAAATCCAAATCAGTGTACAAGTATCGCAGGTCCAAGGTCCAGAAGCCGAGGTCAGGGAGTCCAGAAGTCAAAAGCCAAAGTCAGGGAGTCAGGAACCAAAGTCAAGCCGGAGTGGATGCTAGGATGTCAGGGAGATGACTAGTTGCTTCCACAAAGCCTCCTCCCAAAGCCCACAGCTATATAGCCCTCTGCTGGCTGTTGCCCGTTTGGGGTAATTGCTGGCTCAGGGAGGCAGCCAGGATCCTGTCATAACTCAAGCATCCTTGCTCTTAGGAGGGCCAGAATCCTCTCAGAACTCAGGGCTCAGGGAGCGTCTTGCTTGTGAGCGTGCCGCCCTCCTCCGATCCCTGAGGTCCTGCCGGAGGCGGTCACGCACACGAGCCACCCGAGAGGGCGAGGCAGGGGGGCTGGGATCTTCTCCAGCAGGAGGCAGGGGCACTGGTGCAGGTGGCAGGGGCACAGTTTCCTCGTCAGACTCAACTTCCTCTGCAGGGTCCCCAGCACCCATGACACTATCCCCCCCCCCAGGGCCCCCCTCCGTCGAGGGACCTGGAAGGTCGGGGTGGTCGTTGTGGAACCGGTGCACCAAGTCCGGGGCATGAAGATTGTCCTCGGGCTCCCAAGACCGGTCTTCTGGGCCATATCCCTCCCAGTCCACCAGGTATTGGAGGCCTCCACGATGGTACCGGGAGTCCAGGATCTGGCGCACCTCATATTCTTCCTCGTCATCCACCAACACCGGTGGTGGCGGCGGTGGGCAAGGAGGCCGAGCTGGGTCAGGGGGTGCAGCTGGAACAAGGAGGGAGCGATGGAACACAGGGTGAATGCGGAGGTGGGGTGGCAACTGGAGCCTGAAGGCGACGGGGTTTATTTGGTCCGTGACGGGGTAGGGTCCAATGAACCGCGCATCCAGCTTGTGAGACCGACCAGGCCGGCGCAGGTAGCGAGTTGAGAGCCACACCTGATCCCCTGGCTGGATTGGGGGGCCTTCCTGCCTCTTCCGGTCTGCAGCCAGTTTATAGGCTTCCTTGGCCCGCTGTAGCTGCTCCCGGAGCAAGTCTTGGCTGGCGCGGAGTTCTCGCAGGTAGGCCTCGACGGCGGGGACATTCGTGGGTGGCAGGATCGCCGGGAAGAACCGAGGGTGGTACCCGTAGGTTGCAGCAAATGGGGTCATTTGGGTGGACGAGTGGACCGCGTTGTTGTATGCAAACTCCGCTAGAGGCAACAGACTGGTCCAGTCGTCCTGCTGGTAGCAGGTGTAACAGCGGAGATATTGCTCTAGCGTGGCATTGGTGCGCTCTGTCTGACCATCAGTCTGTGGGTGGTAGGCTGAGGACAGGTGCACTCGAGTACCCAGGCTGGAATGGAGGGCTTGCCAGAACCGAGAGGAGAACTGGGGGCCCCGGTCTGAGATCAGGTGGGCTGGGAGTCCGTGCAGACGAAAGATGTGTTGCAGGTAGAGCTGGGCTGTCTCCTGAGCTGTGGGAAGTTTCGGACACGGAATGAAGTGGGCCATCTTGGTAAATAGGTCGACGACCACCAAGATGCAAGTCTGACCTTTGGATCGTGGGAGTTCTGTAATGAAGTCCATCGAGATGGTGTCCCAGGGTCCTGAGGGTGCGGGCAAGGGCTGTAACAACCCCGAGGGTTTGGCCGGGACGTCTTTGGCCCGCCGACAGACATCACAGGAGCTGACATAGCGGGCAACATCGGAGCGCACTCGTGGCCACCAGAATTCTCGCGTCAGCAAGTGGGTGGTCTTATGCTGTCCAAAGTGCCCGGCGGGTAACGAGTCATGAGTCAGGCGTAGCACTTCTGCCCGCAAGGGCCCGGGCGGCACATAGAGACGTTCGCGGTGTAGCAAGAGACCGCCTCGAGTCGTGAACTCGCCTGCTGAGTCGTCTTGGAGTGCCTGGAGGTGTTGCTGGACCCAGGGATCGTTGGCCTGGCTAGCACGAATGTCCTCCACGAGTGTGGGTGAAGTGGAGGTGGCTGCAAATACTGAGGGCGGCAGGATGGGAGCAGCGGGCGCAGCCTCCGTTGAAGCAGGGGCGTATTCCGGTTTCCGGGACAGCGCGTCTGCTTTCCGGTTCTGGGTATGGGGGATGTAGGAGATCCGGAAGTCAAAGCGAGAGAAGAATAGGGACCACCGGATCTGGCGCTGGTTGAGACGGCGGGTGGTCTGGAGGTGCTCTAGGTTCCGGTGGTCAGTGAGCACTTGAACAGGGTGGCGAGCCCCTTCGAGGTAGTGCCTCCAAACCTCAAAAGCCGCCTTGATCGCGAGCAACTCCCTCTCCCAGATGGTATAGTTCCTTTCCGCAGCCGTGAGCTGGCGCGAGTAATAGGCGCAGGGCTGGAGTGGCTGAGACGGCTCCTCGCGCTGGGACAGCACTGCTCCCAGGGCCACGTTGGAGGCATCAGCTTCCACCGTAAAGGGAAGCTGGGGGTCAGGGTATCTCAGGAGTGGCCCGGTGGCAAAACGGGTCTTCAGGGTGGAGAAGGCGTTATCGGCCTCTGGGGACCAGCAGAAGGGTTCTTTGGGGCGGAGTAGTTGAGTCAGGGGTGTTGTCAGGGAGGCATAGGCCGGGATGAATTGCCGATAGTAGTTGGCAAAACCAAGGAATCGCTGCAGGTCTTTGCGATTCTGAGGAGCCTGCCAGGTCAGGACCGCTTCTACTTTTTTCGGGTCCATGAGGATCCCTTGCGGGGACACAATGTGACCGAGGAACTCGACAGAGCGCAGGTCGAAGTCGCACTTCTCCAGCTTGGCGTAGAGGCCATGGGTTCGTAGGCGCTGCAGGACCTGGCGGACGTGCTCGGCGTGCTGGGCAGGATTGCGGGAGTAAATTAGGATGTCATCTAGATATATGATTGCGAAGCGGTCGAGCAGGTCCCGGAATATGTCGTTCATGAACCTCTGGAAGACAGCGGGGGCGTTGGTCAATCCGAAGGGCATCACCAGGTGCTCGTACTGCCCGTACCGGGTCCCAAATGCGGTCTTCCATTCGTCTCCAGGTCGTATGCGCACCAAATTGTACGCTCCACGGAGGTCCAGCTTGGTATAGGTTTGGGCCCCCTTTAAGCGATCCAAGAGTTCAGGGATCAGTGGTAGAGGGTACCGGTCGCGGATGGTGATCTTGTTCAGGGCCCGGTAATCATTGCACAGCCGGAGCTCCCCACTTTTCTTCTTCACGAAGAGGACTGGAGCAGACAGGGGAGAGGTTGAGGGTCGGATGAAGCCGCGTTTCAGGTTCTTATCTAGGAAGTCTCGCAGAGCGGCCAACTCAGGCTCCGACATTGGGTACAGACGCCCCACCGGGAGTGGTGCCCCAGGTACCAAGTCAATGGCACAGTCATAGGGCCGGTGAGGGGGAAGCTGATCCGCTCCCGTCTCTTCGAAGACATCGGCGAAATCCGCATACTTCTGAGGGAGCTGAGGACCACCACTCGGGATGCCAGCTGCCAGAGTGGTGGGAGGAGTCAGATGGGGGCATGGGTCTTGGAAACGTAGTTCCTGCTGGGCCCAGTCCACGATGGGGTTGTGCAGCTTCAGCCAGGAAAGGCCCAGAATCAGTGGGAAGCGAGGCATGCGGGCGACATTAAACTGCAGCTGTTCTTGGTGCTGCTGGACGTGGAAGGTGATGGGACAGGTCTCCTGGGTGACAGGCCCAGAATGGAGGAGGCGCCCGTCAATAGCCTCCACCAGCGACGGAGTCTCTTTTGTCTGCACCGGGATCTGGTGCTGTTTTACAAAGGTGGCATCTATAAAACAGTGGGCTGCTCCCGAGTCCAGCATGGCATACACGAACAGCCAGCGTTCATCAGGCAGACGGAGTTTGACTGGTAGCAGGAACGGGCCCGGGGTATCAGCCCGCTGTTCGGAGGACCCAGCTAGTCGCCCCAGGCTGGGGGGTCCACTTACGCCTGGGGCTGCCCTTTTGGCGGCGGTGGCGGTGAAGGCCCGGGTATCTGATGCTTAGCAGGGCAGCCAGAGGCATAGTGGCCTGTCGTGCCGCAGTAGAGGCACAGATTCTGTGTGCGGCGTCTGGCCTTTTCCTCTGGGGTCAGGCAGGGTCGAGCAGCTCCAAGCCGCATAGGCTCGTCCTCGGCGCTGGTACGAGCTGAGGATGGGCGAGGAGCCAAGTGGCACGGCGCAGGGAGCTGGCGCCCTCTGGTCTTGGCTTGGCGGCAACTTTCCAGGCGGCCATCGATGCGGAGGCAGAGGGTGATAAGTTGTTGAAGCGTGGGTGGTGGCTCCACCCTGGCCAGTTCATCCAGGACCTCCTCTGCCAACCCCTCGGTAAACTGGTCCATCTGGGCAGCCTCATTCCACGCCAAGTCTTGGGCCAGGAGCTTGAATTCGGTGGCATACTGAGCCACCGAGGATTTGCCTTGTTTCAGTGCCCTGATCTTCCGGTTGGCTGTGGCTGCTTGGACTGGGCTAGAGAAAGCAGCAGACAGGTGGGCCTCAAACCCTTGGTAATTAGTTAGTAGGGGAGAGGATGCGACCAGCAAGGGTGTGGCCCATTTGGCCGCCTGCCCCTTTAACAGACTGATGATGAAACACACCTTTGTCTTGTCATTGAGGAAGTCCCGTGCTCTCAGTTCAAAGTACAGCCGACACTGTGCTAGGAAGGCAGGAAATTCTTCCACAGCACCCCCAAATCTGTCAGGTGGGGAAACTGGGCACTTGGCTGGAGCACTGGCCGCAGGTTGTTGCTGCAAGTGCACTACTGCCTGTGTTAGCTGCTGTACCTGGGCTTGGAGCGCAGCCAGTAGTTCTGTGGTTTCACTTGCTTCAGCATCCATCCTGTGGAGTGGGTGTTTGTCAGGTGGAAGCAATCTGTCACGGCTGGGGCCGGGTCAGGCAAAGTCCAGAGGCAGTCCGAGGTCTGTAGCCAGTAAGCAGGAGGGTCTGGGGCGCCAAATCCAAATCAGTGTACAAGTATCGCAGGTCCAAGGTCCAGAAGCCGAGGTCAGGGAGTCCAGAAGTCAAAAGCCAAAGTCAGGGAGTCAGGAACCAAAGTCAAGCCGGAGTGGATGCTAGGATGTCAGGGAGATGACTAGTTGCTTCCACAAAGCCTCCTCCCAAAGCCCACAGCTATATAGCCCTCTGCTGGCTGTTGCCCGTTTGGGCTAATTGCTGGCTCAGGGAGGCAGCCAGGATCCTGTCATAACTCAAGCATCCTTGCTCTTAGGAGGGCCAGAATCCTCTCAGAACTCAGGGCTCAGGGAGCGTCTTGCTTGTGAGCGTGCCGCCCTCCTCCGATCCCTGAGGTCCTGCCGGAGGCGGTCACGCACACGAGCCACCCGAGAGGGCGAGGCAGGGGGGCTGGGATCTTCTCCAGCAGGAGGCAGGGGCACTGGTGCAGGTGGCAGGGGCACAGTTTCCTCGTCAGACTCAACTTCCTCTGCAGGGTCCCCAGCACCCATGACACTCTTTTTCTTTCTCTCTCTCTTTCTCTGTATATCCTCTCCCAAGATATGGCCAGCTCTGGTGAAGGGAATCTGGAAGATGGAGAATAGAATCAATCCTTCCAGATTCCCTTCACTTCTACCCTCCCGAAGTGCTTATTGAAAAGGCATCAGATGAAGATTTATCATCTCACAAATATAATACAGAGTATTCAATTTAATCTATGTAATCTGTGTCACATGAGATCTATATTTCACTTATCTGATGATTAGAAATCTTTTTCCAGGCTGCTTTCTCGATTATATATGTAAGAAGCCAGTATATACCCATTTCTTCATGAACCATTATTTAACAGAAACAAGTCTGCTACACTTGCTCCCTGGCTGGGCTTGTAAAATTCAGCTAAATCATGTCATCATCCAGCCTTCATTTTACTCAGGTAGGTAAGTTCTACCTGAAGCTGTATGCTTTCCAGCATCCTGCAATTCTTCCTACTCTTTGACTCTTATGAGACACATATTTACCCAAGCACAACTCTGGATTTGGAGATGGAGCCTGGGGAAGGAAATTGGGAAGCTCTGAGCAGAGCTTTTTTGTGCGTGTGCAGAAAAAAGCCCAGCAGGAACTCATTTGCATATTAGGCCACACCCCTTGACACCAAGCCAGACAGAACTGCATTCCTGTGCATTCCTGCTCAAAAAAAGTCCTGGTCTGAGAATTGCTAGCACCTATATGGTTTATCATAGTTTTCAGCAATTCCTTGAGCCACCCAGTGTCCCTTTTGGGTTTTCCCAGTGACATAGTGACAGAACCACTGTGACCCCACCCCCATGTCTCTGCCCCCAAATCCTCTCAACCCTATCCCTGAGATTGTTTCAGGTCAGTAAAATGGAACAGGCAGAAAGGTTAAGCCCCCATCCTTGTGCAGGGCCTATCCAAATTGGGCTGCCATGTGCCTAGGATGGGCTTGCCAATCCCCAGGTCCCAGCGGGGGTTCTTCTGCTTTCCCAGTCTCCTTCCCGCCCCCAGTCAGCTGGCCGGCAAGGGGAAGCCCCGCCCCCAAAGCCACCATGTGATTTTTTCCCCCTCCAGAGGCTCCAGTCTCCGGTTGGAAAGGCTTCCTTTTGGGATGGAGTGTCTGTGTTACTTGGAAGAAGTTGGCTGCAACTCATGAGTAGAGAGGCCAATCCCTCACTTCAGAGTCACCAGAAAACAGGGGGGGGGGAGTGGGGGGAGGAACGTCTGCTGAGCACTTCATTATTCCCTATGTGGAGATCGATTCTCATAGGGTATAATGGGGAATTGATCTGGAGGTTCAGGGGCTCTGGGGGAGCTAGTTTTTGAGGTAGAGGCACCAAATTTTCAGTTTAGTATCTAGTGCCTCTCCCCAAAGTACCCCCCAAGTTTCAAAACGATTGGACCAGGGGGTCCAATTCTCTGAGCCCCAAAAGTAGGTGCCCCTATCCTTCATTATTTCCTATGGAAGGTAGCCATTTAAAAAGGTGTGCTGTCCCTTTAAATGTGATGGCCAGAACTCCCTTGGAGTTCAATTATGCTTGTCACACCCTTGCTCCTGGCACCACCCCCAATGTCTCTTGGCTCTACCCCCAAAGTCCCCAGATATTTATTGAATTGGACTTGGCAACCCTAGCCTAGGAATTAAGTTCTGAACACAGAACTCCCAGCACATGTGACACAGAGTTAATAGGGCAGATAAGAGGAAGACTTGTAGACTATGGAAACATGTAGCTAAACCCTCAGTGGCTGTATCTCAGTCATTGTGTACACACACACACACACAGATAGTCTCACACATGGGTACAAATGGATGGGGAAACACTTGAATATTTCCCTCAACTTAAAAAAAAAATGTATACAACAGCTATGGAGCCATAGCTTTCTTTTTCAGAGTGACAAGCAGCTTGAAGATATATCACCTGTGTCATCCTAACCAGAGTTACACCCTTCTAAGACCATTTACCTCAATTGTTTTAGAAGGGGTTAGCTGTGCTTAGGATAGCATTGTATGTGTATATATAGTATATGTTGGGAGGGAGGACACTGTCCTGCAGACATCGAGGCAACAAAGTAGACAGTTAGGTAGTAACACTGACCTCTCCTTCCTATGTGCTTACTCTTCTGCCACTATCCTCTGAAGTGTAGATTGTGTTCTCAGGGAACAACTTCCTTCCGGTCTCTTCTCCCTGCACACATCAGGAGGGGAAAAATGCCATCTGCTCTTGGCACCATGAAGCAGATGGCTCTCTTGTCATCTGCTTCCACCCTTAGCTAGTAAGCTAGTAATCTATCCTGTCTCTGCTCTTTCCTATCTAAAGTGTACTTCTCAAATAAAGAGAGGAGTATTTCTTCTTCAGACTTTCAGTGTGGCTCTGTGTAACTCTGTAAGCTCAGTAACTGTGGGTGTTTTTACATTCAGTTTGATCCAGAGTTTTAGAGTCTTCAAATTGCCTGCCACTGTTCCGCTTTAATTATTTTCCTTTTTCAATTTGGGGGGGTGGGGTGTGTCTCTGATCAGAGGGCAGCCGGCATACCAGTGCTTATTTACACGATTGCTTGGAAATCATGTCAACACTGCAAAAACAATACAAATTTAAATTACTAGATGAGGCTAGCGATGATATGTAAAAATTTCAAGCGCTGTCAGTTCTCATGCAAATTACTGCACCTTGTGGTGGCTTTTGGAGGAGTCTTTTAAAACGCATGAAAACTTCTACAATACAAGTTTGAAATGGTCTCTCTCAGGGAGTCTCCTGTTACCTCCTGGCTAGATTTTATCAGCCTGTAGAGAAATGCCTGTAGAGAAAAGACCAGATCAAAACTAGTGTGGAGAAAAACGTTGCAGGAGCAGCTCCGAAACTCATCTCACTGAAACAAATGTAGATGCTTCGGGCAGCAACGATGCAAAACAGTTGTGAGAACGTTAGGTAATGCAAAAGGTGAGTTTCCAATGCGGTAATAGTCGCAAACTGCCAGCGTAAAAACGCCCCTAGTTAAGTGACGCTCCTGCATTTATAGCCTTATTTAAGAACTCTGCTAACTATACTAGTTAATCCCAACAATATGTGTATCTGTATGTCTATCTATTGCCTGTAGGAGAATAATCTCCCTCACTCTTATAAATTTCTGCTCTCTCTCTCTCTCTCTCTCGGCTTGACTTCGCGAACGAAGATTTAAGAAGGGTGCAGTAGTCCACATCTGCTGCAGGCTCGCTGGTGGCTGACAAGACCAATGCGGGACAGGCAGATCCGGCCACAGTGGCTGCAGGGAAAAGTCTGATTTGGGGTTGGTGCTGTAGCAGTGCGATTCTTCCTCAATCTCCTTTTGTCCTCAAGACCAGCTATGCGTGCGTTCTCAAAGGAAGAGACAGCCTGGTGGATGGTGTGCCTCCATGTTTTGCGATCTGAGGCTAGGTCAGACCACTGGTGATGGTTGATGCGACAGGTGCCAAGGGATTTCTTCAAGGAGTCCTTGTACCTCTTCTTTGGTGCCCCTCTATTTCTGCTCTACATAGTAAGTTTTTACTGCTTCTTTGGGTAGGAAAAAGAAAAAAAAAAGATTATGACAGAGTGTTATGTATTTTAGCTGCTAATGTTCCCAGGCCTTGTGCTGACTTCAGAAAAATCTGGAGAAGAATGAATCTGAAGAAGAGCAGATCATTAAAAATGTGTCTTTCTACTTTTGGATCCTTTCTATTCAGCATAATATCCTGATAGATTCCCTGACCTTCTCCTAGCTCACAATCTTGCCACAACAACAACAACAACAACATCACTCCCAGTATTGGTGAGTACATTTGTGGACCCTGACTATATTCAGAAAGAATATACACTGAGAACCATGTGGTCACTGACTTTCAAAATGTGTTAGGCCATAATAAAACCACAGAGCTGGAATGGAGCCCCATGGGTCACCAGCCCTATTTCCCTAAAGCCTGCTAGAGAATTGCTCATTCAGTATTATTATTAATATTTTCAAGGAAGGAGATACTGTAATGTCTCGCTTTGCTAAACTGCCCTCCACATTTTATCAGAGATTTGGGTATGGGAACCATGGAGCAGCTGAAAAGTTTTTGGGGAAGGGTGTGATTTGAAAGGTGTGATGGGCAGGGGTGTTTGATTTGTCACTTGCCCGTTTCTTCTCCTGGGCACCCCTCTTCTCCCAGCCACTCCCCCACCCTAAGAATGGAAAACATTTTCCTGGGAACCTCAGCTTGGACAAGGAACATGGTCAGAAATGGCAGGTATGAGAAAGGTTAAATGCTACTCCCGCCACTGTTTCCCTATCACTTTCCAGTTGTTCAATGTAGTTTTACCTTAGAGCGCAAGCAGATCTGATTCAGACGACCTTTACTGAATCTCTTGGCATCTTTAATTTTTGCTAAAAAGTGGCCAGAAATGATGAGGTCATGCCATGAATCCCAAGAAAGGCCAAAGGGTAGACCAAAATCAAGTGGTCTACCGTATCAAATGCTGCCAAAATATCCAGCAGGATCAGAAGTGCTGAACAACCTTGATCCAACTGCAGCTGGAGGTTGTCCAGTGGAGCTACAAGGGGTGTCTCTGTCCTGAAGCCAGACTGGAATGGACCGAGTGTGGAAGTCTCATCCAAAAAACCCTGAAGCTGTTCAGCAACTGCTCTCTCAATCACCTTTCCCAGAAATGGTAAATTTGACACTGGGCGATAACTGGCTAGTTCCTTTTTATCTAATGAAAGTTTTTTCAACTATGGTCTATCTATAGCCCGTTTTAAGGAACAAGGGAAGAAACCTGGAGAGAGAGAGAGAAATTAATGATCTCTCTCTGGGAGTCTCCTGTTACCTCCTGGCTAGATTTTATCAGCCAAAAGAGGCGAGGGTCCAAAGAACAAGTTGTTATTCCCACAGCATTCAGGACCCTGTCCACTTCCAACATCAAAAGATGGTTGAACTGGTCCAGAAAAAGACCAGATAGAGCCAATGGAGCTTCTATATCACTAATTTCATTTAAACTGGAAGTGAGGTCCTGGCAGAGCTTCAAGACTTTATCTGAAAATAAGCTCATAAATAAACCACAGCTAAGAGCCAAATCATTAATATTTTGGGACTTTCTCCTCAGGAAGGTCAGTTGCCACATCACCCTTAACTGGCATTGGGTGTGAGCTAGCAGATGCAATGGAGCCAGAAAAGAAAGCTTTCTTAGCTGTCTTTACCACCACTTCATAGGCCCTTAGGTGGGCTCTATAAAGTGTTCTTGTAGCCTCATCATGAGTTTGCAGGCAAAATTGCTCTAGTTGTCTGAGCATCCTCTAAGCTCCTCAGTGTACCAGGGAACATAAGAGGCACAAGGGCGCAGAGGGCATCAGGAAGCAATTTGTTCAATGGCCTCTTGAAGATTCCTATTCCAGGACTTGGTAAGCTCATTGAGGGAACTGCCAACAGGTGATAGGAGGTTTTGCAGAGCATTCTGGAATACTAATGGATCCATAAATCTTAGTGGGTGAGCACAAATCTGCTCTACACCCTTACAGAGGGGACTCATAAATTTCAGACCGATCTTCAGGAGGAAATGATCTGGCTATGGCACCAGCTCAATTTTAACTGCAATCTCCAGGTCAACACCGGCACAGAAAATCAATTTCCTTCCTTCCTTTTGACCCAGTGGTCCTGAACAGTTGCTGAGAATTTATGCTTAAACAACTAATGGAAAGCTATCCATACATAATGGGATCTCCCCAACAGACCATGATAGGGGTTATGCCGTGGTTTTATAATGTTTCCATGTTTCTACAATGGCAGCCAGAAATCTAGTGGCCCTATATGTTCATCCATCCATCTACATTGCTAAGTAACCTAGAAGTTTTAGCAGCTGGAGAAGCAGAGTCCTTAGACAGCTCCTGTCTAAGTTTAAAAATTCAGGGCAGCTGAAAAGTAGGTGTTCAATGGATTCAATGAGATTATGGTTACAATTACATGTTCTCTCTGAATACAGAATACCAGTATATCTACCTGTCAAGACTGCAGATGCTAAAACATAAAGATGCATCTAAATTTAGGATATGTTAAATCACAAAAATACATTGGGATGCTAACTGGTAGGGGAATGCCAACCATGGAAGTTGCTTTCCCAATGCTGTTCTCAGCTCTAATTACCGATGTCACATGAGTTCTCCATGAAAGATCAGCATTGAACAATACCCCCAAGAATTTAAAAGGAGTGACCTGTTGCATAGGCAGCCCAGCCATGATGCATTTACCTTCCTTTACTTTCTGTTTTCTACTAAAAATAACAACCTTAGACTTTGCTACATTAATTACCAAACCTTCCCTACAGCAGTATTTTAAAAATGGATACGTTTACACAGACCCACTATGGATCTAGAGATCTAGACAATGTCATCTGCATACAGGTAGGGTGGCCATAATAGCTGGAGGCCAGCCAGGGACACCTTGAGGGGGGAATGATGTGAGTGCGCGCGCCACCGGAAACAGGAAGTGACGTCACTTCCGGTGACGTCATGCCACCGCCGGAAACAGGAAGTGACATCACTTCCTGTGACATCATTTCCCCCGCGCCACCTGCCAGAAGCAGGAAGTGACATCACTTCCTGTGACATCATTTCCCCCAAATGACATCATTTCCCTCCGCCGGCTGTTTCTGATAGCCCTGCGCCCCCTCTTTCATTTGATATGTGTCCCGTGCGGGTGCCACCCTCCTGCCGGGAGATGCCGCAAAATGAGCCCCCTTGAGGCTTATGGCGGCAGGGCTCGGGAGAAGTGAGCTAGACTGCTGTTCTTTTGAGGGGTTATAGAGTGTTTCGAGCCCGGCCCTGTGGCATCGGTCCCATCGTTGTGGGACCCAGGGGGCCGGCGCAGCGGCCTGCCGAAGCAGCCTGTCACTAATAACACAGGTCGAGATGCAGGACAGGAACCCAGAAGTGACGACAGGCTGCTTCAGCCGGCCGCTGCGCCGGCCCCCTGGGTCCCACAACGATGGGGCCGAAGCCACAGGGACGGGCTCGAAACACTCTATAACCCCTCAAAAGAACAGCAGTCTAGCTCGCTTCCCCCGAGCCCTGCCGTCATAAGCCTCAAGGGGGCTCATTTTGCGGCATCTCCCGGCAGGAGGGTGGCACCCGCACGGGACACATATCAAATGAAAGAGGGGGCGCAGGGCTATCAGAAACAGCCAGCGGAGGGAGTCGGGAGCCCAACCCACTGGGAAGGAAGGAAGGAAGGAGGGAGGGAGGGAGGGAGGAAGGAGGGAGGAAGGAGGGAAGGAAGGAGGGAAGGAAGAAAGGAAGGAAGGAGGGACGGAGGGAAGGAAGGAAGGAGGGAGGAAGGAAGGAAGAAAGGAAGGAGGGAGGGAAGGAGGGAAGGAAGGAAGGAGGGAGGGAAGGAGGGAAGGAAGGAAAGAAGGAAGGAAGGAAGGAAGGGAGGAAGGAAGGAAGGAAGGAAGGAAGGAAGGAAGGAAGGAGGGAGGGAGGGAAGGAGGTAAGGAAGGAAGAAAGGAAGGGAGGAGGGAGGGACGGAGGGAGGGAAGGAAGGAGGGAGGGAGGGAAGGAAGAAAGGAAGGAAGGAAGGAAGGAAGGAAGGAAGGAAGGAAGGAGGGAGGAAGGAGGGAGGGAGGGAGGGAAGGAAGAAGGGAGGAAGGAAAGAAGGAAGAAAGAAAGGAAGGAAGGAGGGAGGGAGGAAGGAAGGAGGGAGGGAGGGAAGGAAGGGAGGGGGGAGGGAAGGGAGGGAAGGAAGGAAGGAAGGAAGGAAGGAAGGAAGGAAGGAAGGAAGGAAGGAAGGAAGGAAGGAAGGAAGGAAGGAAGGAAGGAAGGAAGGACGCCCCCTCCTGCCAGCCGCCCCCCCCGCTTTCGGCCCCCTCCCTCCCTGCCTGCTTACCTTCTTCCAGGGTGGGTGGCGGCCTCCCCTCCGGGCGGGCGGGCTGGTCGGCGCTGGCCTCCGCTGGTCGCTGGAGGCCCTCCGGAGTCTCTGGAGGGCCTCCATCGACCAGCGCCGGCCTCTCCGCGGCCTCCGCTGGTCGGCGCTGGTCGTTGGAGGCCCTCCAGAGTCTCTGGAGGCACTCCAGCGACCAGCGCTGGCCATTCCGCGGCCTCCGCTGGTTGGCGCTGGTCGCTGGAGGCCCTCCGGAGTCTCTGGAGGGCCTCCAGCGACCAGCGCCGGCCTCTCCGCCGCCTCCCCGGCCTCCGCCACCACCGCCGGGTCCCGCACGCGGGCGGGGAAGGCGGCGAGTGAGGGAGGGAGCGTCCCTGCGCATGCGCAGAGCCCGCCACAATCGCCCTGCTCACGCGCAGGGACGCTCCCTCCCTCACTCGCCGCCTTCCCCACCCGCGCGCGTGGCCCACCGGCTCTCTGGCTGGCTAAACCGGGACCTCTAATGGTCCCGGTATAGCCAGCCCGGGAGCCGGGAATTGGGGGCCAGAACCGGGACTTTCCCGGGAGACCGGGACGGTCTGGCCACCCTAGAGAACTGGCAATTTCACAGATGTGAGATAAGGCAAGTGGCAATCCTCTTGTAACAAAAAGAATAATAAAATCCAGTGTGTGGCCTGCTTCATGTGTTGGGGCTGAAACAAACTGAGAGAGTCCCAATTCTACCATGGAAGACATAAAGCTTGAGGCAGCACCTGAGAAAGCAGTGTCTGCATGGACCCTGAAATCACCCAGAACCACCAGTCAATGGAACCCTAGTGCCTACTCAGAGGCCACTTCTGCCACTCTCAGTAGGGTATCTGGCTAATTTATGGTTCCCAGTCAGCCAGCGTCCAATCCACTGTAAAGAGCTATATCTATGAAGCTTCAGCAAGAGAACTCTGCTATGTTCCTTTGAGTCAATAATAGAAATATGTTCCCTCTCCTCCTCAGGTTTATTGTTCATCAGTTTGGTGAAGTGGTTAACTGTGCAGACTCTTATCTGGGAGAACTGGGTTTGATTCCCCACTCACAGCTGCTGGAATGGCCTTGGTTTAACCATAGCTATCGCAGGAGTTGTCCTTGAAAGGGCAGCTGCTGTGAGACCCCTCTCAGCTCCACCCATCTCACAGGGTATCTGTTGTGGGGGGGAGAAGATATAGGAGATTATAAACTGCTCTGAGTCTCTGATTCAGAGAGAAGGGCAGGGTATAAATCTGAAGTCTTCTTTTTCTTCTCATGGGCACCTTCACTGTGGACTTTAAAGGTCTCTCTGCTCCTGCACCTTTGCAAGTCTGGGGGTGTGAGAGAGGATTTCTAGCTGGGCACCGGCTTGTTGCATTGTTATTTACAAGATTAAGTTTTTAAAAAATCAACATGTTGGCTTCTTGACTTAGAAGATGCCCAGATGGTTCTAATGGCTCTCACACTCGAGTTAATTTTTTACAATTATCTACATGACATCATCTTCCAATTGTTCTCCTTCCATGGTTTCCTTTAGCTTGTCCCAATGTTTTCTAAGCCTGCTTTGCTCCAATCTTTCTGGAAATATTAGGGTCAATTTGGGCTTGCCTACTATGTGGATGGTTGATTTATGAAGCTTCCAACTCACATCTGGTACCATTTCCCCCCTGTATCCTCTTGTTCATTCCATATCTATATAGATCAGGGGTCCTCAACCTTTTTAAATAGGGGGCCAGTTCACTGTCCCTCAGACTGTTGGAGGGCCGGACTGCTGTTACTGTACAAGGCCGCGGGCCGTCAGTTCTCCGTCTTCTGCATCTCTCTCCCTTCCCCACACCACACACCCTGGCCTGGGAACTCACCTCACCTCAGTATCACCTCACACTCTGTCTCTGCCGCCTCAGCCCAGTGCCGGAAGTGTGCGTTGCTAATGCAAGTTTAGGTCGAACGTCACTTCCGGTCTGATTTTGCCATAACCCGGCGGGCCGCATAAACGTCTTCAGCGGGCCGCATCTGGCCCGCGGGCCGTAGGTTGAGGACCCCTGATATAGATTATATCTCTATATATTTACACCTAGACAGGGCTTTTTTTTTGAACAGGAACGCACAGGAAAGCAGTTCCGGCTGGCTTGGTGTCAGGGGGTGTGACCTAATATGCAAATGAGTTTCTGCTGGACTTTTCCCACAAAAAAGTCCCATGTGAAATGGTCTGGGTTTCCTTTATATATAACAAAACAATCCTGGAAAGCAAATTCTGGCTAATACACTTTGACAACGAAGGTTGAAATAACGGAGAGGCAGAAACTTAAAACAAGCAAATGGAAATGTGTTATCCAGTAGCAAGCCTGGCCAGGACTGGAGACTGGATTGAAACACAAAATCAAGCAGAATTGGAATCCTACCATGGTAAGAACATGAAACATAGAAAGGATTTTCTAAACAAAACACTCAGAAAAGGTGTGTAACAAGATACTATAGATGGGGGCATAAAATAAGATAGATAAGCATATAGATGCCTCTTTCCGCAGGTAAGAGGTTCACCAAATAGCTAAATAGGAAGATTGATATGCACAGTTCTTAGATGGAACATAACTATAAATGACATGAAGAGAGCAAATGAAGATATACATTTGAGGAATGCAGAACATTATTAACGTCTAGATTTCTAATGAAGACCAAGAGTTTTCTGCCTAGTGAATTACCAACAGATCTAGAAAAGGAATTTCTATGGGGAACATGACACTGAAAATAACTGGGTCACTGGGTATTAGTTTCCCAAGACTTAAGAGAGAAGATGCACAGTGAGAGGGTAATTTTACCCAAGGAAGGGTACAGATGTTCTTCTATAACACATGCTATAACTTCACATGAAAAGAGGTCTTATAGGAACCAAAATTTGTGAGGTAGAATTTTAAAACACTGTTCTTTTCAGAAAATAAAAATTCAGTACCAACAACAAAAGGAAGTTGGGAAGCAGTTCAAAGTAAAATAGAAAACTGTGTTAGATGTAACACTTGAAGACCACATGCTCCTGCTTTGTGATGTACTTAACAAAATCACAAGAGAAATAAAATTTCCAAAAGGTTTGATACTGTATTGCTTTAGCAGAATAGATGTTCCATGTAAACCCAGAATTGCAAATATAAACTTTTAACCCATTGTCTCAGATTAAAAAAAAAACTTAACAAAAGATCTTCTATTAGGTGCATCATTTCTTTAAAACAAAGGAGGCAACAAGCTGAATATCTTAGAAGTGTTCCCCTTAAAATTAAAGCTACAAAATCTAAGTACAGGGGAAACTGATAACAGCCACTAGAAAAATATTTTCAGACTCAAAAGGTAAAACAAAAAAAAAATTATCAGAGGAAAGGCTTCTAATCTAGGAGAACTCTTAGCCTCAGGGCAGTTTACAGGCAGGGGCTTTTCTCTAGCAGAGAAGGATTAGCTGTAAATGGAACTTTGGGATGCCAGCTCCAGGCTGGAGATTTCTGAATATTTGAATTAAATTTGAAGATTACAAGGCGTGCAGTCCATTTTTTTGGACACTTTCTCTCCCAGAGGCACTGACCTTAATATTCTGGGCATTACATTATATTTTTGAGAGTGATCTCCAGGTTCCATCTGGAGACTGGCACCTTTGCAAAACAAAGTAGTGTTTTGGGCAAGCCAAGGAGCTTTCAAACTGGCTTGCTTCTTTCAGTATATGCACATCTTTCCTCCAGGCATCTTCCTGGCTGGGAGTGGTCTTCCAGAACTACTCATTTTGTTTGTGGAGACATTCTTGCAGAATTTCAAAAGTTTGAATTTGTATCTTTAGACCCAAAATCAGGAGATGAGAATTCAGAAAAAATATCTCAATTGTGCCTCCCCCCTTAGATACCATGGGGCATATATATAAAAGATCCTTCTGTCTCTAAGGCTGGGAGAGAGAAAATTGGTTTAACAAAAGATAGAAAAAGAAGATAATAAACCTTGCTGGGCAGTTAATCCCAGTATTCCCTTATCTGATGTTGACAAATTTTCCAGGATACAGGGTTTTTTTTCAGGTTAAGCAACTTTTAAACACAAGATGGGGAAGGTGATGAGATATCTGCCTGGTGGGGGGCTCAGATTTTACACTTCTTATTTCTACAATTAAGACGAAATTTGGCTAAGTGTCTTTTCTTTCCTAAAACAGCTAAAGAGGGTCTGCAAAAGTTTTCCTAGCCAAGATCCAGTGAAAGATGCTAGGACAAAAGTTCTTTGCAAAAGAGAAAACTTTGACTCTTTGCAAAGATGTTGGCAATTTACTTCTCTTAAGGAGACTGGATTAGCTTTGTATCAGAGACAAGATTTTCTTTCTGATTATGAGAGGAGAAAATTTAAGCTCTGGGTGTTTCCTTACTTGCATGTGAAAAAGATGATACCTGGAGTTTTCCATCAATTTAGTCACATAGTTAAGATTTTAAAATGACCAAATTTCTTCTTCCCTGGCTAGTTATGAATCTGATTTATAAAAGAAGACAGGTCTCTTTTTCTAAAGACACCTGGTTACTTGTGCTTTAAAGAGGAGAGACTTGAGGTGAAAATGTGCTTTCCTTCTTAATGTCTCAGGGCACTGCATTCTCAAAAAAAATTATTTCTTTT
Organism: Heteronotia binoei; assembly: GCF_032191835.1. Lineage (NCBI taxonomy): Eukaryota > Metazoa > Chordata > Lepidosauria > Squamata > Gekkonidae > Heteronotia > Heteronotia binoei. The sequence goes on along the minus strand of NC_083243.1, from coordinate 172,705,286 downwards.
GCCTTTTCTGGTTCTGTTAAAGATTTCAGATTGAGTAAGGAGAAGAGGATTAGCATTCCTTCCCTAATGGGGGAAGGGCAGGAGGAATACAAATTTGCAATCCTTAACTTCTCTAGGCCAGTTTCCAATTTGGGCTGATTTTAGGCACTCTCTGTACATGCTCAGAGGCCTTTCCTTGAGCCTGAAATTTATAGAACTGAAGCAGTAAATATTTAACAAAACTAGTTTAATCTCTCTTTCTCAGAAGTATTTGGTTCTGGCATTTTAAAAGTGAAACTAAAGGTACAACTCTCTGAATCTCTCTCAGCCATGGCAATAAATTGTATTTGTTTAGTTTGCATCCTGCCTGCATTTTAAAAGGGCTGAACCTAAGTTCTTTTGGGCTAACTGTAATGCAGTAGCCATGCACCAACTGAATTTTAGTGCTGAGATAGCTGAATAGCCTTAATTGGCTACACCACGAGGGTCTGGGAGGCATAAAAATAACATCATGAGTGCATTTCTTTGCCTAGCCTAACCGAGACTAGAGCCTATTATGCTGAACAGCCTCCTGACGTGATTCCATTCGGGGAAACCCTTGGATTCCATCTGGACATTTGGACTCTGTATGATAATATCTAGCTCTCTGAATTTATACCCAGTTAGCTAGTTATATTGAACAACGTTGTTATTTTGTATGGCTCACTAAAACCAATGCTTTCATGCCTATTTTGTAAGATAAACTTTCTTTAAGTTTATTTTTGTGGTTATTTGCTTTCAGGGCCACCACAATCCGAGCCAAACTTACCCACTAGCCTTTTGGAAGTGCCTCCTACCAATTTGCGAAAACTGACTTGGGGAACCCCTTGCTGCAGTGGTGTGGCTTGGTTTTCTTTAGAGTATTCCTAATAGGCAGAAGCTTGACTGGGGACTCTGTGCTAAAGGATTTATCCAGTCTGGTGGCAATCTACCTTCCTGATGTTTCTGGGGGAAATACCAGACTTTGGACCTGTGTTGGACTATCAGTTGGCAAGTCTGCTGACCCACCTCAGCCAGACAGGTGGTTGACTTCGTCACACTAACAGAGACCTGATCTTTTGGGCCATGCCACATTCTCTGCAGTTAGTTTTATTTCCTGAATGGGATTGCCATATACAGGCAGGACAGATTGCTAGAGATCTAGAATGGAAGTCTAGAGAAAGATGAGATCCCAAGGGAACCTGGCTCTGAACTCTCACTCACACCAAACTTCCATTACCCTGCAGAGAAAACTGAGTCTGCAACTTGGAACTTTGCGCTGTGATTCCAGGAGATCACCAGGCCTCATCCTTGAGAACTGGCCTCGTTTAATTTTAGTCCAAATCATTGCTTTTCTGTTTCTTTATTTTGTTAAGGGGAGAGAGGTCTTTGTTAACTTACAAATCCAGGTTTCTCTATTCTAAGAGACATTCAAATTTAAAAGTTAGATTTTTCTTGGGGGGGGGGGCGAGATTTAGGGACAAAGAAGCCTTGCCTGCTTATGTGGAACTTCCATTCTCTGACATTCCCCAGAATTCTGGCTTTTAAGTTCCCCATGGCACCAGACGTTTAGACAAGACACTTCTAGGGAAAATGAAACAGGAGCTGCCAGTAAGGGGGTCTGGCAGCCCGGGAGCCGTGGAGGTTTTCACTTCTTCTCTCTCGTGACCCAGTGAGGTCGCCCTACTGGTAACTGCACAAGAGAAAATCCCTCTCGCTTAGAGGCTTTGTCTCCTCTCCTTCACATACACCACAGAAATCCACCCAGATCCTAGCTTCTGTGCTTCAGCTCCAAAGCGGAGCCAAATAGACAGAGCTTAAAGGGTGACCAGATCCTTCTTCTCTCCTAAGGAGAGGTAATCAGAATTCCCAGACAGTTCATAATCACAATTCTGAAGATCTTCCGATTCCCTGGACACGTCGGTTCAACCAGGCGCGGGATCTTGGTTGGCAAACTGTCAGTAGTGCGTGGAAGTCCCGCAGTATGAGTGTGCTGATAAGAGCAGCCTCGAGTAAAAAGTCTACAAAGACACAACTTCAGTAAGCCGGTTGAAAACAGTTGTATTGGGGTTACAGCATAAGAGTGGTTAAAGGCAGTCCAAAGCAGTCAATGCACAGGTAGTCAGTCCATCCAGGTCAGAAGTACAAAGTCACAAATCCAAAGCTTAGTCTACACATACCAGGGTCATTGCCATCATCAGTCAAACAGACAGAGTAACGGTCTCTGTTATCAAATAGCTCTCCACGTCTCCAACACTCCTTCCTCCTCATCCACCCAAGGCAAAGTCTAAGGACTAGGTTGCTGGTTCTTATGGTAGAGCTGGCCTATCATGTTCCACCCCACTTAACTAGCTTCACATGCCTCTCATTAGCTAGTATAGTTGGAGTTACATAATGTTGCATCAGCAGTTTTTACCTTAAAGTGCCTGGTGCTAACACAAACCAGACACCTTCTCCCACTGGGGTGGAGAGAACCGGACTCAATAAAAATGTTTACCGTGGCGCCTAGTCCGGTCTTCCCGCCATGAGGGTGGAAGGCGGATGGCTATACAACCAGCCAAGGGGAAGGAAATATCCTAACCTGTTACGCCCATTGGTCAATGCACCAAAATGAAGCAGAGAAATAACAACTTACTGGTTTGAAGCAAGGTTTACTTCACAGACTTACTGGTTTGAAGCAAGGTTTACTTTATGGTACCATAAGCAGAACCCAGTCGGGCATGGGCTCCCAAAATGACTGAGTTACAATCATTCTACATATAGACCATTTTATTCACGCAGAAAACAAGCAGGCAGTTATCTTTTTTTTTTGTAATGTATATTTTTTATTATTATTATTCATTATCCATTTCTCTACATGCTTTCTAGTATCCATTTACATTTTTTCCCCCAACCCACCCCCCTTAGTTTATACATCCTCTTCTTCTTCCAGCCAGGGACAAAGGACTTGTAGCTTCCACTGAATGTCCACTCTCCTTTCTTCCTTCGCCCATTTCAGGTAGGTCCACCACTTTTCTTTGATTCTTGATCTTCTTTCCTCCCATGATTCTTCTTGCGACATTATAGCAGCTATATCTGACTGGATAAAATCGAAGAGATAGTTATGCCAAGTTCTTTCCTTCCATTTACTTTTATCCTTCCATCCTGCCGCTATTACCACTTTACCCGCTGATATCATTGCTTTTAGTAAATCTTGATTATTCTTCCCTATTATCTCATTCCCTAATATACTCATCTGCATTAATTCAAAGTTAATTCTCAACTCTACCTGAAAGAATTTCTTTATCCTTCCCACTACCATTTCCCATAATTTCTTGGCCTCAAGGCACTCCCACCACATGTGGGTGTACCATCCCTTCTCTTTCTTACAGTGCCAACACTTAGGGCTCAACCCAGGAAACATATTGGCTAAAGTAGCTGGAGTTCTATACCATTTGGTGAAAAATTTCAGTTCCATTTCTCTGACCTTATGAATCTTAACTTTTTTTAAACCTTCCATTATCTTCTCCCCTGTTCGTTTCGTTATCTGGCCTTCTGAACTCCATGTCCGTTGAAGGTAGCTTAATGCTCCTTCATTGCCTGAATTCATACTCCTGTATAAGATGCTTACTAATCCTTTTTTTGTTTTTTCCATTAATTTGTAAAACCTTTCCATAGGTGGTTCTTCATTTAAATTACTCTTCTCCACTTCCTTCTTAACTTTAGTATACAATCCTGTAGCCTTAAGCCAATATTGTGCTCCTACGGCTTCTTGTAACTCCTGTAATGGTTTTAACTTATCTAATATTAACAAGTCTTCTACTCTTCTAAATCCTTTAATCTTAAGTAGTTCGTTCCACCTGTGCTCCTTATCTCCCTCCATCAATGTTTCTAATGGCGTCCATCTAGATACCCAATTCAGCCATTTTGGCTGCCATTTCTTCCAAACATTTAACCCATTTTTCCTTGGTCCCACGTTTCAATTAAGTTCCTTCACCCCCATGTTTGTAAAGAGGCCATGTTTTCCTACCCCATTATTAGCTTCATTCTCAAACCTTATCCATTTCTGATCCCCTTCCTTCTCTATCTCTAATAATGCCTTAAGCTGAAATGCTTCATAGTAATTAATTATATCTGGAACTCCCCATCCAAGTTCCGATTGATGGTTGTATGCTAATTTTTTTGGGATTCTAAGTTTCCTACTTCCAAATATCCATTCCCTTATTTTAGTGTTCCAGTTAATCATTTTTTGCTTACCTAACTCCAATGGTATCGTTTGAAAAAGGTACAACAACCTTGGCATCCAAAACATCGATACACTCTTTATCTTAGTGGTCAAACTCGTCATCCTTTCCCCCCACTGCTGCATATCCCTCTCTATCTTCTCCCAGATTTTTTTATAATTTCCTTCCACTATCCTGTTGATATTTTTATAGATTTCTATCCCTAAATATTTAAATTTCTTAACTCCCATCCCCATATTAGTTATCCTATTAATTTCTTTCCTTTCATCCAATCCAACATTAAAGTACATTATTTCTGACTTTTCCATATTTATTCCTAGACCTGATGCAGCTTCAAAATCCTCTAATATAATTTTCATTTCCCTAATGGCTTCTTTTGGGTTAGATATTGTCATAATTAAATCATCTGCAAACAAGTTGATTTTTATTTCCTCCTTTCCCATTCTACAGCCTTCTATTCTGCCTGAATTCCTAATTCTGTCTGCTAATTGCTCTATCGCCATTATAAATAAGGATGGGGAAAGTGGACACCCCTGCCTTACCCCTCTCTCAATTGAGAACTGATCCGTATGCCCATTATTTACTCTTACCACTGCTGACCCCTCCCTATAGACCTCCTGAATGGCTTTTAAGAATAGTGGCCCAATCCCATACTTCTTCATTATGGACCATAAGAATTCATGGGACAGAGTATCAAATGCCTTATATACATCTAATTTAAGCAGAGCAAGTTGCCCAGAATGTCTATGGTACAATATGTTTAATATATTCCTTATAGGATGTGCAATACTCCTATTCTTCACAAATCCATATTGATCCTCTTTTATTATATACGGCAATATGTTCCTTAGTCTATTTGCTAAAACTTTAGCAAATATTTTGTAGTCCTGGTTAAGTAGACTTATTGGTCTATATGAACCCACTTCCCGAGGATCTTTCTGAGGTTTTAATATTAAAGTTATTTCAGCCATTCTCCAAGAGTCAGGAGCTTTCCCTCCCCTCAATATAGCATTGAACACTTGTAATTCCGGGATCAGTAACTCCTTCATCTCCTTATAAAAATCAGCAGTAAAGTCATCTGGGGATTTACCCACTTTTAAATTATTCACAACTTCCTCTATTTCTTGAACTGTTATTTCCTTCTCCAAACTCTCTTTATATATGTCTTTCAACCCTTCTCCACTTTTTTCAATATGTTCCGTTATATCCCTCTTGGCATATAAGTCCTTATAGAATTCTTGAAATGCTTGTCTAATTTCTCTCGGGTTCTGCGTGACCCTTCTTCGTATTCTTATACCTTCCACCTTTTGCTTTTCTTTCCTATTCTGAAATAATTAGCCAGTCTCCTAACGGAATTTATTGAATCTCTTTGAAACTCATTTCTTACCATGGTTTGTTTCTTCCATAATGCCCTCGAATCTATAAAGTCCAATTGTTTCCTAATCTCTTCAATCTTTTTTTTCCTATCAGGGCAGAATCTAATACCTTGACTACTCTGCAGTGCACCTAATTCCTGGAGTTTCTGTGTCTTATTAGCATACCATTCTTTTAAAATTTCTTTCTCCTTCATCATGCAATGTCCTCTTAACACTGCCTTTGCCGCTTCCCACAGGATATCCGTGGCCACTGTACCCTTATTTTCTCTAAAATATTGTTTCACTTGATTTTCCATATATTGTCTATTTTCTTTTTTTAATAGAACCATACTGTTAAATCTCCAGGTCCTTCCAATTTGCTCATTTTTTATCCCCAATTCTATATTCAGTGGAGCATGATCTGAAATCCATATTGGATGGGTTGTTACTTTTCTCAACTCCCAATTATTTGATTTTTTAAGAAATATATAATCAATACAGGAAGCTGTCTTGTGTCTACTTGATAAATGTGTCGGCTTTGGAACCAAGCCTAAGGCTTCATGCGCTTCTACCAAATTCCTTTTCCACCGAACTTCCTTCTCTTTAGTCATATCTATGTTAAAGTCTCCTGCTATAATAACTTCTCCCTCTGAGAATCTCTGAACTTTTTGCATAACTTTATTCAAAAATCTCCTCTGTCCTGTATTTGGGGCATACATATTTATCAAAGTTATCACTCTGTTTTGGAACCTACCTTTAATAAACAGATATCTCCCTTCCCTATCACTAATGAGATCTAATATCCTAATATCAATCCTTGTATGTACTAAAATTGCTACTCCTTTTGTCTTAGTTCTACCTCTAGCTTCAGCCAATACTTTCCACCCTGGGTGTTTAATCAACGGTTTAGTGTCGTCCCTTGCCTTATGTGTTTCCTGTAAATACATTATATCTATATTTTGCTGTTTTGCCATTCTTGTTAATCTATATCTTTTCAGGTCTGAACTTAGTCCATTGACATTCAGTGAAAGCATTTTCAAAGTTTTAGCCATAATCCTTCCCTTTTACACCCTTCCCTGGCTGGATAACAAGTTCTATTACTCTTCTCCCCTTTCTCCCTTTCCCCCTCCCACACCCTTTCCCCCCAATCTTCCTCCTCATCCCCCCTCCCCTCTTCTGGTATAGGGCTCGCATTTGGGTTGAACTCTCCATCCTCCCTATACCTTTGGGTGGGCACACCTCCCCCCCTCCTGGATCTTTTATTGTTTCCTTCATTTAAGACCGTAACATCCCCTCCCTCTTATTTATGGGGTACTTCCCTCTTTTTTAGAAGTTCCTCCTTCTCCTTTAAACGCCTTATAGTCTCGTCCTCTGTCGTTTCTCCTGATGTGTAGAAGGCCCCTCCTCTGGTTCATCGACATTAAACTCTTCCTCTGGTTGGGTTCCTGTTTCCCCTGGGTCCAGACCCATCTTCTCCAAGAGTTTCTTTGCCTCAGCTGGGTTCCTTGCTGTGAGTCTTTTTCCTTCTTTATAAATTACAATAGTGGCTGGGTAAGCCCATGTAAACAATATCTTGTTCTGAAAGAGTTTGTCTGCAAATGGCTTAATTTGTCTTTTTTCTTCCAGTGTCTCACTACAAAAGTCTTGTCTCACAAAAACCTTTTTACCTTTAAATTCCAGCGCCTACTTTTTCTTCAAAGCCAAAAATACTTGCTGGTGCACTTTTTCTCTTGTGAATTTAATAATCACTGGTCTAGGGTCACATCCAGATCTTCGACTCCTCAGCCTATGAACTCTTTCAACATGGTCAGCACTAATTGATACCCCTGTTTGTTGTTCTGAAAGCCATTTTATCATCCCGTCTTCCAAGTGTCGTGAGTCAATGTCTTCTGAAATACCATGGACAATAAGGTTTGCCCTTCTTGCTCTGTTAGAGAGGCTCTTAATCAGTTCTTTTAAATGAGTGATATCCTTCTTGTTTGCCAAAGCTGTCTTATCTGCCTTATTGGCCAGCTGCCTAATATCTTGCAGTTCCTTGTTTATCTGAGCGACTTCATTTTTTATTTCAGCAACAGTTTCTTCTATCTTGCTCTGAGATTGTATCATTAATGCCTGAAACTGTGCTATTTGTTCCAAAAGCTGTTTCACTGTAGCAGCCATTTCTATGCTGCTAATTACCTCCTCTGTTCCTTATCTGTTTTGCCAAAAAACTCCCTTCTTTAAACTGCTGGCTCTCTTCTGAGCACGCCTTTTTGCTGCTTTGACTTATCTAGCCTCACTGCCAAGTATTATGACTCCCGTATTTCAATATTTACTTATCTTTCGGTCTTAATCTCTTTTCTTATCCGGAGAGGGATGAGCCGAGGCTTCTTCCTCTAGAGCATGTGCATTCCACCAGCAGGCAGTTATCTGATTTCAAAGGTCCCACTTACAGAAGTCCTAGGAAATTTCCATGACAAAGTTTCCTTACTTATCCCGTGTTTCCCTGAAAATAAGACACTGTCTTATATTTATTTTTTCTCAAGAAGACACACTAGGGCTTATTTTCAGGGGATATCTTATTTTTATTAATACAACAATCTACATTTATTCAAACACAGTGGGGCTGGTGCTAGTGATGCGTGAACTCCTTTCCCCTAGCCGTTCGCGTGTGCGCAATAGGATGCCTGTGACCGCGGATACCACCCGCGCACCCGCGCATGTGCAAACGGCTAGGAGAAAGGAGTGATGTGGTTGCCACTCGCGCACCCATGCAAGTGCGAACGGCTCGGAGAAAGGAGTTGTAGCAGATAAAAGATATTTCAGTTTTCCTTACCACTCCGCGCTGAAATGCATGGCGTGGAGATACGCTGCATAGCCACACCCATCACTAGGTCTTATTATCGGGGTAGGGCTTATATTTAACAAATGCATAAAAATCCTGCTAGGGCTTATTTTTTGGGTAGGTCTTATTTTCAGGGAAACAGGGTATATACAGCAAGTAGCCTGAAGGAGGCTGTTCCCTTATCTAATCTTATAGCTGGAGCTCACACCCACTGGGCGGTAAAATCAGTTTCTAATGGCAGTTTTACAGCAGACCCCTTTGTTTGAAGACAAAGCATATTTTTACTCAATATGACAAATATTATTGGGGGTATTAATTAATTATTCAGGGGCTCTCCTTCACTACCATGCAACTTGCATAACTCACCTTGACCCAGCTGCATGCTACTTTTCAACAGCAGTCACCCCACAAAAGCCAATGTGATATAGTAGTTAAAATTTCAGACCAGGATTTGGAAGAGCCAAGTTTGTATCCCCACCCTGCTTTGGAAGCTCCCTTGGAAACTTAGGGATGTTCACGCATTCTCAGCCCAACCTACCTCACAGGGTGATTGTGAATATAAAATGGAGGAGAGGACAATGCTGTAACCTGCTTTGTTTTCACATTTTGGTGAAAGGCAAGTTTAAATACTGAAATATATATTGCAAGGGAGGCTGAGCTTGGAGGAGAACGCCTGCGAGTGTGCTCTTGGAGGTGCTCTGAGACTGTCCTTCCTATGCCACTGCGCCTGCCCTCCCTGTGGGTGGGGGTGGGGCAGGCACAGGTGGGGGAGGTGCAGGGGCAGGTGCCAGCCTGGGGTGCCTGATGCCCTAGTGCTGGGCCTGTTAGCACCACTTCCAAAGCACCCCAAGCTGCCAGTCTGACTGCAGTCTAAATCTGTCATTCCGTATCTCTGTTTACTTACCTACGATGTGTTTATTATGAACTTAGTACTCAGGAAAGACTGGGATACATTTGCTAAGGAAGCAAATGGTTAATGACCATTTTGACTTTTTATTTCACAATATAAATGATACAACTAGAAAAAGAGAAGAAATGCTACGTTTATATTATTTTGTTCTTCCATATCGAGCGTCTCTCTTCCTGCCCTCTTCCCCCACTACAGTGAATTATATTGTGCTATGTGGAAACCAGGTTTTTCCTGGCTTCACTGAGGGTTTCCTCAAACCTGCTTTGATATGATCCCCTCCCCCCCCCCCCTCCCAAAGTACTGTACTGAAGTGCTTTGGGGTAAAGTATGGATTTCCACACCACCATGCCCTCATCTGGTGCCACATCCAGTGCCATTTCCCATCTTTTCTAACATTAAAGGACAGACGCAAGTCTTCTAACTTTAAATCACAAATACAATGTTTAAAGTAATCCCAGGGTGCTGTTTAAACCATCGTTCTTTTATACCTTTGCACCTGGCAACCCTAAGATTGTTATATACATGGTACTACTGCCCACACTTATAAAGTTGATACAAGGATAATTGAAATTTTCTGATAACACAAAATTACTTTATATATTTTTATGTAATGGACGATACCTACTGTGCAAAGATATGATTATAATAACAGGCATGAGTTTTTCATGATGGAGGCAGACTGTACAGGAGGAGAGTTGGTCATTATACACACACACACACACACAGATAGATCTTTTTAATTCAAAGTGTCTCTTTGGTTTCACCCCATAAAAAGTGGGGAAAAGACAAAGGGTCTTGGATGAAGGTAGACAACTTCAGTGTTCCCCCCTCCACAAGTGAAAAGATAGCAAAACCTGACCACCCAATGAATATATAGCAGAGCTTGTTTCGGCCAGGAAATGTTAAGGCGAATTTTGTAGAACAGATCCTGCATTTTAATTAAGAATTCTCCAATATAAAAAATTAATTTATACTATTTACTGTCCTGAAATTAGTCAGCTTGTTAGCCACTTCTTCATATTTATTATGTGATCAGGTTTTTTTTTTAAAGCTTGAGAACTGAGAAAAACAAATCATTTTTCATCACTCTCTCCTTACTTTGCTATGTAGATATAGATACATTTTACTTGACAAGTGGTTTGGTGAGCTGGCCTCCTTGGATTGTTCTAGCATGACCTCTGATTGTTTGGAAAGTATGACTTTGCAATTCACAGATATGCGTGGATTGTAACATCATACCCAGTGCCTACCCAAGAGACACTCATCCCAGGCAAACTCATAAGGGAGATTCTTACAGAAGCACGTGTGGCAGTATACAGTAATTGTGTCAGTGTTTTTCCAGCCCTACCTGTTCCCTCCCGCACAGGATGCTACAGTTTTAATGAATGGTATTGACTACAATGAAGACTCAAGCTCATTACGTACTGAAACATGACACTATTTAGGCAGCTTACGTTATTTTCTGGTGTGTAGAGGGAGTGGGCAGGTAGGCTCCCTGTGTCATGTGCCAAATTACAGAGGTCATAAGCGTGGGATTTCAAGGACGCCGCTCATTCCAATATTTTCAGGAGAGGAAAAAAAAATCCAAGAATGTCCACATGCCTCAAGCTTCTTAGATTTGGATGGGGTATGCGGGAGGAGCAGGAAGAAGCACTGGGCAGAACTGGCTTTCAGTGCAGTGGTCAAGATGCACCCAAAGGGCTTATTACCTGAAGACAAATGAACAAAGAATGTCAAATGACAAAATTGTGTCTATGTGAATGTGGGAAGAGCAGAAATTCTGCACTTTTCTTCCACTCTGGTCACATTTACCAAGTTTGCCCTGTGATGAACATCATAGTCTCTGTAAGAAAAGGATTATTTTGATATGAGGATCCTCTTGTCTTAAGTGGGTACCCATACCTTTCCAGGCTTTGTCAATATTTCCAAAATGCCAGGTCAGGTCTGTGTGGCCCTGAGGGCTTAGCCTCACCCTCACCGTCATATCCTTCTTATCTTTGTGGCAGAGGCTGGGTATAGACTCCACCCCTCCTTCTGCAGTTCCAATCAGCTCCTTGATGGTTTTGGCCACAAACCAGGTCTAATTACCAAAGATGAAGTGCAGAGAAAATAAGACATTAAGAATGTGCTGAGTCGGAGGCAGGACCTAAAAGGACAAATAAGCCTTCTACCTACTGGTTGCTTCCAGAGCCAGCCAGCCAGAAGGAAGGAGTAATACAGTCTGAGGAATACAACTGCAACAATGGAAAGAGGTACCAAACAAGAACATAGGATGGAGGATACCCAGATTTTTCATTCTCAGAGGATGCTTATTCCAACCCTGCCATTGCCTCAAGGCATTGGCTGGCTGAAAAGCAAGCAGTGGGACAGAGAGAGGATTATTTTCTAAGGGGATCCTTTTCAATAATTTTTAAATTTTAGATTTGAAGAGAATATGGTCACTGGTTATGGGGCTGTTGTATAATGTGGATTTCTTTTATGGTGTTCTGTCATGGCAACCCTGTTCAAGCATCATTTCACTTCAGGGACTTGGATATCAGTATATCTCAGCTTCAGCTGACGATTTGAAAACGGTGGTAATAAGGAACTTCCTTATAGGTTTTATACCCCGAGCCTTGGAGTGATGGTTGACCATATATCTAAAAATTAATTATGTATATTACTTTAGTTGTTGCTGGTTAGAGTTAATTGAGGATGATGGTATGGAATATCAAAGCTTTGTACCCACTGAGGTGGAGGCATTTCTGCATAAGGTAAGAGCCTATAATAACATGGGGAATTGTGGTTTTTAAAATGCTGTGCTCAATGAATATGCTTTATGAACTCACTCTGGCTGAACAATGCTTCTGGTAAGTCCATTCTTAACAATGACTTCACAAAAGGTTCTCATACTGTGCAGAAAGGTGAGCAATTGAAAGAACAGTTGACCGCGGGTGTAATGAAAAGTCCCACCATGACAAGATAAAAAAGAAATTAAAATTAGCCTTTCTATCCCAAAACCTTTGCTTGGGCTCCTGTTTCAGAGAACAGTGGTTTGGCAACTTGCAAGGAGCTGAGAAAGAGGATTGTGTCTGAAAATCATGTACAGATCTTGGTTGAAAAATGCAATGTCTTGAACTCCTATTCTTATCCAGACCTAAGGACAAATACAATGTCTTGAACCCGTATTCTTATCCAGACCTAAGGACAAATACAATGTCTTGAACCCGTATTCTTATCCAGACCTAAGGACAAATTCAATGTCTTGAACCCGTATTCTTATCCAGACCTAAGGACAAATACAATGTCTTTAACCCGTATTCTTATCCAGACCTAAGGACAAATTCAATGTCTTGAACCCGTATTCTTATCCAGACCTAAGGACAAATTCAATGTCTTGAACCCGTATTCTTATCCAGACCTAAGGACAAATTCAATGTCTTGAACCCGTATTCTTATCCAGACCTAAGGACAAATACAATGTCTTGAACCCGTATTCTTATCCAGACCTAAGGACAAATACAATGTCTTGAACCCGTATTCTTATCCAGACCTAAGGACAAATACAATGTCTTGAACCCCTATTCTTATCCAGACCTAAGGACAAATACAATGTCTTGAACCCGTATTCTTATCCAGACCTAAGGACAAATTCGATGCCTTATCAAAAGTTCATAAGGTGCTCATTGGATCCCCCTGCTGTAAGCAGAACTGGCAGTTTCCCAGGTTTCAATAATTCCCAGATTTTACCAGGCTTTTTAAAATTTGGCTATTACAATAAGTAGCCCCTAGATGTAGACATAAAATTTAAGGGCTACCCATTGCAGTATCCAAGTACAAACATGCATGTTTATTCCATTAGATACAGCAAAGCAGAAAGTGAGAAGTGAAAGCAAGAAAAATGTGAAGATTTTGTAACATACAACAAAATATTAAATAAGGATGAGAGACCAGAGCCATTGATTGACAGAAAAGGTAAAATGGATATCCATTCAGAAAATTAGAATCATAGAATCATAGAGTTGGAAGGGACCTCCAGGGTCATCTGGTCCAACCCCCTGCACAATGCAGGAAACTCACAAATACCAACCCCTAAATTCACAGTATCTTCATCACTGTCAGATGGCCATCCAACCTCTGTTTAAAAACCTCCAAGGAAGGAGAGCCCACCACCTCCCAAGGAAGCCTGTTCCACTGAGGAATCGCTCTGTCAGGAAGTTCTTCCTAATGTTGAGCCGAAAACTCCTTTGATTCAATTTCAACCCATTGGTTCTGGTCCAACCTTCTGGGGCCACAGAAAACAATTCCACGCCATCCTCTATATGACAGCCTTTCAAGTACTTGAAGATGGTGATGATCATATCACCTCTCAGCCGCCTCCCCTCCAGGCTAAACATGCCCAGCTCCTTCAACCTTTCTTCGTAGGACTTGGTCTCCAGACCCCTCACCATCTTTGTTGCCCTCCTCTGGGCCCACTCCAGCTTGTCTATATTCTTTTTAAAATGTGGTGCCCAAAACTGAACACAATACTCCAGGTGAGGTCTTAGCAGAGCAGAGTAAAGCGATATCATCACTTCATGTGATCTGGACACTATACTTCTGTTGATTCTGCCCAAAATTGCATTTGACTTTTTAGCGAACACATCACACTGTTGACTCATGTTCAGCATATGATCCACTAAGACCCCGAGATCCTTTTTGCACATACTACTGCTAAGACAAGTCTCCCTCATCCTATAACCATGCATTGGATTTTTCCTATCTAAATGCAGAACTTTACATTTATCTCTATTAAAATTCATTTTATTGATTTTAGCCCAGTTTTCCAGCCTGTCAAGGTCATCCTGTATCCTGTTTCTGTCTTCTACTGTATTTGCAACCCCTCCCAATTTAGTATCATCTGCAAATTTAATAAGCATTCCCTCTATTCCTTCATCCAAATCATGTCTAAAGATGTTGAACAAAACAGGTCCTAGGACAGATCCTTGAGGCACTCCACTTGTCACTCCTCTCCAAGAGGATGAGGAACCATTGTTTGTTGGGTTTCCAAATTAGCCAGCTTTTTGTTTCATAGGTATTCATAGCTCCTGCATTGGGCCAGCAGGGGGGGGATCCTCCCCCTGACATTGCCAGTATGATGATGTCACTTGCAGTGATGTCATTGCTCCGGTGACGCCGCGTGTCAGCCGCTCTAGGAGCTTCCGGGAAAACTCTATGGTTTTCCTGGATGCTCTAGCAATTTGAGAGGGAAAACTCTATGGTACCTATTTCCCCCCACTGGAGGCTGTGGAGGACTTGGCAACCCACTGACCTACCCACTGTAATCCATACAATAGTCACCTCCAGGCTAGACTACTGTAACTCACTCTATGCAGGCTTGCACTTGAGACTGATCTGGAAGCTCCAGCTGGTCCAGAATGTGACAGCATGAGACTGACAAGAATACCACAAACAGCACATATACAACCTGTGTGGCGCCAGCTGCATTGGCTCATAGTGGAATACTAAGGTTCAAGGTTTTGTTTCTGGCCTTTAAGGCCTTGAGCAGTCTGTGTATATCTGAGATAGGCTTCCCAACCCTCCCTATGCAGGCTTGCACTTGAGACTGATCTGGAAGCTCCAGCTGGTCCAGAATGTGACAGCATGAGACTGACAAGAATACCACAAACAGCACATATACAACCTGTGTGGCGCCAGCTGCATTGGCTCATAGTGGAATACTAAGGTTCAAGGTTTTGTTTCTGGCCTTTAAGGCCTTGAGCAGTCTGTGTATCTCTGAGATAGGCTTCCCAACCCTCCCGCCCTGGCGGGGGACCCCAGGATTTCCACCCTCTTCCCCCGCTCCCCCAAAAAATGGAAGCGGGGGAGAGGGGGGAAACGGCGCCGAGCCGCCGGATCCTGGAGCCGACGAGGCCACCGCGCCGCTGCCGCCCCCTCCCTGCCCACCACAGTTTCTCCTCCGAGATGGGCCCAGGCTGAGCCCATCTCGGAGGAGCAGCCAAGAGGCGGCAGCAGCGCAGGGGAGGGCGAGGCAGGCCAGGAGCATGGCGAGCCGCGAATCCGGGCACTTCTAGGACCCGGACTTGTGGCTCGCCATGCTCCCAGCCCGCCTCCACCCCCCCCTCCGCTTCCACCCCAGAGGGCCTCTATTCCGCCTCTATTCTGCTCACCGTGGCTGCTCCTCCAAGATGGGCTCAGCCTGAGCCCATCTCGGAGGAGCAGCCACAGCGAGCGGAGACAAGGCCGCCGCGCCGCTGCCACCTCTACTCTGCTTGCCGTGGCTGCTCCTCTGAGATGGGCTCAGGCTGAGCCCATTTCAGCAGCCACGGCGAGCGGAGAAGAGGCGGCAGCTGCGGGGCGGCTTGCCACGCTCCCCGGCGCCGTTTCCCCCCCTCCCCCCTAGCTCCACCCCAGTGTCTCCTGGCTCCACCCCCAAAGTCTCCTGGCTCCACCCCTAAAGTCCCCAGATATTTCTGGGGTTGGATTTGGCAACCCTACTCTGAGACTATCTCCTCTGGTATGTCCCCAGAAAAGCAGATTGGTGGTCCCTGGCCCTAAAGATATCTGGCTGTCCTCATCCAGAGCCAGGGCTCTTTTGGCCCTGGCTTTGACCTGGTGAAACTCTCTGCCAAGCACCATCTGGGCTCTGTGGAATTTGATACAATTCTGTAGAGTCTGTAAGGCAGAGACGTTCTGCCAGGCCTTTGGTTGAGGAGAGCAATGGTCAGGCCCGGCGTGTCCTTAAGGCAGCATTCAGCAGCTGCCTGAGGCGCAGGCCTGGAAGAAGGCAGCAGTTTTGGGCTTCCCACGTGCCGATGTGCCTGAGTTGTCTGAAATATGCTGCAAAGCGGTGTTCCATGTCTGCACCCCGGCCGGCAAGCATGGCTTTGCCTCCTGCATCTGTGTGCAGCAGCCCAGCAGAGCCTCACTGGCTGGGCTGCTGCGCTCATGCGTGTGCCCAGGCTCGTGGTGACGGTGGCGGAGCCTTGCCTAGCTTTGTATTGGCATTTTAGCGCTGCTGCTGGCAATAGTTCCATCATAGCCGGCACACTCCTCTTCTCTTCCTTCTTTTCCCCCTTCATCTTTATTTTGGCCTACTCCTCACCTGCCTGAGAGTTTATGGCACAGTCCATAACAATATCTGACGCCATCTGAAACAGCGTAGCCACCTATTTTGGTTTTTGTTTTCAACTGGTTTTTATTGGTTGCCTAGAGCCTTGCGTCATAGGGAATAAGCAATTCATAAACGGAATATATAAATGAAAAATATTTGTGAAGTTTTAATGCCTCAGTCTGGGAGGAATTGTTTCAGTTCTGCATTTAATCACGTAAACCCAGTCCTGTTAAATATTTAGGACTGCCAATCCCCAATTGGGGCAGGAAGAAGGTCAAAACCTCCGCGAAAAACCAGCCACAAAATAAGTACAAAACTTATCCGTATTTTATAAATAGGAGACAATATATCAAAATAATGTGAAATTAATCACACAAAAGGAACAATAGTCACACCCACACCAAAGTCTCACAAAGGATGAATCAACATCAATAAATCCAATGGTAAAGTCCAGGTTATGGCAGAGGTAAGTTCTTCAAGGGAGTCCAACGCTCCAAAGTGTCTTCTCAAATATTTGATGGAATAATTCTGTGCAGCAAGGGACATATATTTTGATATATTGTCTCCTATTTATAAAGCACGGATAAGTTTTGTACTTATTTTGAGGTTGGTTTTTTGCTGAGGTTTTGACCTTCCTGCTCCATTTTTCTGTGTTTCTCTGTTTGGTTCCCTTAATCCCCAGTTGGGGGCAGGGGATCCCCCGGTTTGAAGGCCTCCCTACTTCAGGGTAATCAGAAAGTGGGGTGGAGGGGGAGGGAAATGTCTGCTGGGCACTTTATTATTCTCTATGGAGACTGGTTCCCATAGGGTATAATGGAGAATCCATCTGTGGGTATCTGGGGCTCTGGGGAGGATATTTTTTGAGGTAGAGGCACCAAATTTTCAGCACAGCATCTGGTGCCCCTCCTCTAAACACCCTCCAAATTTCAAAAAGACTGGGCCAGGGGGTCCAATTCTATGAACCCCAAAAGAAGGCACCCCATGGAGGGAAGGCATTTAAAAGGAGTGTGGCCCCTTTAAATGTGATGGCCAGAACTCCCTTTGGAGTTCAGTTATGCTTGTCACAACCTTGCTCCTGGCTCTGCCCCAAAGTCCCCAGATATTTCTTGAATTGGATGCTCTGACTGTGCCTTCAGTATCTAAAGACAACAGCCCCAATACTCTTGAAATTAAGCTTATTGGAGCCAAAAGATAATATTTTTGTGAGGGAAATAATTTGCCAGGGAGTTGACATGATGCTTGGATTCACCTGTCAGAAGAGCAGATGGGGCTGTATAACATTAAGAAGCTGCCTTTTCAGCAGTCAAACAGTTTGGGTACCTGCAGGTGAAATATGCTAATTGCAAAAAAGGGATGCCTATCTAATCTGTCTACTCTTTCCACCCGGCATTGCTAGCAGTCTTTGTAATGGTTTTGTATTACAGGCTGTTTGACTTAGGCTTTGATCCCAGATGCATTCACTAGAAATAAATCTAGGAATCTACTTGTAAGTAAATATCCTTAGGACAGAGGTGAAAACAAGCAGAAGATCATAAATGCTGTAAGCCTGAGGAAAATTTAGGAGGATGGGTGGGGTAATTCTGGGTCAAATTACTATCCCTCTGTAATCTGCTATGTTGTTTACATTTGGATTCCTGGGTGTGAAATGTCTAACAACATCCAAACATTTAGAGGCATATCTTCCAAGAAACAATTACCAAGCACATGCCATCAAGAATGTGTCTATTCTTTTTTTCTTCTTTACTGCTCAAGATTACCGGTTTATCTGTGAAAAAAAAGTATTAGTCTTGTGGTACAAGTACCTGAAAAACTAACAGGTTTATGGAACCATGGACTTCGGGTGGGTTTGAGCCACTGAAGTGCAACAAACTTAACGGCATAATCCTATGCAATATTACTCCAATGTAAACAAATTGATTTCAATTGGCTTACATTTGAGTAGCTCCGCAAAGGATAATGCTGTCACATGGCTACCTCATTGGCTTACGTCTGCAATAAGAATTCAGATTACCAAGCCCTAGCATACCATGTTCTGGTCTTTGGGTTGGTAGACCTATATTAATTAGACACCCCTAAGCAGCACATATATTTTCTAAATAAATAAGACACAAAGTGGGGATGTTCATTGCTCACAGCCTCCTGATAGGTGTCCAGGGGCATTATGTTACTAAAAGTCTGTGAGGACCCTGTCATTTCCTGTTCTTTTCAGGCAGGAAGCACCTGTTTTTTCTCATGTGGTCCATTTTTTGTGTACACAAACACACGGAGGTTTCTGAACTTAGCCGAAGGCTAAGCCTGAGGTTGTGACCGCCAAATTGGGAAACTCTAGAAGATTTGGTGGCGGAGCCTGGGGATGACATAGTACAGAAAGGCGTAATGCTATAGAGTTTACCCTCCAAGCAGCCATTTTCCCCAGGGACTGATTCTGTCATATGGAGATCAGCTGTAATTTTCGGGAGAACTCTAGGCCTCACCTGGAGTTTGGTAAGCCTAGCTGGGCCTGCACTTAAGGGTCATGAAGTGAGGAAATGATTCATGAATTGCAGGGTTCCAATCACAAGCGGTGAGAGGGGCAGAAGACCCAATTACTGTACTCATCAGGTATAATGAATAAATTTGGCTAATCATTCCATAATTTTTATTTCATGTTACTGATGCAAATTTTCTTCAAGATTCAGATTTGGGAATGTGGGCCTTCAGTTGAAAGTTCTGTTTGTGTCCTCTGCTAACTAGCAGCCAGTAAACATGAGTTACAACATGAACAACATTGGTTTTCTAAAAACAAAGCTTCAGAGATAGAATGCTAAAGCTGTTGGCTGCAGAGAACAGTGTTAGTTCAAGAAATACCAGGGGACTTTGGGGATGGAGCCAGGAGACTTTGGGGGTGAAGCCGGGAGCAAAGGTGTGACAAGCCCAATTGAAGTCCAAAGGGAGTTCTGGCCATCACATTTAAAGAGACTGCATGCCTTTCCCTGGAGAGCCAGTTTGGTGTAGTGGTTAAGTGTGCGGACTCTTATGTGGGAGAACCGGGTTTGATTCCCCACTCCTCCACTTGCACCTGCTGGAATGGCCTTGGGTCAGCCATAGCTCTGGCAGAGGTTGTCCTTGAAAGGGCAGCTGCTATGAGAGCCCTCTCAGCCCCACCCACCTCACAGGGTGTCTGTTGTGGGGGAGGAAGGGAAAGGAGGTTGTAGGCTGCTCTGAGCCTCTGTCTAGGGTTGCCAAGTCCAATTAAAGAAAAATCTGGGGACTTTGGGGGCGGAGCCAGGAGACTTTGGGGGTGGAGCCAAGAGACACTGGGGGTGGAGCCAGGAACAAGGGTGTGACAAGCATAATTGAACTCCAAGGGAGTTCTGGCCATCACATTTAAAGGGGCAGCACACCTTTTCAAATGCCTTTCTTCCATAGGAAATAATTAAGGATAGGGGCACCATCTTTTGGGGCTCATAGAATTGGACCCTCTGGTCCAATCGTTTTGAAACTTGGGGGGTATTTTGGGGAGAGGCACTAGATGCTATACTAAAAATCTGGTGCCTCTACCTCAAAAAATAGCCCCCCCAGGGCCCCCAATACCCACGGATCAATTCCCTATTATTCCCTATGGGAATCATTCTCCATAGGGAATAATAGAGTGCCCAGTAGACATTTCCCTCCCCCCCCCACACTTTCTAAAGGGAGGGAGGGCCTCCATACCAGGGAATCCCCCTCCCTCTCTCACACACACACAAATACTTACTTGGTCTTCTTCCGGAGAACTGTGCCTGCTGAGAAAACGAAAGCAAAGAAGGGAGGGGCCGTTCTCCGAAGCCCTTCCTGTTTCCTCCTTCCTGCCCAGCCTTAAAGGGACAGGGATTTTACAAACTGCTCAGGAGCTCTACAACAGGAGCTCTATAGGTATGTTCTCCCCCCCTCCACCCCCCCCCCCCGCTTCTCAATTTTTGAAGACCGGGAGATTAAGCTGGGAACCCAGAAGTCTCCCGCTAAAGCGGGGGGATTGGGAACCCTACCTCTGTCCTTGAAAGAGCAGCTGCTGTGAGAACCCTCTCCAGCCCCACCCACCTCACAGGGTGTCTGTTGTGGGGGAGGAAGGTAAAGGAGATCGTGAGCCGCTCTGAGACTCTTCGGAGTGGAGGGCGGGATATAAATCCAATATCATCATCATCATCTATGTAGTTAGTGTAGGCTTTGGCTACATGTGAATGTTTGTGGTGATTTTCATACAAACACAAGTTCTTGTTTATAAGATTACAAGCTCTTTGGAGCCTGCTTTGGCCTCACTCCAAAAGTGATAACAATAATTAAGATTGTAAGCTCTCCGGAGTCCGGGTTAAAGATCCCATTTCAAAGTGATACCAAGACTATATATTTATCCATTCATCTTTGGACCTGATGAAGATTTGAAATGGTGCACTTTGGATCGACCCACTGTTGTCCATATATTTGTCAATATATTTGGAATTCATTCCTGGAATTTTTGTATCCATATATTTGGAATGTATATTTGGAATTACTGGTTTGTTGTGTATGACTGGCTACCACTAAATTGTTGTTGTGTTGTTGTGCCGGAAAGCAATGTATTCTTGATTTGGGTTCTTCACACTGCAGTCCATTGTTTTGACTACCAACCAGGAGTTTGGCAACCCAAGTGACATCCCCAACATGATAACATCACATGGAAGTGACATCATCATGCCAGGGGTGTCATGCAGCGATGCGCTGGTATTTTGGAGAAAAACTCTATCGTAACCATAGGGTTTTGCTCAATGGTAGCCATAGAGTTTTGCTCAAAATACCAAAGTATCACTGTGTGGCATCCTCAGTGTGATGACATCACTTCTGCATGACATCATCATGGGGACATGGTGGATGCTGACATTTCCCCGCTCACTTCACTCCTGGAAAACTCCCTCTCATGCCTCTGCCAGTAAGGAGGTAACCCTAGTGTGGAGACTGAGGAGGTGGGGTTTGGGGAGGGGAGAGACTTCAGTGAGGTATAATGAAGAAGAAGAGAAGAGACTGGATTTATACTGTGGCCTTCACTACCCGAAGGAGAACAGCTTACAATCTCCTTTCCCTTCCCTTCCCCACAACAGACACCCTGTGAGGTAGATAGAGCTGACAGAAACTGCTCGAGAGGAACAGCTCTGCAAGAACTTGTGACTGACTCAAAGTCACATCAGCAGGTGCAGGTGGAGGAATGGGGACTCAAACCCAGTTCTCCAAGATAAGAATCTGTGCACTTTAATCACTACACCAAACTGGCTCTCTCAACTCTACACCAAACCATAGAATCCACTTTCCAAAGCAGCTGTTTTCTCCAGATGAACTGGTGTCTGTTGCCTGGAGATCTCCAGCTACCAACTGGAAATTGGCAACCCAATTTGAAAGTAGAGTTGCCAGTTCTGGCTTGCGAAATTCCTAGAGATTAGAGTGTGGAGCTTGGAGAAATCAGAATTTGGGGCGAGGATTAATCAGGGATATGATACCATAGAGTCCATGGTCCAAAGCAACCATTTCTTCCAAGAAAACTTATTTCTGTTACCTGGAGATCAGATGTAATTCCAGGGGATCTCCAGCCACCATCTGGAGGTTGGCAATTCTATCTGAAAGTGTTTATTTTGCTTCTCTTACCTACTACGACTAACCTGAATAGCTGTTTGTCTTTTTCCTTGTTTGCTGAATTTGTTCTCTTTCCGAGGTCATTTTAATTTTGTAAACTACCGTGGCAGAATCTATCATTACCCTCTACCCCCACAATTTAATAGGAACACAAAATAACAGAGCATAACTGGGAGCCATTCAAGTGCTTGCAGCTGCCAACATAAATAAGCTTCATGTTTTGACTTTGGATATCAGAAGCACTTGGCATAAGTGGGAAGGTTATACTTAATCTTATTTATAATTAATATTTCCCTATGGGATGCATTTGTGACTCCCTCTAGAGGCTGCTGTTGTGGATGCCTGTGTTTGCTGTTCACCAAAAATATGGGCCAAAGTGGACATTATGGTGGTATGACTGGTGTTGCCATCTTGAGCTTGGGAAATTCCACGAGCCTGGGGAGTGGAGCCTAGAGAGGATGCGGTTTGGGAAAAGGAGGGACCTCAGCAAGGTGTAAGGCCATAGAGTCCACCCTCCAAGCAGCCATATTCTCCAGGGAAACTGATCTCTGGAGATCTCTGGAGATCTGAAATCTCTGGAGATCAGAAACTGATCTCTGGAGATCAGTTGTAATTCTGGGACAACCATCTGAAGGTTGTTGTTTAGACCATTACACAAATCCACATAATACAAATAAAGTATATAAAAAAACTTGCCCACGTGAGTTTCTTCTGTAAACTAATGTCATATGGTTTGTGGCCCACAACCAACATACAATGTATATATTCATATATGCCTAATACAAAAGCAAAGAAATACAGATTCAATTATCCAAAGTATAAGTCCCAGAATATACAAGTCTCACTCCTACTGAAATCATATGAGCAATAATTTCCTCTTCAGTCAGAATGTATATTCCAAAGTTCCTTAAGGAGTGGACCAATGCTCATATGATGAATGAACTTCACTTTCAAAAGCCAAAAGATGACATGTTGCCAGATATAATATTGGATTTCAAATGATTTGTTATCCAAACTATATTGGCTTCTAAATGTGATCCGATCTCGGAAACATTTCATACAGACTAGCGTTCATAGTATAGGGCAGAATCAATAGAATCACCTTTTGAAAATAGCCAGTCATGTAGGACTGGAACCAACGAAGTATGGAACCCCCCAATCCCAACTCACTCCACCTCTCCAGGAGGATATCATGGTCTATGGTATCCAATGCCACAAAGAGGTCCAGGAGAATCAATACGGATGCTTTCCCCTTGTAACTCTTCCCGTTAAAAGCATCAGTCAGGGTGACCAATGCCATTTCCATTCCAAACTCAGGCCCAAATCCATATTGATATAATCCATCTCCTTTTTGAAGCTGCAAAGCCGCCATCAGCTCAAGCTCCTTAACCAAAAATGGAATGCTGGCCACACGGGAGTAACTGTTTAGGTCAATGGTGTCCAGGGATGCCATCTTTAAGGCAGCTAGAACTACATCTTCCTGCACGCCCACTTGACCACCCCGGCCTGGCTTGATATCAATAGCCACGAAGGACAAGGGTTAAGTCTAGATGTGGTAGGCCACATTCTTCTAAGCAGCTTGTCCGCTTTATCAGGCCTTGCCAACCGAAAGTCATGATTTGTGATCTACAGCACTCTTGAACAGAAAGATTCAGCTGTTTGAATATAAAGTGCTGATGCTTGTATTACAAACTCTGTGAGGACTTCTGATCAGATTGTTTTGAGAGTTCTGCGCTTCTTAGGTGCATACAGACCTGACTTAGAACTAGGCTTCCCAAACCCCAGGTCCCAGCGGGGGATCACCTGGTTTTACAAGTTTCCCCCCGCCCCCCAGCCAGCTAGCCGGCAGGGGAAGCCCCAGCCCCCACAGCTCTAGATCTCCAGCAGTTTTAGGGAATAATGGGGAATTGATCCGCAGATATCAGGGGCTCTAGGGGGGCTGTGTTTTGAGGTAGAGGCACCAAATTTTCAGTATAGCATCTAGTGCCTCTTCTCAAAATACCCCCCCGAGTTTCAAAACGATTGGACCAGGGAGTCCAATTCTATGAGCCCCCAAAGAAGGTGCCCCTATCCTTCATTATTTCCTATGGAAGGAAGGCATCTAAAAAGGTGTGCTGTCCCTTTCAATGTGATGGCCAGAACACCCTTGGAGTTCAATGATGCTTGTCACACCTTTGCTCCTGGCTCTGCCCACAATGTCTCCTGGCTCCACCCCCAAAGTCTCCTGGCTCCACCCCCAAAGTCCCCAGATATTTCTGGAATTGGACTTGGCAACCCTACTTAGAACAAGACCGTGGCATTCAGAAAGAGGGGTCTTAAGCCATCCAGAGTGCATAGTTTCCCCAAAGAGCAGGGAGCTGTTCTTTATCCCTCTGGTGACCTATTTTTCTGGAGCAAATATGAACATATGAACATATGAAGCTGCCTTATACTGAATCAGACCCTCGGTCCATCAAAGTCAGTATTGTCTTCTCAGACTGGTAGTAGTAGCTCCCTGAGATTGTTTCAAGTTGGGGAAATGAGTGTAGAGTAAAAGATATAAGTCCCCTTTCTGTATTCTGTAGCCTCAATTCAATCGAGTCCTTCCACACTGGGAATTAAATTCCAGGCACAGAATGCCCTATGCATATTTGAATGAAACCCTTGCGGTAGCCATTGGGGGGACACAAGGATTTTTAAAGCATATGAATGGACCCTTTGAGTATTTCAAGGTGGCCATGAGGTGTGATGGCAAAAGTGCTGTACCTGAACACTTAATGACCTTCATTCACATCTCCATTCAGATTCAGTCCAAGACTGTTTAGCCTTAGGAAGACTGCTAGCTCATGTGCTTTGACATATCCTACCAACTGTAGAGGACAGCTGAAAGCATATAACAGTGTCATCCTAAGCAGTTATACCCTTCTGACTCTTTCCTTGACAACTTCAGTAGGCTTAGACAGATATAACTCTGCTTAGGATGGCTATTACAAATCACTTTTGATGCTCCAAACTGTGTTAGGCTCCATGTCCTTACAGCCTTTCTCTTATACAGAATTTAGAATTGTTTTATGCAGAGGGGCAAAATGGTAATGCGGGCTAAGGCACACCTGAGCCACTGCTATGGGAAAAGAGGATATTTTCCCTTCTGCCATAAGAGGAGGCAATTATTTATAAGTGCAAGCCCAAACCAGCAGGCATTTCTATTTGAACATCATTGATTTATCATTTCCTTGTATCCTTCTAGCTGGGGAAATTGTACAAAATGCTATCTTAGGGAACTTTGACTTAAGGAGACAGCAGATTCGGGAAGATCCGCATCCAGACGAAGACAATCAGATTTTTGCCTGTTCACGACAGTCCAGTATTAAACACAAAATCCAGGAATGTTCCTGCCATCGTGACCCTAATTCATCCAGTACTGGTTCTGCGGGACAACAGAATCAAGGACATCAATCTAAGCTGCAGGAAATTCCCCTCCATGTTGGAGACAGGCAGCACACTGGTTCTTCAGGACAGAAGTCTGGTTCTACAGGACAGCAGACAAAGAAACAGCAACACAAATTTCAGCAAGCTCCCCAGTCATCTGGCCAGCAGCAGGACTCTCCTTCATCTAGGTAAGGAGCCAGTACTGAGACTGAGCAAGTTAGGAAGGCTTTTAACACAACATGATTATCAGCCTGATATTTTGTGCTCAGTTCAGAGTATGCATACTACAGCATTAATATAATAATATTACAATGAAGAAGGAATGTTAACCTTTGCTCTTTGAAAACAGAATACAGTATGCTAATAGAATAAGCCACACGTGCTACTGAGTCTTTTGTATATTTACTTGGTTGTCTCATTGGGATTCTCATAAGAGTGCTTAGGATTTCAGCCTTCCTGGGAGCAGGGAAGTAGGAAGATGTTATACAGTTATGTATAGTCCATTGGAGTGTCTGATTCAGATTAAGGTTAGTGATCACTTTTCCCCCCTGAAAGAAGCTCTGTGCTTTCGCTAATATAACTGGCAAAATCTCAACAGGTGCGATGTCTTCCAATCCATGTACCTTCACAGAATTTCTGTTAGTTATAGAGATGTTAAAGGAATACAGCATCTGCCAGTAACAGGGTAGTAATTGTGCTACTCATCTGTGCATTCATTGACTATTTATTGCTTTCCTCACTTATTTATAAAATGGGGGGGGGGAACAGTGACTAATTTCATAGGGCAACTGGACAGACAAACAGTGGAATCATTATGGAAGTGCTTTGGATTTTATCTTTCAAACAACCTAAAAACATTTACACATATTGCTACTGGGGCTATATGAGGCATGAGTTTCTGCCCCGCATGTGTTTTGCTCCCTCTGGTGACTGATGTGATATTATGTTGGTTTATGTTTGGCATATCTTCCCAGCAGATTTAAACTGCAGGTGTTTATATGTCAGACATAAGCCAACATAATATCAAATCAACCACTAGGACAATCAATCACTAGAGGAATCAACCAAACACGTGGAACAGACACACTCCCCTCTCCAAGAAACAGGAACTTACAAGTGAGGGAAATGAGAATGTGGAAAAGCCCATAAAGCAATATAACAGGGGTGGCCAACGGTAGCTCTCCAGATGTTTTTTGCCTACAACTCCCATCAGCCCCAGCCAGCATGGCCAATGACTGGGGCTGATGGGAGTTGTAGGCAAAAAACATCTGGAGAGCTACCGTTGGCCACCCCTGCAATATAATATTAGATTGACCACTAGAGGGAGCAAAACACACGTGGAACAGGAAAAAAATACCCAAAGAAACAAGAACATGCAAGCGAAGAAAATGAGAATGCAGAAAAGTCCACGGTCACATTTGTGAAAGGGTATCCTGTTTTCACTTACCAGTGTATGTTTGTTTGTTTACTTCATTTATAGTTTTCATTTATCATTGAGGCTCAAGGCAGAAAAAAGTAATAATAACAGTGTGCCATCAAGTCACAACTAACACAACTAAATGCAATAGGAGCGTTATACAAAAAGCAGTGCAATGCGACATAAAAGGAACTGCAATAAAAACTATGACACGTTAGAAACACTTTATAATACATGCAGTTAAGCTAAATTACAAAACTGAGGAATAATGCAGTACTAAATAAACAATGAGCTCTGCAATGATAACAGCTGTGCTGTTCTGTATCAGCTGGAATTTGCACATTGTATTCAAGGGCAGACCCATGTAGAGTTCATTTTGATGCTTTGGTTTTGAGGCCTGGATCCACATGGCTGCACCAGGTGTTGTAGAGACCCATCTTTCAAGCTAAGTGAAGACGAAGAAAGTAGTTTGTGCAGCTGCATTCTTGCATCCTCGGCAATAATGCTTGAGTCACTGTAACTCACTAAAAACGTTGCGACAAAATGACTAACATGAAATTATCAAAATTCATTCCGTATAAATCCATACACAATAAAGCATATCACTAGTAATATCTTCAGTACAAAATTCCGTACACGTACTCCGAAAAGCACACTGAGTTCAAAGTGGCATCAAGTCCAATATAATGTCCAATTTTCCTTGGAAACTATTCTTGTCTCAAAGAGCATTCTGAGAAGCCAGTTTAGTCTTGGACTTGAAGTATGGAAATATTGTGAAAATTTGATGGTGAAGCCTGGAGTGGTTTCAGTTCCTCTGTTCCACCTCCTGATGAAGCTATAAGCAAAATGGCTGACCACTGCCAGCGCCAGCCCAGGGGTGCATGGTGCCCCCCCCCACAGCACTACAACCCCCCTCAAGAGTGCCAGGGGAGCCAAGCCTTCCTTCTCCAGCAGTCCTTCAGAAAATAAGATGCACACTGCCCCGCAGGGCTCAGGCGTGGCGCACTGTGATCACACTGGGGTGGGGGGAGGCAAAGGGATGGAAAGAGAAGGGAAAGGAGGGACGGGCGGGTGGTGGTGGTGGGCAGGCACATGGGTGGAGGAGGCAGGCAAACCTGGTGCTTGCCTGTGGCACCGGGAGGGGGGGGGAGCCCAATTTGGTGCCCCCATCCTCCCAGCACCCTAGGCAACTGCCTAGTTTGCCTAGTAGGCGAGCTGGTCCTGGTTGGAACAGTACTGAACAGTGGAGTTTTGTGGATACCATTGATCACTTGGAAAGGAGCAAGTCTCCATATAAATTGTTGATCGTGAGAGTGTATCCACACTTTGACTTTTCACTTCACCAATGACTTGAACTTTAAAAGACTTCAATATTCTTTCAAAGAGATTCTGCACATTTACTGTTTTGATCTTTGAGTCAAGAATTGTTCCCAAGGAAAAGTCATAGTTCTCTGCTACCATTGCATCAGCTTGTTCACAGCTGGCTCAGGTTAAAGTATTTCAGCTATTGCTGGCTCCATAGTCAGAGTATTTAAATACCCAAGAACTGCTGATTAGTTGTCACACTTTTGAGAAGTTTTTTGCTGAAAAATTCTCTCAGCAAAGAGCCAGCTGTGAACAAGCTGTTGCAATGGTAGCAGAGAACTATGACTTTTCCCACTGCTGTTACAGCCACTCACAGGCCTTCCAATGAACTTTATAGCATACTCTGTTAGATTCACAGGGACTCCTGCTTGCTGGATCCAAGGGTCTAATGGTTTCTACCAACGCCACTCTAGACATATTCTAACTAGGCTTGACAAGTCCAATTCAAGAAATATCAGGGGACTTTGGGGGTGGAGCTCACCATGCAATGATTTTCCAAATGTGCTTTTAAGGTGGTTAGTATTCCGGCCAGAAATGTAATTCTGGGGGCATTGTAGATTGGACAGGATAGAATATAATGGGAAAGGTTCTCTATCATAGGTGAACCACAAATGCAAAAACATTGTTCTGTTGGGATGTGAGAATATCAACTGGAAAACAGAACTGTTTGCATAGCCTGAAAGTGGAGAGCTGTGAAGGATGTTCTGATGTTAAATCTGGAGATATCAATCAGGTATGGGGATCTCAGATGATCAGATTTGATTCATCTGAACCAGAGGGCTACTAGATTTTAGGATTAGAGAAGGATCTAGCAATGCATCTGAAAGATATATCCAGTCCCTAAATTGAGAATTGTCATTTTGGGCCCCTAGAAGATCATCAGGAATAGAGCAAGAGTGATATCAAACGCTGTAACTTCTTGAGGTTGGCCTTTCTGGGGAACTTTTAAGGTGTTATTTGGGAACTTTGTTGTTCATGTTCTGTTTCGTAATGGCCACTTGCCAAACACAATAAATTTTTGACTGACTGACTGACAAGTATTGCTGCAGTTTGTCCAGAAACACAAATGCAATTGATCCCGGGGAAGACAGATATTTTTCCAGCTGGGGTTTCATTCATTCTCTATCAGAACCAATTTTCCCAGTGGTTGCTAAACTAGTTTTCAAAGATGATGTTGTTTCGTAATAGAAGCAGGCATAATGATTCCTTGTAACTTTTGGATACGATGTACTAAACTTTTAGCATTTCCTTGAGAAGACTCTGCTTCTATTGCGTATAACTGATTGTGGTTGAGGCAGTCTGCGTAATATTTTTATACAGGCTTTATAATCGCACAGTTTCTTGTTAACTTTGATTTATATTTCTCCAGCGACTCCTGCACAGCTAGATATTTATACGTTGCTGCTTTATTTTTTCCTGATGCTAGACATAAAGGAAAATTAGAGGGAGAGTGTGATTGCCAGAGTTTCGGAGCATTCTGTAATATAAGAGCGGGCATTGACAAAACAATTTTTAAAATCCCTTTGAAAGCTTTTGATCCAATGCTTTCTCTCCAGCACGAACCCTTATGCTGCCCTGGTGAACTGCCTGAGAGCTACCTGGTTAACAGGAAAGACACGCCCGATGGAATATCGGAAGACCCAGCTGGAGGCCCTGAGCCATTTTTTGGCGGAGAATGAAATGGAAATCTTACATGCCTTGAATGTAGACATGCGCAGGGTGAGTATGGAGATGTAGCCAGAAGTTTTGGCTGCACTTCAGTTCTCTTCCATAACAGAGGAACCAGAGACACATGATCCACTTTGGCCCAGAATGGACAACACCAATGCCTTTTTTGCTCTCCCCACAGCCTCCTTTTGAAGGACAAATTGCTGATATTTCCTTAATTAAGAATGAAGTGAACGAAGCACTCAACAACCTGAGCTATTGGATGAAGGATGAGTGTGTGGACAAGAACCTGGTAAGAAGGTCGAGCTGAGAGGGGAGGAAATGTGAACTTGCATAGGAGAGGAAAGTGGTTCTGCGCCTGACTGGTCAGAGTGTCCAGGGGTTGTGCTATATAAACTGCTGTATGGATGTTCCTTTTGAGCAGCAGAAGCCTCCAAGCTGATCACTTTTGCAGCCTAAACCAGGAGTCAAGTGGCACCTAGAAGACTAACTCAATATATTGCAGCATGAGCTTATGTTGCAGAAGTGCCACCAGGCTCCTGCTTGCTGCTACAGACTACCGTGGCTGCCCATCTGGAGTTCTTCTTCTGGAAGGTTCTCCAGCCTAGGTTAATCAGCCACAGTGTTCTGGTGCATTGTCACACATTCAGTGGAGGCGGGGACCGCTTTGATTTTCATGAGTCTGTTATATCAATTAAAGTGTATTAAAATGATGCTTTTCCCGCTTCAGCCGCATAACAGATATGCAGAAATATCACATGAGAAGATCAGAATTGCTTTTAGTGTCATGCATGAAAACATCCTTAAACTAATTTTGATACTTTCTAAGGGAAGTCATGTGCTATTTTCCCAAGTCCTAATCAGACAGTGGAAGCTCCTCTTACTTCAGGGGCTGCTTCCATACAGTTTTACGCACAGCTGTTACGAATACAGAAGAAGAAGAAGATATCGGATTTATATCCTGCCCTCCACTCCGAAGAGTCTTAGAGCGGCTCACAATCTCCTTTACCTTCCTCCCCCACAACAGACACCCTGTGAGGTGGGTGGGGCTGAAGAGGGCTCTCACAGCAGCTGCCCTTTCAAGGACAACCTCTGCCAGGGCTATGGCTGACCCAAGGCCATTCCAGCAGGTGCAAGTGGAGGAGTGGGGAATCAAACCCGGTTCTCCCAGATAAGAGTCCGCACACTTAACCACTACACCAAACTGGCTCTTCTTTGAATACAGAGGCATTTGCAGCAGCAACTGAGCATCCAAGGAAGGAACTTGGAAGGTGGATGAAAAGAGGATGATGTTGTATAGAAGTTCCAAAAATTCCCACTCCAGTTTGGTTGCCAAACTTGATGAAAAACTCTGGGTGGAACCAACCCAAATCTGCCTGATAAACCACATCTGTAGCTTTTTTTGGATTTAAAGCAATACATTATTTCAGAAAATAATAGCACCCCCCCCCCATAAACCTCAACAAATGAAATAGTCACACTTTATACAGTAGTAGCTGGACGTTGCAGAACCTTTTATAAAATAGAAAAAAAAAGACAAGCACCAATCATTCTAATTAGCAAGGCGAGAGGTTAATTTGGAAAGATGAGGGTGCACAATAAGGCCAAGCAAAGCTTCCATGTTGCCAGCTTAATTATTTTTCATTCTCTCCTATTAATTTCATAGACTTTTCTTGTCTTCACCTCCTCATAGGCCACCAAGCTTGACTGTGCCTTTGTTCGCAAGGATCCGTATGGTGTGGTGCTCATAATTTCACCCTTTAACTATCCTTTTCATCTCACCTTGATCCCTATGGTGGGGGCCATTGCAGCTGGTGAGTGAGAAGCTCTCTGAAGGCTGTCCTGTTCCCCCGCAGCAACCATGACCCACAGACCCCTTCAGTCAGCTGGTCTGTTTCCTGTTCAGCAGGGACTCCTGCTGTACTGGCTGGATCCAAGTGGGTGAAGATTTTATACACCTGCTACCATAGCCATGTGTTCTTTTCTCCATCAGGGAACTGCATCATCGTGAAACCTTCAGAGCAAAGCAGCTGCAGTGAAAAGCTCCTGGCTGAAGTGCTGCCTACCTACCTGGACCCGGTGAGTTTCTTAGACCCAACTCTCCTTTATTTCCTCATGCAAGCTTACGTCTTGTTCATGTATATTACCTCTTCCTGTTCTGAAAAATCATGGTTGCCCCAGTTCTCTGGTATGATAGTAAAGGAAAAGTATAGAGTATTTATCAGTTATCCCGTCTCTGTGGAGGGTGCTAGTGAGGGAGACTGCTGCACAGTTTGCAAAGGGCAGATATGCAACTTAGTTATAGTAGGCATGGAGACAATATCAGTCATTGTACATTCATTATAGACTTAACTGCTGTTTTGCATCATTTTGGTAGGTAGAAGCCAGGGCTAGTGACTACTCAGGCTTAACTGGAGTAAAAAGGTGTGTTCTTATGTATGTGAACATGCAATGGAGGA
Source organism: Heteronotia binoei (assembly GCF_032191835.1). NCBI lineage: Eukaryota > Metazoa > Chordata > Lepidosauria > Squamata > Gekkonidae > Heteronotia > Heteronotia binoei. The sequence goes on along the minus strand of NC_083243.1, from coordinate 172,672,948 downwards.
GAAGAGTTCTTTATAGGATGATGCACTTTACTTTTCTCTTTAGGTAAAGTCATTCTATTTCCTCTTAAAATCCTGAAGTGGTTGGGGGGGGGGGGAATTACATCTACAAGCAAACTCTTGTAAATGACCCCAGTACCATTTTTTAAAAAGAAAACCTAAATTGGGTGGAGGAAAACTAGAGTGAAAGCACCGCTCAACCCTTTGCATGCCTGTCACTTCTCTGTTCAGAATTGTTTCCCAGCAGTTTTTATCCCCTATGCAGGATGTGAAAATAGGAATATGTACTTGGGGAAGCATTTAGAGCAAATAAAAGATAGCTGTGGAAAGGGTTCCTCCCCCCCACCCATGCTCTAGATTCTTTTGACTTCCCTGTGCTAAGCATTGGTTCACTTTAAACAACAGTAATGGGTGTTATTGACATGTATTTGTATATAAGCCATATTTCGCCCCTTAACAGACAAGAGAAGTGTGGTTGATGGTTGGGAATAGCCAGTTTTTAAGATCTGTTTGTTGACGAGTCTCTTATTCCACAGGAAACCTTTGCTGTGGTGACAGGTGGTGCTGAACCAACTAGCAAATTACTGGAGAACAAGTTTGATTACATCATGTTTACAGGTGATTTCCCTTTTAATTTACAGGGTAATAATAATAATAATAATAAAATTTATAGAGTAGTTAGGTATTTTTTTAAAAAAATAAAAAGATATTGAGCCTGGCAAAAAGTAATTGGCTTGGCTAATCACTTTTTGCCAGGCTCAATATCTTTTTATTTTTATCAGTTCAGGGATTTGAATCCAATCTCTATTAGATCCCACCAGCTCTCAGTCAGCAATGCCTTGTTGTACCTGTCTGAAAAGCAACTCCATCATGTCTACTCATAGCCCAGCTGAGCTCTGTTAAGTAGCCCATCCCCAGCATTTTGCTTTGCTGAGCTCTGCCTTAGCCCTGTGAATAGTCACTCCGTTCACTGTTGTACCCAGAATTAGATATGTTGGTCTTAAAGGTACCACTGGACTCAGACTTAGATTTCACATCTGTTTGTTAACTCCTTATCTGTATGCTGTTTTGCTGCTATTCACAGGTCTTACCAACTGCTTTAATCCAATCTTAGCTATACTTATTGCTCAATTATTCATGCATCTTGACTTTAACTAGCCCTTATGCATCTTGACTCTAGCTACGCAACTAACCCCAGCCCTCTCCACCTCTATGTCAGGCTTGAGGAAGTCTGTTTCAACATATCTGCAAGCAAAAACTTATACCCAGAATTAAACTGTGTTGGTCTTAAAGATGCCACTGGACTCAACTTTTGTTCTATTACTTCTTTCTGTAATTCTTCTTTAAGTACTATATTTGGTTTTCCTTGGTGCTGAATTCAGGGTGGGTGTATTTGGCATAGCACTTTGCTCACATCTTTGAGAGTGCCCTAAATTTGGCCTTTTTTTTTTTTTTTTTGCAGGGAGTCCCCGTATTGGAAAGATTGTCATGAGTGCAGCAGCCAAACACCTGACGCCGTTAACTCTGGAGCTGGGAGGCCAAAATCCCTGCTATGTGGATTGCTGCTGCAATTTCCAGAATGCAGCCAACAGAATAGTCTGGGGAAAGTTCTTCAATTGTGGCCAGACCTGCCTTGCGCCAGACTATGTGATTTGTACCATTGAAACACAAGAGAGACTGATGCCCTGCCTGCGTCAGGCTATCCGTGAGTTTTATGGCTGCAACCCTCGAGAGTCACCTGACTACGGCCGCATGATCAATGACAAGCATTTCCAGCGCGTCCGTGCGCTCCTGGACTCTGGCCGAGTAGCTATCGGTGGAGAAACAGATGAATGTGACCGTTATATTGGTGAGCAAGTGGCCTAGGGTCTCCAACTTGGGGAATTCCTGGAGATTTGAGGGTGGTGTCTGTGGAAGGCAGAGTTTGGAGAGGAGAGGAAGTTCAATGGGTATGTGATACCATAGACTCCACCCTCCAAAACTCTTATTTCCTCCAGGGGAACTTATCTCTGCCATCTGGAGTTCAGTTGAAATTCTGAGAGCATTCCATGCCCCATCTGAAGGTTGGCAACCATAAAGTGGAGTGGGGGCTAGAGAAGTAGACCCCCTTATTCTATGGCCGGTAGAAATCTTGCTATGATTTCCTCCTGTGAATGAAGATTTGGATGGACCGTGTAGAAAGCCCTGTATGGCAGGGGTTGGTATGGGATGTGGGTTGGAAAAAGCAATTTCAAGGCTGTTGAGAGGCAGGATATGGCAGCAGTATATGAGCATAAACTGGATTGAGGTGCTTATATGAGCATAAACTGGATTGAGAGCCAGTTTGGTGTAGTGGTTAAGTGTGCGGACTCTATCTGGGAGAACCGGGTTTGATTCCCCACTCCTCCACTTGCACCTGCTGGAATGGCCTTGGGTCAGCCATAGCTCTGGCAGAGGTTGTCCTTGAAAGGGCAGCTGCTGTGAGAGCCCTCTCCAGCCCCACCCACCTCACAGGGTGTCTGGGGGAGGAAGGTAAAGGAGATTGTGAGCCACTCTGAGGGTGTTTTCGCACTTACCTTTTACTGGCGCGAGTACCCTCCTGACGCCGGCGAATCTGCAGGGATTTCGCACCAGAAGTGCCGGCGCACCCAGAAGCGCCGGCAACTTCCGTCGCTAAGCCAGCGCAAACGTTTTCCTGCATCTTTGCGATTTCCGTTTGCGCTGGCTTAGCGACGTAAGTTGCCGGCGCTTCTGGGTGCGCCGGCGCTTCTGGTGCGAAATCCCTGCAGATTCGCCGGCGTCAGGAGGATGGTCGCGCCAGTAAAAGGTAAGTGCGAAAACACCCTGAGACTCTTCGGAGTGGAGGGCGGGATATAAATCCAAAATCTTCATCTACCTCACAGGGTGTCTGTTGTGGGGGAGGAAGGGAAAGGAGATTGTGAGCCGCTGTGAGACTCTTCGGAGTGGAGGGCGGGATATAAATCCAATATCTTCTTTTTCTCTTCTGTCCACAGCTCCCACAGTGCTGGCTGATGTGAAGGAATGGGAGCCAGTCATGCAAGAGGAAGTCTTTGGGCCTATCCTGCCCATTTTCATTGTGAGGGACTTGGATGAAGCCATCCAATATATCAACAGCAAGGAACGCCCTCTGGCTCTCTATGCCTTCTCTTGTGACAACAAGGTATGCTTTGGTCTTACAGCTGACTGTAACCAGGGGGCTGAGAATAGGTCACTAGATTGTATACTGTAAATTTAACCCTGCTTCCTTTATTTAATCCTGGCTTTACTCAGATCTTATTCTGCTTTCAAAATATGTTCAGGCTAGGGTTATGCTGAACTGTCATAGGAAGGCCATTCTAGAAGTATCTATGGAACTGCTACTGACAATGTTTCTCTGTATGCTGTCAGTGTTTAAATAGCACATGAATGGAGCTAGGAAAGGAAAGGTCCCCTGTGCAAGCACCAGTCGTTTCCGACTCTGGGGTGATGTTGCTTCCGCGTCGTTTTCACGGCAGACTTTTTACGGGGTGGTTTGCCATTGCCTTCCCCAGTCATCTACACTTTCCCCCCAGCAAGCTGGGTACTCATTTTATTGACCTCGGAAGGATGGAAGGCTGAGTCAACCTCGAACCAGCTACCTGAAAACCCAGCTTCTGCTGGGGATCGAACTCAGGTCGTGAGCAGAGCTTAGGACTGCAGTACTGCAGCTTGAACACTCTGCGCCACGGGGCTCTTCGAATGGAGCTGGAGGTTGCAGTAAATCACTGGAGGTATCCTTGTTTCCCAGTGTTCCCATACAACATTTATGTCTGTGGGCATGTGAAAGACTTTCAGCCCCTTCTCAAGAATGTTTACTCAGATATATCTTACTGGAAGGCATATATAGGATTGCAGCCTGAGAGAGGAGCAGGAAGCTGCGTTCGAACTAGGGTTGCCAGGTTGGTGTTGGAAAATACCTGGAGACTTTGGGGTTGGATCTGGGAGAGGGCAGGGTTTGGGGAGGGGAGGGGCCTTAGCATGGTACGATGCCACAGAGTCCACCCTTCAAAGCAGCCATTTTGATCAGGGGAGCTGACCTCTGCCAGCTGGAGACCAGTTGTAAAAATGGGAAATCTCCAGGCCCCACCTGGAGGCTGGCAACCCTAATTGAAGACAGATGATCTTACACTCCATGTCTCCTCAACACTTGGTTTCTTCATTGCCGAGCTTGGTGCTTGAGCTGAACTGAACTGAAAGGTGGGATTTGTGGGAAGGTGTTAGTTTGGACCCCTTCTGTCTAAACCAGACCAAAATCAGAGTAGCTTGCCAATTATAGATTTTCCCAATACAAAGACTGGAGGAGGTGGTCTCTGGCCCACTTCATGTGTGTGTGTGTGGGGGGGGGGGGGGTAGGGTCAGCCTCACCTTTCCTAGCAACCTTGTATGCTGTGGGTAGGAGTCTTCAATAAAAGTTCTTTTCTCCCACAAGGATCAGTCAGTTTGGGTTGCTGAAGGAACTTTATTCCACCAAACCTGTATTTACCCAGGAAATGCAGATAATTAGGAACTATCCTACAGCAAAAGGGAAATATTGCAGGATTCAGTGGAGAAAGGAACATAAAAACAGTGCTATCTAGAGTTGACTTACACTCTGTTGAGCACCCCTCAGTTCTCCTTGTCCAAGAGGAAATGGGGCAGCCCCTGAACTCCATTGGGTGGGTTTATCCAGGATGTCTCCCACAAAAGCACATGGCATGTTTACCTGACTGTGGTCTGGAAGTTTCCTCCTGTTAGAACAAATTACAACTGTGGGGCTTACTCTCCAGTTCCCACTGCAAAACTATTCACCAATAATATTCCCAGAAGCTTGCTGGCCTCCCTCACCCCAATTTGGTGCTGAGACACCTTTGGTGCCCACAAAGCAAGAGCAGTATCTTTCATAAAGGTGACATAGCAGATACTTCGCTGCCTGGAGCCTGGCTTTCTCAGGTCATGCATCACATTAACCTGACACTCTAGTCTAATCCTTGGAGTGCAGCTGAGGAACTGATTACCCATCCCAGTAAACAGATAGACCTGTATTACTTTAGAATCAGAGCAACACCCATCCCTAACAGGAGACACCAAATTAGTCTCAGCAGGTTCAACATTAGAGAATTTGCCCTGAGTGACAAGCATTAGCCTATGGGTGGTAGGGTTGCCAAGTCCAATTCAAGAAATATCTGGGGACTTTGGGGTGGAGCCAGGAGACTTTGGGGGTGAAGCCAGGAGACATTAGGGGTGGAGCCAAGATCAAGGCTGTGACAAGCATAATTGAACTCCAAACGGAGTTCTGGCCATCACATTTAAAGGGACGGCACACCTTTTCAATTCCTTCCTTACATAGGAAATAATGAAGGATAGGGGCACCTTCTTTTGGGGCTCATAGAATTGGACCCCCTGGTACAATCTTTTTGAAACTTGGGGGGTATTTTGGGGAGAGGCACTAGATGCTATACTGAAAATTTGGTGCCTCTACCCCCCAAAACAGCCCCCCCTCAGAGCCCCAGATACCTGCGGATCAATTCTCCATGATTTTCTATGGGAATAAATCTCCATAGGGAACAATAGAGTTCCCAGCAGACATTTCCCTCCCCTCCCCCCGCTTTCTGACAACCCTGAAGGGGGGGGAGGACCTCCAAACCGGGGGATCCCCTGCCCCCACCTGGGGATTGGCAACCCTAATGGGTGGCTATGCTGTACTGTATGAAATTGAGAATGTATGTTAGAAGTCCAAGTATGTGCAGAGCTAGTCTAATTAAGAAGTTTTAGAAGTAGGAAAGGAACAGTCCCCTGTGCAAGCACCAGTCGTTTCTGACTCTGGGGTAACGTTGCTTTCACAACGTTTTCACGGCAGACTTTTTACGGGGTGGTTTGCCATTGCCTTCCCCAATCATCTACATTTCCCCCCCAGCAAGCTGGGTACTCATTTTACTGACCTCGGAAGGATGGAAAGCTGAGTCAACCTCGAGCCGGCTACCTGGAAACCCAGCTTCCACCGGGGATCGAACTCAGGTCATAAGCAGAGCTTAGGACTGCAGTACTGCAGCCTTAACACTGCGCCACGGGGCTCTTATCCTGGAAGTAGCCCTTTATGCAATTGTTCGAGAAATTATTTGCTTAGCTGTAACTCCTAACCTCTGCTCACGACCTGAGTTTGATCCTGGTGGAAGCTGGGTTCAGGTAGCTGGCTCGAGGTTGACTCAGCCTTCCATCCTTCCGAGAACCCTACATGGCACCAACATGACTCTAGGATTCAGACACATTATGGTTTTACTATAGAGTTCTGCTGAATTCCATAGCATCATAGCGGTATCACACAAGTGGTGTGACATCCCTTCCAGGCATTCACTAGAAGTAATGTTAACACCACTGGGGTAACATCATTCCCCCCATCCCTACTCTCTTCCTCTCCAGCTTCCTGTCAGCCATTTGGCCCAAGTATTATTGAGGCACCTTAAAGACTAACGGATGCATATCTTGTAAAATGTGCTTTGGACCATGAAACCTTATACCATAGTAAATCTGCTAGCATTTGTATGTGGTTCTGCCAACTCAGAATGATACTTCATGCATCTCACAAAGTGGCTTCTAATCAATGAAATACCACAATAAATCTGTTTTTAAGGTACTACAAGACTTTCCCCTCATATCTTCACAAGGGAAAGGGATAGAGATTTCCTTTTTAAACATGATGAAAAGTGAGAATTCAGAGAACCTGCTAAGGTGATTGTTACAGTGCTCCAGCAGTACAGCAATATTTTAGTGCCATTAAAAAAAGAAAAGAAAATGAAACCACCCATATTCAGGATGGGAAGGCAGAGGGAGCAACTTAACCACTACAGTCTGATCATTGAAAAATGGGCTGGAGGTTGATGGGAATAGGTAGGAGAAAGAAAAACCAACAGAAACATTGCTCACAAGGAGAAAGCCATCTCAATATCACCTTCCAGAAACAAGTTGAGGTAAAAGTGTTCTTAAAGAAATGGAAGGAAATGTGTGTGTGTGTGGTGGTGGTGGGGGGGGGGGGGACACAAAAAACCTGAAGTAAAAATTAAAACCACAAAAATACATATGGAAATCAGGGGATAAACCAAAACACTATAGGGCCAAAACCAAAACTAACGCAAAAAAATGTAGAAAAGCTTTAAGACAACAGGTATTATTTTGATGTCTCTGAACTAATAAGCTATTTAAGTTAAAACGAAAATAAGTGTTCATTTCATTTTAACCCTAGATTTTCTTGCATTTGAAGTTTTATTTTAAATGTCTGATCAAATTTTACCATTGCAGTACTGCTGTTGCACAAATCGCTATAGATGCACAGGGCAGCCCACGCTCACAAGGGCTCTTTGTACTCTGTGTATACGAGGGCCAGATTACGAGGGATACCAGTGGAAGGAAGAGGCCTTTCACTGAATAAATGGAATCTTATTGTGGATAAATGTATAACTTCACACTAATCACTCAAGCAAAATCATAACCATAGCTCCACACGCAAGGACCTAAGAAACAGAGAGGTGATCAATAGTGACAAGACAGGGCTGGTTTAGATTAGGGTGATATTTACCTGATCCTGAAGTCTGGAATCCACACGGAGGAAGGAGGGGGAGAGACATGGCTGGCCAGTGGTTCATGTTAAAGGCCCAGACAGAGTCTGTGGGCATGCTCTTATGGGTGCAAGATATGTACAGTTTTGGGGTGCAGAGTGCCAGTTTAAGTATGTTTTGGGGAGCCAGGGATGGTCTGGCCCCAGGTGTAATGAATAACTGGATTCAAGTTGGGTACGTAACGTATATGATGCTTGGCTGGTGTTCTGAGGTCTGGAAATTTGCCAGTCTTAGTGTTTCTATGTGTCAGTGGCTTGATGTTCAATAGGGAAAGCTGCTAGCCCTTCGAAATTACTTCAAAGGGGACAGTGCAGTTTACCAGAGTTAAAGGAGATGGGATTATGGATTAGTAGGATGTAGGACTGCCAAACTCCTGGGCCGGGCAGAGGTTCTCCCACTCGCCAGCCCTCATTGGGACTGTGGGGGGATCCCCTCCCAACATCACTGGCGTGATGATGTCATTCACAAGTGATGTCATCGTGCCAGCAACGTTGCACACTGGCTGCTCTAGGAGCTTCCGGGAAAACTCTATGGTTTTCCCGGATGCTCTAGCAATTTGGGAAGGAAAATCTATGGTACCATAGAGTTTCCTAAAGCATAAAATCTATGGTACCATAGACAGAATCTATGGTGCCATAGAAACTCCTAGAGTGGCCAGCGTGCTATGTCACTGGTGCGATGATGTCACTTGCGAGTGATGTCATCACACTGCACAAGCATATTGCGTGAGAGAAAAGTCCCTCGCTGGAGGCTGCAGGGGACTTGGCAACCCTGGTAGGAAGACAAGGCCAGCTGTCTCTGTTGATTATATCTGTCATGGCATCCTGTGTATGTGCTTACTCTCAGTATGTGCTTACTCTTTTGGCTTGCCTTCCCCTGGGTCTGTCAGGCTGGTTCAAAGATGGAGACCAATTCCCCACTAAGCTTGTTCCAGCATTGAAGCTCTTTTCCCCCTGACACTTCCATCTGATTTCGCACAAGCTGCGTGGGGCTGCGACTTGCCTCACCTCTTTCCTGTGGCAAGCAGAAACCAGTTTTCAGAGGATCTTGCTTGCTGCAGCAAAGAGGCTGGGCAAGTCACAGCCATGCAGCAGCTTGTGCAAAATTGGACAGAAGCATCAGGAGAAAAAGAGCTCCGACGCCAGAACAAGCCTAGTGGGGAATCGGTTGGCGTCTGTGCCGACTGCACATAGCCTGCTTTTGACAGACCACTGTGAGATGGGAGGCCTGGTCTTACTGCCTTTCTGGTTGCCAGGTCCCTCTGTGTTTTGGGGACAGAGAACTTAATGTAGGTATATTTGGGGGAGGTAACACTGCTTGATTACACTTTGAGGAAGTGAGTTAGGCTCAGAGGTCTAATGCAAAATGGGTGGGCATCACACAGACAGAGTTCCCAAAGTTTTCCCTGTAGAGGGAATGGTCTTAATTTTGGAAGACCACAGCTCTGTAGAGCTCTACTGGACGAAATTCACAGGATCCAAGTACCAACTTCTACCCAGTGTCTCTTATGACAGAATTATACTTTGATAGCTTATAAACCGTAAAGGACCAGAAATGTGAGTACTAATAGTCATCTCTTTTGCTTTCCTTAGGTTGTGAACCGGGTATTGGACTGCACCAGCAGCGGTGGTTTCTGTGGCAATGATTGCATAATGCATGCAACTTTGGTCTCCCTGCCATTTGGTGGAGTTGGTATGACTACCCCTCTATCTCCTATGTTGTCCCTGTGTCCTAGCTCTGTATTCCTCCTTCCTGCCAGTCTGGTATTGCCTCCATTCTCATAGCCACCATGTAAGGCTGCATTTGCAGCAGCTCTTCCTCTAAAAATTGTCTCTGGAAGGTAAAACTCTAATCCTGGGTCGTTTTCACATGGTTCAATGCTGTTGAGAAGGGGTTTCCCCCCTGCTTTTTTCCTGCTTCCTCACAGCATTGTGGTTCATTTCACTTCAGATATCTCCACCCATAAGGCAGTTATTTCTCTTGACTCTGTCCTTATGACAGCCATTTCCTTGACCTGTCACTGGGGTCTTTTTTTTTTTTAATTGGCACTTGAATATCATTATAATGATATAATGTTATATAATGTTATGCCACTATGTGTATCAAATTCTCTGAGTCCTCAAACTTCATTTAAAAAATCTCTAGCCTCTTTTGTTGTGAAGATATAAGGGGAAAGGCATGAATGAAAGGTGGAGGAAACTTTTAAAGAGAACACAATTGGAATGTGGAGAACCTGGAACTCATATTGTTATATTGCTATATAAATATAACAATATTTGGGTGCCATTTAAAAAATGAAAAGAGCCTCAGTGACAAGGAGGAGGGTGAAGGGCCACTGCCAGGGACTGGGGCAGGAAGCTGTGGGGAAACCTACCATTTGGAAATCCCATTGTCACTGTACTGTACTTGCAGCAGTGGCAATAAGAGAGTAATCACAGAAGCCTCTCATCATATGGAAACCACCCTAGCAGGTTCCTGAACTGCTCCTGGCACTTTTGCAGTCCTCATGCAACAAGGTGCAATAGGAATCAATCCTAGGAAGTAAGGGCGTTTTCGCACAGGGCTTACCGCAGAGTGACGTCTCTCTTCACCGCGCAGCGTCTGTGCGGATTTCGCACCAACTGCTCCGCAGAACCAGGAAGAGCCGCGAAGTGCCGCGGATTTTGCGTCGCCAATGTAAACCACCAAAAACCAGTTTACATTGGCGACGCAAAAGCCGCGGCTCTTCGCGGCTCTGCGGAGCAGTTGGTGCGAAATCCACGCAGAAGAGGGACGTCGCTCCGGGGTAAGCCCTGTGCGAAAACGCCCTAAGTAAATAATTATGCCAGGCCTCGTGTTAAGCAGCAGATTACTTAATTACTTGGGATGCTTGATCATGAATAGCCCTAAACTGGCAGGGATATCTCCAGCCTTTTGCTTGAAACATTCAACTTGAAACTTTAGGAGTAAACCAGAAATGCTTGTGAGTTTGTGGTTGGAGAGGAAAATTTTAACCCTTGACAGCAGATTAGAATCCTTTTTTCCTGAGCAGATCTCTTAGTGTGAAGGAGTTCTGCTAACCCACCACAGGAAATGTCATGGCTACCTAAGAAGGTGATCTACTATTCATGTGATAAATAATGATAGGGTTCTGAGGCTTCCATGCACGTTGCATTTTTGTAGCATTTACTCCAAAGCAGTATGGCATGCAAAACAATTTCTGACTTGAATCGAATCTGTCGAACCATAGAGCCCATTCTTTTATGCTCCAGTATTCATATTTAGCATGCTGGGTTTTTAAAAAACAATCAGATTCCATGTTTTAAAGGTCTGAGTTGTCATAACTGCTGGAAGGTTTCATTCAAAAATGCCATGCCACTCTTGGTGTGTGAACCAGATCCTTTAGAGCATGATGTGTATATAAATAAAACTGCACCATGCCCGAGTACATCGTCTGCATATGGCTGCTGTAGTCAGGATTTCAAATACAGGCAGGGTTTCTTCTTTAGGGCCAGGCTGTCAGCACTGAAGCTGGATTCCCCCAGGAGCCCAGGATGCCTGGGGGGGTCTGCTTGGGAGTAAGCCCTCACCACAATTGCCAGGCTGCCAGGAAGGAACCTCTACCAAGAATCCACTCAGGGGCTTCTTCCAATTCCACCCCCTCACACACCCTCACTCTGCTGTTCCCAATGGGCTGACCCAGGGCACTAGGAGGGAGCCTGGGGCCAAGTGCACTTTCCTAATGTTGCTGCTTGGCCCGGCTGCCCAGGGCTCCGCAGCAGCTCCAGAGCAGCAGCAACACTATGAGGCCATGTGCAGATGTGGGGCTAGCAGGAACCAAGGTGGTGAAGGCAGTAGGGATAAGGAGGGCTATGGGCCAGACCATTGGTTCTGTGGGTGGCAAGTGAAACACAGCTTAGTTGTCCCAGAGCAGAAAGTGGCAGATGCAACAGTGTCCCCCCCCCCCCCCCCACACCCCAGCTTGGGCATGCTCTGGCCAGGGCCAGATTTACTTATTTTTTTAGTGGAGGCAAAACTAAAAAAAATGGTGTCCCCACTCAAAATATTGTGTGTGGCACACCTGCCACCCCAGGCAAGGTGCCTCCTCACCCCCAAATGGGCAAAGTATCCCGGTCTCCCCCCCCCCCCCAGGCACCCACCCCATCTCTCCTTCCTGGGTCTGTGCACAGACCTGGAAAGGAGAAAGGGGTGGGGAGCGATGTGGCAGCATTTGCTCCGTCCTCGGCACAGACCCAGGAAGGAGAAAAGCGGTGTGGGGGACAGGAAGGAGGGGAAGGCAGGGCGTTCAAGGTCTACTGATCAGCGGAGCCTTTATTGCTCCCCCACCCACCCTCCAGGGGCACCCAATGTGGCGTCTCCTGGACGGCACCTGGGGTGGTTACCCAGCTCATCCCGCTGTTGCCTAGGCCCTGGGAGGAGACCTCTTGTGGACCACAGTGCCAAGTGAGTCCACCACTTGGCAGGGGCTGGAGGGAGCCCATGGGGGGAGGGTAAGTGGTGGGGCCGGGAGCCTGTCCTTGGTTTTTAGGTGGTTGAACCATAGGGTTGCCAGGTCCAATTCAAGAAACATCTGGTGACTTTGGGGGGTGGAGCCAGGAACAAGGGTGTGACAAGCAGAACTGAACTCCAAAGGGAATTCTGGCCACCACATTTAAAGGGACTGCACGCCTTTTAAAAGCCTTCCCTCCGCTGGAAATAATGAAGGATAGGGACACCTTTTGGGGGGGCTCATAGAATTGGATCCCCTGGTCCAATCATTTTGAAACTTGGGGGATGTTTTGAGGAGAGGCACAGGATGCTGTGCTGAAAATATGGTGCCTCTACCTCAAAAAAAGCACCCCCAGAGCCCCAGATGCCCACAGATAAATTCTCCATTTTACCCTATGGGAATCGGTCCCCATAGGGAATAATGGAGTGCCCAGCAGACATTTCCCTCCCCCCCCTCTTTCTGATGACTCTGAAGTGGGGGCCCCTCCAAACCAGGAAATCCCCTACCCCCACCTGGGGATTGGCAACCCTATCGAGCCAGGACACTGTGGGCCCGTTAGAGATAGACAAGAGGTAGGCTGCTCTTGTTCCCTGGGTCTAGCTGACTTTTATTGAATTATCTTTAGCCACCTCTCAGAGATAAAATGTAATGTTTGAACAAGCTTGAAAACAGAGTGCAGTGTAAATGTCAGCAACGCTATATGGGAACACTTGCAATCCTGACTAGGTGAGAATAGGGTTGCCAAGTCCAATTCAAGAAATATCTGGGGACTTTGGGGGTGGAGCCAGGAGACTTTGGGGATGGAACCAAGATCAAGGCTGTGACAAGCATAATTGAACTCCAAAGGGAGTTCTGGCCATCACATTGAAAGGGACGGCACACCTTTTCAATGCCTTCCTTCCATAGGAAATAATGAAGGATAGGGGCACCTTCTTTTGGGGCTCACAGAACTGGGCCCCCTGATCCAATCTTTTTGAAACTTGGGGGGGTATTTTGGGGAGAGGCACTAGATGCTATACTGAAAATTTGGTGCCTCTGCCCCAAAAAACAGCCCCCCCTAGAGCCCCAGATACTCACGGATCAATTCTTCCCATATATTCCCATATATGGGAATAAATCTCCATAGGGAATAACAGAGTTCCCAGCAGACATTTCCCTCCCCTCCCCCGCTTTCTGACAACCCTGAAGCAGGGGGAGGGTCTCCAAACCGGGGATTGGCAACCCTAGGTGAGAAGAATGGGTGGAGGGGCTATGCCCGGGCTGTGTGGCCAACATGAAAGCTCTGTCGTAGGACAGCATTTGATTTGCCTACTTTCTTTGTGACATCTGTTGCAGGATACAGTGGATTTGGCATGTATCATGGCAAGTACGGCTTTGACACTTTCACTCACCACCGTGGCTGCCTCTCGCGCTGCATGGGCCTCGAAGCAATCAACTGCATACGCTACCCACCCTACAGCCAGCGCAAGTTGGACCTGCTGGTCGCCGCAACAGAAGTGAGGCGCAAGGGCTTTTGCACCCTGCTGTGAACACTCAACACAGCCAAGGCCTTCTGTTCCTAGGGGCTGCTACTAGGAACTGAGCTGGGGAGAAGGAGGGTTTCTGTTTGGTGTAGTGGTTAAGTGTGCGGACTCTTATCTGGGAGAACCGGGTTTGATTCCCCACTCCTCCACTTGCACCTGCTGAGATGGCCTTGGGTCAGTCATAGCTCTGGCAGAGGTTGTCCTTGAAAGGGCGGCTGCTGTGAGAGTCCTCTCAGCCCCACCCACCTCACAGGGTGTTTGTTGTGGGGGGGGGGGAAGGTAGAGGAGATTGTGACCGCTCTGAGACTGAGATTCAGAGTATGGGGCGGGATATAAATCCAAAATCTTCTTCTTCTTCTATCTCCTCTGCTGTCTCTAGAATGTAATCATGCCTCTTCAAAAGACCCCTGCCAAGGCTTTGCGTTTTAAAGAAACTTTACTCATTATCTTGGCTCCTTGTCAAACACTTTACCTCTCACTTGATACCCCTTACAGTCTAAGTCTTGAAGGTGCCATGTGGAGGACTGGGGTGGACACATTTGTGTTGCTCCTGTCTTTCTTTGCCAGGTGCTAGGAAGGATAAGAAAAGGCAAAAGGACTAGTAAATGTGTTTTGATGCATTTGCACAATTTTTATTTTATTTTATTTATTATTACATTTATATCCCGCCTTCCCTTGAGGGTGCCTTACAGCAGTTAAAATCAGATACAATAAATATAATACAAAGAAACCCTCACAATATGAATTCATACATGTTAAACAGGGTCTGGCGTCTACACATGCTGTCCTGGGCATGAGATGATACACTGGCTCATTCAGAAGATGCCACAACAGTCTCTAAGGGGAACAGCTCACACAGGCCTGTAGAGCCAAAGCAAAACCACTGTGTACACAAAAATAAACAAGAAATAACTACAGTTTCCAAATTATTTATAAAGATACCACAAATATACAAATATACAGGACGTTTCTATGAGGGGGTGGATCCCACAATGAATTTCAAGAGAGGCTCCAAGGAGAATGCTAAGAGTCCATTCAAAAAAGCTTCCCCTGGAAATTCAAATGCAGTCAATTTCAAAAGCTGTGGTTGATCCAATCTCCCAAAACAAAGGCTCCAAAGGTACTGTGTTCCCTTTACGTGTTTGTTGACTTCGTATCCCACATATTCCAAAAGGCACAAGCTCATGTATATCATGTATAGTTGTGGTCTCTTTATAAATAATTTGGACACTGTACTTATTGTTAATTTATTTTTGTGTACACAGTGGTTTTGCTTTGGCTCAATCGTAGTGTAGCCACTTTGTTCCCTTTCACATAGGCCATGTAGGCAGGGGAGGCCAAAGTTGTGCAGACATCTGCTGCCTCAGCCAAAAGCCTGGCAGAACAGCTATGTTTCACAGGCCCTGTGGAATAGCATAAAATCCTGCAGGGCCCTGATCTCGTGGGAGCATGTTCCACCAGGCTGGGGCCAGGGCAGAAAAGGCCCTGGCCCTGGTCAAGACTAAACAGATGTCCTTCTGACCAAGAACTACCAGCAGATGTTATTCAGTAGAGCACAGAGCTCTCCGGAACTCATAAGGGAAGAGGCAGTCCTGAAAATATGATTGTAGCAGGCCATAAAGGGCTTTGAAATTAACACCATAATCTTGAAGCAGATCCGGTATTTGACTGGCAGCCAGTGCAGCTGGCATAGCACCAGCTGAATGCACGCCTGAATAGCTGCTGCAATCAGAAGGTGCTCTGTTGCATTCTGCACAAGCAATTTCTGGATCAGATTCAAGTGCAGCCCTGTGTAGAGTGCATTACAATAAGCCGGTCTGGAAGTGACCCTTGCACGGATCATTGTAGCTAAGACACGGGAAGGAGACATAGGGGACCAGCTTCCTGAGCAGCTGAAGGTGATAAAAGACTGATCTAGCAGCTGTGGTGACCTGGGCCTCCACTGACAGAAAGGGAGCCCGGATCACCCCCAGGCTCCTCATACTTAGCACTGGTGACAACGACACTCTGCTGAGAGCTGGGAGCCTGATTTTACTCCTACACTGAATTTTCTACTGTTTGAACCAGCCAGTACAGTTAACTAGAGACTGCAGGGCACTGGTTTAAGATTGCACTTTGAATGATTTTATGAAAACTAGTCCTGCATCTGATGTAGTATCTATGGGACCCGCTCATTCTCAAGAGGACTATTCCACTTATTTGGTGATACAGTCATCTACATTAGCATAACCATATTAGGACAGTAAAAGCAGAAGATTGTCATTGTTTTTAAAGTTTTAATGTAATTGAATGTCATATTTTTAAAAGATTTTAATGTTAATGCTGTAACTCGCCCTGAGCCCAATAAAATAAATAAAGAACAGATACCGACTGCCTAGTGTCTGCCGACATCTGTTTAGTCTTGACCAGGGCCAGGGCCTTTTCTGCCCTGGCCCCAGCCTGGTGGAACATGCTCCCACTTGAGATCAGGGCCCTGCAGGATTTTATGCTATTCCACAGGGCCTGTGAAACATAGCTGTTCTGCCAGCTATATATAGGTGAATGGGTAATGGCTAAATCATTTAGGCAGTTTAATTCCAAACTGATTCAGAAGTAAAATGCAAACAGACTCCTTCTGTCACTCATATATTTTCCATGTAGCCATGCTTCCTTTCATAAACATAACTTTTCTGGTAGGTCATATTTCCTGCACTATCACTTTCTGCACAGTAATCATATCCTGCTCTCAGTTTTCTCATCCATAACTACACCTAAGCACTCAGAAATAAATTAAATTCAAAAGGATCCTTCTTAGTAACTCAGGCTTGTAGCCTTAGTGACATTTCTTGCACAGCTCTGTTTGCAAATAAGTTTCTTTTTGCTTGTATAATAAAGATTTCTTGACTCTCTTTACTATTATTTGCATATATATATAGTTTGTAAGCTTGTGTGAAATGGCAGCCTTTTGCTCACTATCCAAGATTCAGATCATCAGAATACCCAGACCTACTGAATATCTGAATCCACTTTGCATCTTCCGCATTTCCAGTGAGTGTATCATATGAAAACTGGCAATGGTTTTGATGTCCACCTCACCAAGTCTAACATCTAACCCCCTGGTTAGATGTTCATTTGACTAGACTGGCGTGGTAAAGCACTATGACAGATTGGCCTCCAGTTTCTTTCTCCAGGCAAAAAATGGAAAAACACCTCTCCTCAGAAACTGAATCCTAACAGATTCATCCATGGGGGGTGGGGGAGAGAGTTTGTATCCAGTGTAATCGACCAGGGCAAATAAAACACTTTTGTCCTGAATGAGGAAATTTTTTTACCTCAGAGTACCCAAAGATACACAAAGTGGTCACCACTGTTGGAATATGGTGATGCTTGTGTACAAAGACGAGGAAAGACGATCCTGCAGCAGTCTCTAGCTAGACAGGACTGTAGGGGGAGTACCTTTTTTCTAAAGAGGCTTCTCCTTCTGTGCCTGCAGAATGCTACTTTTAATCTAGATCACTCAGTTAGTGGCCCTTTCTGCACAGAGCTTTCCCTCACACCACTCCACGGTATATTTGTTGTTCTGCAGTGCCTCCCACTTTTGCCTCACTATATATTTTTAATTCTGCATTGCCTCTGAGTTCTGCTGCACATTTTCACTGATTTTTTTTTATTCTGCATTGTTCAGCTGTCACTTCGGTTTCCCTGGGTTTTTTGAATGCTGTTTTGCTGCGACTTTTCCTGCCCTCCCCCCATACTCATGCCAGAATATATGAATGCAGAAACATTTCCTTGGATTTTATCTCCCCTGTCCCTTTCGCCTTGGAAGCCACTCCTCTGCCCACTCCGTTCTGTGTCCTCCAGGGGAGTGCATTGTTGCACTTGCAACTGAAGGGAAAGTATTGCATACATGCATTGAATGGGGCTTCCACTCTAGAGGTTGCCAAATATTTTTATGTTTGCAAGCACAGGGACAAAAGCCAGAATGCTCTCTGCATTCTGTAAAATGGCCAGGGCTCTGAACTCACCTCTGCCGGTTGCAGATGGTGCAGGGAGGCGATCAGCAGCATGGTTGGGCTCCATGCATATGGCTCGATGCAGAGCTAGAGGCAGAAGGAGGGGAGGAAATGAAACATCTGTTTTTTTTATTGGACTCCTTCTTGCAAGTTGAAAAACTGTTCTCTGGAAGTGTTTCTCCTGGAAAAAAATGTCTTCCCCACCTGCCACTTGGAGGAACCACGTCCCCACCAGCTCTGGCTGCAACTCCACAAACACCACCATGGTGGATGCCAACACCACCAAAGCACAAAATGAACAACAGACCAGCTATCCTGTGAACTTGCATCGCTGTAGGGGTCACTCATGCCTGGACTAGCCCAGTGATGGCAAGCAGAAGGGCGGGGGGGAGTGAGCAGGAGAGAAGGGAGAGGCTTTGGAGTGCCCCAGCACTTGCGTGTCAGCTTGGCCAAGTTGGTGGCCATTTCCTTGTGTCAGTTGCATTCATAGAACTGAACAAAGAGGTTTTAAATGGGAGGTGCAAGGTTTTCTATCATTTATTTTATTTTTTATTTTTTTGTGAGTTTCCTGTAGGCACAACAAATCTATTCTTTGTTCTTTAGCCATTTTAATTACTCTGAATCTCTTAAGATTTGATGATAGACCATTCGCGTTCAGTGAAAGGACTCTTAAAGATCTATCCATTCTCTTTATATGTAACAGACTTGGGCCCTAATGGCTGAGGGTATCTTTCTATACTTCTTACTGAACCCCCCCCCCCATTCCCTTCCCCTGTGGCACAGACAACTTCCTGGATGAAACCATCATCCTGTCTTCCACCTTCCAGGGGGCACGCATCCCGCCCTCCCCTTCAAGCTTATAGCTAAATTTAGCTCAAAATATTTTATACTTCCCTTTAGTAGTCCGTTCTTGGCCTTTTCTCTTGTCTACTTGAGCTTCCTTCTCCCGGGTCCACACCGAGCTCCACTGTTTCTTCTTCTTCTTCCTCTCTCGGGTCTCTCGGGTCTCTTAGGTCGTCTGTGGCGATGCCCAGGCGAGTGAGGAGATCTCTTGCTTCTTTAGGGTTGTGGGCCACCAGCCTTTTTTCATCTTTAAAAATAATTATTGAGGAGGGGTACCCCCAAGAGAATTTAATCTTGTTGTCATATAATTTTTGCCCAAAGGGTCTCATTAGCCTTCTCTTTCTGATGGTTTCCTGGCAGAAGTCTTCTCTCACCCAAACTTTCCTTCCTCTAAAAGAAAGGTCTTTCCTTTTTTTCAAAGTCTTGAAAACTGTCTGCTGAGTCTTTTCTCTTGAAAATTTAATTATGACTTCCCTTGGGGCACCCCCATCTTGTCTCCTTTGCAGTCTATGAGCTCTCTCAATATCCTGAGATTGCAGAGTGACTCCTTGCTCACCCATCCAGTCTATAAGGGTTCCTTCCAGGAGCTTATTATTTATTTCCTCTGAAATTCCACCCAGGATCAGATTCGCTCTTCTGTTATGATCAGAGAGCTCTGTAAGCAAAGGATGGGGTGGGGATGGACAAACAAAGTAAAGGAGGGTGATCGTCAGCACTGGGATTGACACCGGGATGGTGAAGGTTTGAAAATGTTTCTCCATGGAATGTTTCAGGGGACAATTTTTTTTTTGAGGGGGGATATCTTGGCAATCTCTGGAAGCCTAGCATTAAAATGGTACCTCCTTGTTTTAAAATTCTAAAAAAAAATCCTTGGGATGCCATCCCTCCTGAACAGGGAGGAGAGGATATGGATGGAATCTATGACAGACTCTCACCACAATTAAGGATACATCAATCTCCAATTCTGACATATTTATAACCTTTGGTAAGTTTTTCTCCTCAGTTGAACCCAAATAGATGATAACCACGTATATACAAAGCTCATTATTCTTTTGATCTGTTAAAAACACCTTCATTATTCTAGATGCTAATTGACTGCCCAGATGTATGGCTGTTATTTCTATTTTCATTCCATTGTATCTGAAGAAATGTGCTTGCGCATGAAAGTTCATACCTAGAATAAAATGTTGGTGGTCTTAAAGATTCCACTGAACTCCAACTTTGTTCTATTGCTTCAGATTAGCACAGCCGCCCACCTGGATCTGTGTTAAAAGACATCCTTGTAAGAATTAAGAATCCCTATCCTATTTCAGATCACCATAGTAGGGAAGTAGGAAGTAGGGAAAAATCCTGGAGATCTCACTTGTTTGGGTATTCAGGCCAACGTAGGCTTCTTCCTGCCAGCTCTTGGTATCTTGGTAAATGTGGGCCAAGCTTTATTTCCAGTGGATACACATTGAGCACATAACACTGATTTCAGAAAAAGAATAAATTGTCTTTAATTGTATAAGTAGACATTGGTGAAAGAAAGAGAGGAGGGAAGGGAAGGGAAGGGAAGGGAAGGGAAGGGAAGGGAAGGGAAGGAAGGAAGGAAGGAAGGAAGGAAGGAAGGAAGGAAGGAAGGAAGGAAGGAAGGAAGGAAGGAAGGAAGGAAGGAAGGAAGGAAGGAAGGAAGGAAGGAAGGAAGGAAGGAAGGAAGGAAGGAACAACTGACTAGCAACATTAGAGTAAAAGAAAATAGGCACTTAAATTTAATTCCTTATCCCTACATCTAAAATGTATCCCTGTGATGTTAAACAGACGGGCGGACTAATATTAAAGCTTCCAGATTTGTGGTTCAGGCTTCATTCATATACACTTACGTTTCTCTATCTAAGCAGTGCCCAAACTGTGTCTTGGGAGCCACATGTGGCTCTTTCACATATATTGTGTGGCTCTCAAAGTCCCCACCACCCTGTTGGCCGGCTTGGAGAAGGCATTTGTCTCTTTTAATCATTTCTTCAAGTGCATCGGAGAATGCATTTAAAGTAAGTTACAAGAATCTTAAAAGACTATGATTTGGAGAAATTTAGGAAGGAATGGGAGAAATTTCAAAACTATGTTGAAAAACAATGGAAAGTAAGGGGACACTTAGTGATTTTTGATAAAAGCTGAAGGAGGTGGAATAATAGACTAGAATTTACAAAGGGAAAATTTTCTTATTGAAAAATGAAGACGAACTTATAGAGTTAACTTTTCTTATTTTATATTTGTATTTCTTACGTATTGATATAAGGTTCTAAAATGGGGGTTCTTGATTTGTTAAGCTACCTTGTTTCTTTTTTTCTTTAATTTTAAAACACCGGCAGGGGTCAAGAAAAAGAGAGGGAGGAGAAGGAAGGAAAAGCGATTTATTGTTTTTATTTTGTATTATTTTAATTTTTTTTATAGATTTCTATAACAATATATTGCTAATTAATAAAATTGTTTGAAACGAGAATGCATTTAAAGTTGCTTTCAAACTCTGATGTTTATTCTATTTGGCTCTTACGTTAAGCAAGTTTGGCCACCACTGCTCATGGTTCCTCCCACCCTTCGTCTCTTTCTTTTTCTTTCTTTCTTTCTTTCTTTCTTTCTTTCTTTCTTTCTTTCTTTCTTTCTTTCTTTCTTTCTTTCTTTCTTTCTTTCTTTCTTTCTTTCTTTCTTTCTTTCTTTCTTTCTTTCTTTCTTTCTTTCTTTCTTTCTTTCTGTTTGGTGTAGTGATTAAGTGCATGAACTCTTATCTAGGAGAAATGGATTTGATTCCCCACTCCTCCACTTCCACCTGCTGGAATGGCCTTGGGTTAGCCATAGCTATCGCAGAGGTTGTCCTTGAAAGGGCAGCTGCTGTGAGAGCCCTCTCAGTCCCACCCACTGCACAGGGTGTCTGTTGTGGGGGGAGAAGATATGGGAGATTGTAAGCCGATCTGAGTCTCTGATTCAGAGAAAAGGGTAGGGTATAAATCTTCCTTCCTTCCTTCCTTCCTTCCTTCCTTCCTTCCTTCCTTCCTTCCTTCCTTCCTTCCTTCCTTCCTTCCTCCTTTTCTTTTCTTTTCTTTTCTTTTCTTTTCTTTTCTTTTCTTTTCTTTTCTTCTACTTATACAATAAGAGACAATTTATTCTTACAGTAAGCCCTGTAAGAAGAGCCCTGTAAGATCTTGGAGGATTGGCTACATCAGGGGTATGTGGCCTAATATGCAAAGGAGTCCCTGCTCCAAAGAAAGCCCTGGTGGTCTCCCATCCAAATGGGGACCAGTGCTACTTTCCAAGTGCTTATATTCCAGTGCTTATCTTCTGAAATCTCACAAGATCACGCTCACTTGAACAAGCCTCTCCTCATGCCCTCTCTTTCTCACCTCTTCAAACTAGGCTTCCCAATCCCCAGGTCCCAGCGGGGGATCCCCCGGTTTTACAGGCTTCCTCCCGCCCCCAGCCAGTTGGCCGGCAGGGGAAGCCCCGCCCCCACAGCCATTATGCACCTCCATGAACGATTCCCATAGGGAATGATGGGGAATTGATCTGCAGGTATCGAGGGCTCTGGGGGGGGCTGTTTTTTGAGGTAAAGGTGCCAGATTTTCAGTATAGCATCTAGTGCCTCTCCCCAAAACACCTTCCAAGTTTCAAAATGATTGGACCAGGGGATCCAATTCTATGAGCTCCAAAAGAAGGTGCCTCTATCTTTCATTATTTTCTATGGAGGGAAGGCATTTTAAAAGGTGTGCTGTCCCTTTAAATGTGATGGCCAGCACTCCCTTGGAGTTCAATTATGCTTGTCACACCCTTGCTTCTGGCTCCGCCCCCAATGTCTCCTGGCTCCACCCCCAAAGTCTCCTGACTCCACCCCCAAAGCCCCCAGATATTTCTTGAATTGGACTTGGCAACCCTACTTCAAACATGTCTGCTCATAAAGGACAGATTTTTTAAAAATCTAGTCTACAGGCCACTCCCCTGCTACACATTGAAAAATTACCAGCAAACCGAGGGGGGGGGGGTGGCTCTAGAAGGTTCTGGTAGCTTCCATTGAAACTTAAATACTCTAGTAGACCTAGGGTTGTCAACCTCCAGATGGTAGCTGGGGATCTCCCACTATTACAACTGATCTCCAGGTGACTGATATCAATCAGTTCACTTGGAGAAAGTAGCCACTTGAGAAGGTGAACTCTATTGCATTATACCCTGTTGAAGTCCCTCCCATTCAGATCCCACCCTCCTCTGACTCCATTCACAAAATCTCCAGATATTTCCCAACCTGGAGCTGGTAACCCTAAATAGACCCCCATTGCTGAAATGTAGCTTTTGAGTATATCTGGCCAGTCTTTTGTTTTCTGAGTTACCTCTATTAACATTCGACTCACCAACTGGACACCTCTGCTAAGTGGAATTTGGAAGGCCCTGTGGCGCAGAGTGGTAAAGCAACAGTACTGCAGTAGTACTGTGATCTGAAGTCTCTGCTCACGACCTGAGTTCAATTCCAGCAAAAGCTGGATTCAGGTAGCCGGCCCAAGGTTGACTCAGCCTTCCATCCTTCCGAGGTCGGTAAAATGAGTACCCAGCTTGCTGGGGGGCGGGGAGTGTAAAAGACTGGGGAAGGCAATGGCAAACCACCCCGTAAAAAGTCTGCCGTGAAAGCAACGTCACCCCAGAGTCGGAAACAACTGGCGCTTGTACAAGGGACCTTTCCTTAGAAGACAAAGCTTTACTTTTTCTTTGCCTTTGCAAGGAGGTTTTATCTTAACCTCTGAGTATTTACAGAGTGCAGATTCCTCTAGCCATCTTGTGAAGTGTCATAATTACCACAGATCTTGTCCCTGGCAGTCAACCTGTCCTTTGGTTATTGATGCAGGCTTGAGTGACTTTGCAACCCAGCCTCTTATTTGTGTATTCCGAATATTTCTATTCTGCCTTTTCAAAGTCCTGCTTGAGGCAATTTACAATTAAAATTAGACTTGGTATAGCTTAGTAGCTCACCCTGTTTAATCAGGCCCTGCCCACAGCTTTTTCATCAGGTTGAGATTCTATCATCAGACGTTTTAACATTCCTGCTGCCAACTCCACTGCAATGTGGTAGATAATGTTCCCTCTAAGCTGCAGAGACTTGTGAGCAAAATATCTACTTTGTGAGCTACTGGCATGAAAGTTGTGAGCTACTGCATAAACGAGTGTGCTCTGAGGCCATCCTTCTTGAGCTAAGACAAAAATGTGTGAGCTGGAGACTACAAATCTGTGAGCTAGCTCACATTAACTCAGCTTAGAGGGAACACTGATGGTAGGCTGGATATTGTGATGGGAGAAATTCTTGGGGGAGGGGGTAGCGCTCCAGAAAGCCATCTCAATTTGATAGCACTGTGAGTGGGAAAGAATTATGTACATACATGTATACATAGCAAGGGTTTTGATAGCCATGGTCAGAAGGAGTTATTAAATCTGCATGCCCTGGATATGTGCACTTAAAAGTCTAAGAAAACTTTGAATGCAACCTAGTTCTTCTGCTATGCAGAATATTTTGAATGCCTTATAATCAACCTGCCTTGGCATTAACATGTTTATATGATACATATATATATATGATACTGACCACTGAGGAGGGCTTCAGGGATTAAAATGGTTTGGTCTTGTATTAATATGTTTCAAGTTTATAAGCCTAGGTATATTGAGTGGTTGGTCCTGTTTTATTAGTTCAAGGCTATTAACCTAGAGATATTTAATTGTATCATGTTTAGAGTTGCCAGGCCTGATGACCACACCAGTGGGGGGGGGGGGACTTTTTTTGAAGTGGGGGTGGAGCGCTGTGACATGCTGACATCACACAGGATGTAGGGTTGCCAAGTCCAATTCAAGAAATATCTGGGGACTTTGGGGGTGGAGTCAGGAGATATTAGGGATGGAGCCAAGATCAAGGCTGTGACAAGCATAATTGAACTCCAAAGGGAGTTCTGGCCATCACATTTAAAGGGACGGCACACCTTTTCAATGCCTTCCTTCCATAGGAAATAATGAAGGATAGGGGCACCTTCTTTTGGGGCTCATAGAATTGAACCCCCTGGTCCAATCTTTTTGAAACTTGGGAGATATTTTGGGGAGAGGCACTAGATGCTATATTGAAAATTTGGTGCCTCTGCCCCAAAAAACTGTCATTATATTCAAAGCCAAGGAGTTTCTATGCACATGCTGGGAAAGTGAAAGTAACAGAACTGCCAGGTAGATCATCTAAGTGACAGAAGGTGGCTGGTTGCCAGATTGCATCAGCCTGGGCAATGTAAGCATGACTCAGCAGCAAGCTGATTGGTTACCTGGGTGGATGATGTGTATAAATGTACAAAGACACTTTACTGTGTGTGGGATATGTATGGTGGAGTTGCAGCGGAGCATTCTGTCGGTTTGGAGAGTGGAGGTGTAAATAAATTGTATATAGTGGTTTTATCACTGCTGTGTGCAAGCCTTCATTCTTTGCGTCACTAAAGACCACCCTCACTAAGCACAGGCGCATCAACAAAAACAGCCCCCCAGTAGGGTTGCCAATCCCCAGGTGGGGGCAGGGGATCCCCCGGTTTGGAGGCCCTCCCCCCATTTCAGGGTCGTCAAAAAGCAGGGGGAGGGGAGCGAAATGTCTGCTGGGAACTCTATTATTCCCTAGGGAGATTTATTCCCATAGAAAATCATGGAGAATTGATCCATGGGTATCTGGTGCTCTGGAGGGGGGCTGTTTTTTGAGGTAGGGGCACCAAATTTTCAGTATAGCATCTAGTGCCTCTTCCCAAAATACTCCCCAAGTTTCAAAAAGATTGGACCAGGGGCTCCAATTCTATGAGCCGCAAAAGAAGGTGTCCCTATCCTTCATTATTTCCTATGGAAGGAAGGCATTGAAAAGGTGTGCCGTCCCTTTAAATGTGATGGCCAGAACTCCCTTTTGTTGGAACCATTTACCATCTGCTACCAAAATGTTAGGAAATACATGTTAAATTCAGAGGTTTGGAGTGGCAGTAATTGGAGTCGAGGCTTAAGCTTAGCAAAAGAAATAAAGTTTACTAGAAAACATCAGGATAGGGTACTTGGGATAAAACAGAAAAACAATCTAGCTTACCAGCTAGTCTATCTATGTCTTACTACATGGCTACTTTCTTTGTCTCAACTGTTCTTCTCCCCAAAAAGCATTTCGCCAGGAAGAAGAGCAATAAAACTTGCATACAAGATCAAAGCATTTCACACCTAACATCCTCTCTGACCAATGTTGTGTTCACATCTTTTGCGGGCAAAGTAAGAACCATCCCACAATTGAGTTTAGGTCACAATACATCACTTCCTCTATCAGGTAAACAAACAGTTAACTATATAATGGCTGGAATGTACATAGCTTGTATTCCAACACCTTTGGAGTTCAATTATGCTTGTCACAGCCTTAATCTTGGCTCCACCCCCAAAGTCCCCAGATATTTCTTAAATTGGACTTGGCAACCCTACCCCCCAGAGCCCCAGATATCCGCAGATCAATTCTCCATGATTTTCTATGGGAATAAATCTCCATAGGGAATAATAGAGTTCCCAGCAGATATTTCCCTCCCCTCCCCCCACTTTCTGACGACCCTGAAGTGGGGGGAGGGCCTCCAAACCGGGGGATCCCCTGCCCCCACCTGGGGATTGGCAACCCTAACAGGATGACGTCATGATGTTGGTGATGTTGTACAGTGACTCTGCTTCTTGGGCAAAACTCTATGGTGAGATTGCCCTCTAACCATAGAGTTTTGCCCCCAAACAGCTGTGTGATGTTGCCCACATGATGTCGCTTCTGTGTGATATCAGCAGGGCCAGCCCTGCCACTAGGCAAACTAGAGAATTGTGTAGGGCACTGGCCTTCTGGGGGTGCCAAACGGGGCACCTCCCCGTGTGACTCAGTGATGTTATCAGTGTGTGTGTGGGGGGGGTGTGTGTGTGCCAGAAGTTAGTCTTGCTTAGGGTGGCAGAAAGTCTAGGGCTAGCCCTGGACATCAGCATGTCACATTTGGGGCAGGGTTTCCCCTGGCTGGCTAGCAGCCTCTGAAATGGGGGATCCCTGGCCCCCAGAGCTTTTTTGGTAGAAAAAGCCAAGTAGGAACTCATTTGCATGTTAGGCCACACCCCCTGATGGTACCATTGTTTTGTACAGGGTTGTTTTTGGTAGAAAAAGCCCAGCAGGAACTCATTTGCATGTTAGGCCACACCCCCTGATGGTACCATTGTTTTGTGCAGGGTTGGTTTTTGGTAGAAAAAGCCCAGCAGGAACTCATTTGCACGTTAGGCCACACCCCCTGATGGTACCATTGTTTTTGTGCAGGGTTGTTTTTTGGTAGAAAAAGCCCAGCAGGAACTCATTTGCACGTTAGGCCACACCCCCTGATGGTACCATTGTTTTGTACAGGGTTGTTTTTTGGTAGAAAAAGCCCAGCAGGAACTCATTTGCACGTTAGGCCACACCCCCCGATGGTACCATTGTTTTTGTGCAGGGTTGTTTTTTGGTAGAAAAAGCCCAGCAGGAACTCATTTGCACGTTAGGCCACACCCCCCGATGGTACCATTGTTTTGTACAGGGTTGTTTTTTGGTAGAAAAAGCCCAGCAGGAACTCATTTGCACGTTAGGCCACACCCCCTGATGGCACCATTGCTTTGTACAGGGTTGTTTTTGGCAGAAAAAGCCCAGCAGGAACTCATTTGCATGTTAGGCCACACCCCCTGATGGCACCATTGTTTTGTACAGGGTTGTTTTTTGGTAGAAAAAGCCCAGCAGGAACTTATTTGCACGTTAGGCCACACCCCTGATGCATTCCTGTGCGTTCCTGTTCAAAAAAAGCCCTGCTGTCCCCTGACTGGAAAATGGCATCCCTAATCATGTTACATGGATTTAGGACTTCATAGTCCAAATACTTGCTGCTTCAAAGGTGGAATGTGCCTATGTTTTTAAAAGTACAGTTTTAGTGCCCTTTGAAATAAAAATGTATATTTTGTTTAATTTATTTCTCATAATTTTCTTTTACCTAGCCTTTGGGTACCCAATTAAAATAGACCAGTGCTCTACACCTATCCTGCTGTGCTCCTCACTGCTCCAGGTCTCCCAGGGCCCATGCACCCTGCTTACAGCAAGACTGTGCAATTCATGTTTTTGCCTGGATTGTAATCTTATACTCATCGTATGTGACCCAAGAGAAGTGCCACTCATTCCTAGAAAACTCCTAAGGAAGATTCTTGTGGTTGCTATTGTGGTTGTGTATAGCAAACATGTCAGTATTTTTTGAGCCCAGCCCAGTCCCTTCAACACAGGATGCTGCTGTTTTAATAAGCGCTACAGAAGAAGATGAAGGTTCCAGCTCATTATACACTGAAAGATGACGCCATTTAGGTAAATTAAATTTGTGTGTGTGTGTGTGTGTAGGGGATGGGCAAGTATGCTTCTTGTGTCATGTGATGGATTGTAGAGATTCAAAGTGTGGGATTGCAAGGACACAGTATAGTCCAACATCTCAAAGAAAAATAATCCTCAACTATCCACATACCACAGGGAGTATCTGTTCCCGAATGCTCTCCTTAGAAGGGAGAAGAGTGACATGCTGAAGGAGCAGCAAGAGACTAGTGCAAAGTGGTTTTCAGGACAGAGAACAAGTTTCAGCCACGGAAGGGCTAGTACCGTTGTCATCTATATAGCAATAAAAAATAGATGAAGAAAATCAAGATGTAGAAGGGAAGTTTTGCCTTTCTGGCCACACTTATCAAGTCTGTCCTGGGAAGATCATGGAATTGTCATCATAGTGAAGAAGGGATTTTTTTAAATGGTAGGGTCCTGTAGTCTTCGTTGAGTCCCAGTGCCTTGTTTTTTTGTTCTGCCCACAGTTCCATAAGGACAACTCAGACTCCATGTGCCCCTGAGGGGTCATCCCCACCCTTACAGTCACATCCTCCATATCCTTGTGGTTTTGGCAGGGGCAAGTACAGGCCTCACCACTCCTTCTTCAGTCCCAATCAGCTCCTAGATGGTTTTCATTAGCAGCCAATCATTGGTGCCAAAGATGAAGTGCAGAGGCATCAAAAAGGTGCCGAGTCAAAGGTAATCCTCAAAACAAAAATAAGCTGTCCACCTACCAGCTGCACCCAGAGCAAGCCAGTCATAAGGAAGTAGTGGTACGGACTGAGGAATACAACTGCAGCAATGGAAAGAGGTACCAAAAAAGAACATAGGATGGAAGTTATCCAGTTTTTTCCTTCTAGAGGATGCTTGTTCTAGCTTGCCATTGGTTCAAGCCATTGGCTAGATGAGAAGCAAAGAGAGGGGGCAAACAGGATTCTTTTCTAAGGGGAAGATTTTTTTTTTTTAAATTGAGATTGGATGGGAATGAGTTTACTCGTTGACTGTAGGGATGTTGTGCGTAGTATGAATCAAAGAAAAGTAGTGTGTAACCCTGGGCTTTTTTTCTCGGGGAACATGGTGGAACAGAGTTCCAGAACTTCTTTGTGGAAACAAAATTATATATAAAAATTGTTTTAAAGGTCCTGAGGGGCACCCATGTTTTTTCCTCTTAAGAGTTCCAGCACTTCTTTTTCCAGAAATAAAAGGCCCAACTATTGGTATTCTTGTATATGGGAGGTGCTGTATGTGTAAAAGGGGCATCTTATAAAGCTTTCCCCAAGGAATATTGTGAGAATGAATGTAACAAAAAAATGTTACCATGTGTCCTGAGCTTTGATGGTATGGTTGACTATATGTCTTAAAAACAAACAAACAAAACAGCTTTAGCTGTCATTGTTGGTTAGACAATAATGGTACAGGACATCAAAGTATGGTTTCCATCAGCTTTGAGATATCACTGCGTAGGGAACAGGCACAAGAATGTATCAAGATGAAAATGAACCTGTTGTCTGCCTTTGAGAAATCAGACATTTTAGCCTTGGCTCTTATAAAGTCTCCTAGGAATCTGAAGATTTAAAAAGCTTTGTGCCCGGCCTATGTCCAAAGGAGTTAACTTCTCTTGGGGGGCGGGGGGGGGGGGCAACGGTCTATGCTTCAAGGGAATATTGTTGATATGAGATGTTCTTCTCAATGAAAGTGCTTTGTAAATCCACTCTGCCTGAACAAGGATTCTGAAAAGTCCTTTCTTAACAATGACTTCTGTAAAGGTTCTCAAACTGTACAGGTAGTTGATCAAAGGAAGGAAACCAACATAGTTGTTGAATACACTGCGGATTGTGCCCTTTGCCACTGAATCTCACATGCTATCCTTTGTAGGGATGTTAATGGATTTCTTGTCCCTGTTGGATCCACTTGAAAAATCTCCATTTTGGTTTACTTTCTCAGAAATACATATAAAAAGCATTTGAAATTCTCAAGATAAATGTAACCTTTATTCTCCTGGCATGAAGACAAAATCAAAGGAAAACCAAAAATCCATTGGTAGTAAACAGGACTTGCAATTTCCCAAAGAAAACAAGCTTTGAAATGGCATTTGCTTCTCCTAGAATCTGCCATTAAAATAGGGGGTAGGGGGTGAGAAATAAACTATTGCTTTAATAAGAAAAGGTGAGGCATAATTTTAGTGATGTCATCTGCTGATTTTAAATTAAACCAAAGAGTCCCTCAACATAAGCTGTATACTAAAGGAATGCAGGGTAGTTGCTGGAACAAATCTGGTTCTCTGGTAATGCCATTTGGTCCACTCAGTTGCCAACCCACAAGGGGAAGAGGGGTGCGAAAACGCTTTAGTAAGAATGGAATTGGGCAGCAGGCCATTCTGGAGAACAGGATGGGACTTTGGCCCTGTACCTCTCAGTGCTCTTGTCTTATGGGCCTTACAGCGATAAAAATGTTCATGGTGAAGACATTTTACTTATTTATTTATTTAAAATAGCTATCTTACCTTATTTCTTTGGGCTCAAGGTTGCTAATGGCACAACTACAAGCTACAGGGCACAAATAATGAGAGTCTATTAACAGATAAAATAATGCACCGATTTTTAAAAACACAGTTAAATCTGCTGTGACAGTTCACCCTCCTCCAAATGCCTCTGAAATACAATAGCCTTGCATGCCTTCCTAAATGGAATCAGAGAAGGTGTGCTCACACCTACTCTGGTAGTCTATTCCAAAGGACAGACCCTACTACAGAGAAGGTGTTTGACCTAGTTGCTGCTGACATTTTTAAGACAGGACACCACAGTGGCAAGGTTGTCGGAGGAGTGTAATTGGCATGCAGAAGTATACAAACAGATAAGTTTGAGGGCTCAAGGTCATGGAGGGTTTTAAAGGTAATAAAACCAGCACTTTGAATTGGGCCTGGAACCGATAAATAATGAAACTGATGTAGAACCGGAAAGACATGTTCCCATGCCTGACCCTCTACAGCAATCTTGCCACTATATTTTGTATCTATTGAAGCTTCCAGAATGTCTTCAAAGGCAGCCCCACATAGAGTAATTTACAGTAGTCCAGTCTGGAGGTTATGATGACATGGAGTTTCAGTTTAACCTAAATTTAAAAATTTCCAGACAATTCCCTGTTTCTTGTTCAAACAGGATAGACTACAACTGCTGGATGGACAGCAATTAAATTTAGGAAGTATCGTTAATGACATAATAATTGTTTTCAACATAATAAAGGAAACCCTCTTAAACTATTAATGGGTATTCTGTGAATTCATACATGGCTAACAGTCTTCAGGCTTCTAGGTGAAGTTTTGTATTTTTTTGCCAGTACCTTTGCAGAAACATACAAGTATATTTAATATTTTGTATGCATATAGCTATATAAGATACTACTTTTTTATACATTGAACATATGAAGCTGCCTTATACTGAATCAGACCCTCGGTCCATCAAAGTCAGTATTGTCTTCTCAGACTGGCAGCGGCTCTCCAGGGTCTCAAGCTGAGGTTTTTCACACCTATTTGCCTGGACCCTTTTTTGGAGATGCCAGGGATTGAACCTGGGACCTTCTGCTTCCCAAGCAGATGCTCTACCACTGAGCCACTGTCTCTCCCCTGCTCTCCAGGGTCTCAAGCTGCGGTTTTTCACACCTATTTGCCTGGACCCTTTTTTGGAGATGCCAGGGATTGAACCTGGGACCTTCTGCTTCCCAAGCAGATGCTCTACCACTGAGCCACCATCCCTCCCCTGCTCTCCAGGGTCTCAAGCTGAGGTTTTTCACACCTATTTGCCTGGACCCTTTTTTGGAGATGCCAGGGATTGAACATGGGACCTTCTGCTTCCCAAGCAGATGCTCTACCACTGAGCCACTGTCTCTCCCCTGCTCTCCAGGGTCTGAAGCTGAGGTTTTTCACACCTATTTGCCTGGACCCTTTTTTGGAGATGCCAGGGATTGAACCTGGGACCTTCTGCTTCCCAAGCAGATGCTCTACCACTGAGCCACCGTCCCTCTCCACTGAGCCACCGTCCCTCCACATTACATTTGAACAAGATATGAGAAAGGAATGGGCACTGCTTGTATGTATTTCGAAAGGGTAAATGACAAATTTTATGCAAGAGTGGGCTTTTGCATCTGCTGGATGCGGGAGGGGGGGGGGAGGGAATAATTTCCCATTAATTTTCCAAATTAAAAAATCTTTGTGTAAGAGATAATAAGATGTGTAACATCAATCTTAGATCTCAGAATCTAAGCTTAGTTGGCCCTGGCTAGTATTTGGATGGGAGGCCATCGCAGAACCCCAGAATCACTATACAGAGAAGAAGAAGACTGCAGATTTATCCCCCACCCTTCTCTCTGAATTAGAGACTCAGAGAGGCTTGCAATCTCCTATATCTTCTCCCCCCACAACAGACACCCTGTGAGGTGGGTGGGGCTGAGAGGACTCTCGCAGCAGCTGCCCTTTCAAGGATAATCTCTGCCAGAGCTATGACTGACCCAAGACCATTCCAGCAGCTGCGAATGGAGGAGTGGGGAATCGAACGCAGTTCTCCCATATATAGGAGTCTGCACACTTAACCACTACACCTCTCACCAAAGAGGCAAGCAATGACAAATCATCTCTGAATGTCTCTTGCTTTGAAACTCTACAGGGTCACCATAAGTCAGCTGTGGCAAAACAACAAACAAACAAGAAACCCACATCACCTACTCTCTAGGACTCAGTTCTTCTGGATTCTTGCCAAGCGGTTGCTTTCCATTGGCCTGAAACCAGCTAGCCATTTAGGGTCCTGTCAGTAACAGGGCCAGTTTATACTGTTATTTATGACAGGTTGATCTTAAGCACATACCATAACAGAGATAAATTATTTTTATTTTTTTAAAGGTAGAATTTTCAGTAACATATATATATTTTTTAAAAAACCCAACTAGTGTATACAAACTGGCAGATATTCAGGTACACAAACTAAGTATATTTCTTTGGATTTTTTTTTTAAATGTACAGAATTGAATCTATTGTTTTATATAATCACTATCAGACTATATAATTAAAACTGGACTATGATCTCCTGCGACATCACATGCATACATAGAAAGCGTTAATGCCTCAAACTGGGAGGAATTAGTTTTAATCCGATTGCTGGCCAAATAAACACTGTTCAAGTGAATATTGTGCCAACCCTGACTGAGGCAATGCCCCAGTTATCTGAAAATTAAGTAACTTGGAATGAAAAGAGAATACTTTGGTCTTTCCTGAGGGAAATGCAAAAGGTTGCCATGACACTGGGTCTTACTCTTCAGGCTTCTTCCAGGTGAGATTTTTCCCCAGTGTGAAAAGTAGGAATCCCCTGCTTCCAGGAGAAAGCCAACATGACCTGCTAATTCTGGGCATCACTTGTACCATTCCCAAAGCTTTCCTTTTAAAAAACTGATTGAAAATAAACCTGTCCTAATTCACCTCACAGGGGAATCTGCAGAGTGTCTGCAGGAAATGTCTGTGTAGATACCCTTCAATCATAGCTTTGCCACTTACCTCCTATTCGCCCTCCCACTGCTTTCCTCTGGGCAGTAGTAGGAAAATGGAAGAACCCAGAAGTGACATAACAGCCTCCCTGTGATGATCTAGGGATCCCCCAAATCTCTACAGGCTTTCCTAGAGCATTGTCAGATGGCTGGGAGGTCACATTTGGGTTTTTGCTGGAAGTGGCATCAAGACACATGTAGTGCTATTTTTTTTCCTATGGTTCAGATCTTCTGAAAGCTACCACTATTTATATGTGCTAGCCTGACAACCTTAACTCTGTCACAATTATTAAACAAAGCCCTGCTTTCAAAATGATGTGGGGTAGCTTGCTGCCATGTACTCCCACACACACTTTAGTCATTTAAAGGGTTTTTCTCTATCCCTGCCAAGCTGTTCTGTGGTGGTACAGTGCGACTTGGTAGGGAAAAGTAAAGGGGGTGGGAGGAGAGGTTTTCAGGTTGTGGGGTTTCCCAGTGAGACTGCCAATGTGTCTTTATTTTTGCAAAGGTGCAATAGGGAAAAGGGATGGAGGGTGACAGCAGCAATAAATGCCATGGGAACTCCAGCTGCCCATATAAAAGTGGATGCTGAACTTCGGTTTGCTGCTGCCTTCTGCTGAGCCTTCCTTTTCTCCAGATACTGTTCTAGACCTGTGCCATACCCAGCGCTGTTGCGGGTAGTTGTCCACCATTCCACAATCAGTCTGGAGGAAGATGACAGAGGAAAGTAGAATGGTATAAGCTGCTTTGATGGAGCCCCCGCTGGGGAGAAAGACAGCATATAAATGAAGTAAATAAGTTAATTGCCCACTCTCCCATCACCAGCTGTCCTCCACTGTGCTGTTCTATGATGCCCTGGTGATACTTGCAATATTCAGGGTTGTGAATGCCTGGATTACAGTCATGACGCAATGCCCAAGCATTGCTACCTAGCAATTTTGCTGTGCATTTGACATGGTTGCTTAGCTCTTTGGGTTTGGCAGAAGCACTGAGAAAAGGTTGGGGGCTTTACAAAGCAATTCATCTTGTTTTTAATGGAAAATGACTATTTAATACCATTCTTAATTTGAATTTTTTAAACATTCTGAATCTGAAGAGTCACAATTATTTATCCAAATTCTAGTTCTAGTGCACTTCCCTATTGTTGTGAAATGCCACAAGGATAGGTTCAAAGAAGCCTGATCTATATTCAGTAACAACACCACCCCATATACAGAGCGTATAACAGAAACCAGAAAAATTCCAGTCTAAGGGTGACACCTCCGGAGGCAGAAAAGATAATTTTGTGCAAATGAGAATGGGAAAACTGCAAGATAAGATCTACCTAACTTGGTGCTGTGGAAGACTTGGAATAAAACATGTTTCATGCTCTGTCGGACAAGGTAATCCATAGTTATACACTCAAACCTGTAAGAATTGGACAGAGCATGACTGATTTGCTATTTTCTTGTTTCTTTCTAGCTGGAGAGACTGTGGAAAGTGTTACCTCAGAGAATCTGGATTTCAGACTACAGCATAAGGTCCAGGAAGGTCCGCATGCAAGCGAAAACAAGCAGAAGAATGTCAGTGGAAAATCTTCAAGCGTTAGAGAAAAAGCCAAACTCTGGGAATTTCCCTCCCAACATGACATGGCTTCTTCCCACACAAGTTGTGCAGGACATCAGAATCCAAAACTACAACACAAATTTGAGGAAGTTCCCCTCCAAAGTGGAGACAAGCGGAAGAAAAGTTCTGGAGGACAACAGAATGAAGGCCAACACAATTTTCAGGACGTTTGCCAGCAATTTGAACATCAGCAAGATTCTTCTTCAAGCAGGTAAAGAACAGATACTGAGCCTGAAAAATCTGGCAAGGACACTAACTACACAATTACTGGCCGAATATTCTTTGTTCAGTTCAGGGAATATGTACTGTACATACTACTGACACTGGGGAAAGACTTTGAGTGGAGAGGACTGGTTAAGCATAAACACCAAGCCTTAATTGTAGCATCCGCTCCCCTCCAGAAAGAGATTATAGCAAGTGTTGGTCAGAAAATATCAAAACCAGGGCATGTCAAGGCTACTGCCTCTCCCTTTCCTTTATTAGTGACCCATAACAAATGGAATAAAACCAACCACAGTTAAGAACAATAGGCAGTCTGGAAAAACTTGTTTCTGTACAAGCAGGAAGAAATCATCTGGGAGAAAAAATTCTGAATAGCACCATTAGATTCCTAATCTGGGATTCAACTGGGAAATCTTTTCATCTAGATTTTAAAAAATAAGATAAATGACAGAATTATTTCTCTCCATCATCTGTGGATTCAATTCAAATGAGATTCTGATGCCAACTTCACTAGAGCGCCTGTTCAAAATTAGACCGGGCTCAAAAATCCTGTGCCCTTCCACTAAATTCCTTTCCCCAACTAGCATGGCAGGAGGAGCTGGGGTTTACTGACAGAGAATCTGCAAGCAGAAGGTCTCAAATTCAATCAATGGCATCTCCATTTAAAGGGTAAGGTTAAAAGTGCTGTGAAAGATCTCTGCCTGAGACCCTAGAGACCTGCTGCCAGTCAGAATACACAGTGCTGACTGACTCAGTATAAGGCAGCTTTGTGTGTGTATTCATGCAAAGAAATATCCAAGAGAATAGCAGGTGGGGAAACCCAGGTTGAAAATACCCTGAATTCTCTTGTATTCCCTGGTCCAAAATGGTTAGTTACTGCCTACCTAGTAGAAACAGCTACCCAGTCAGCTGCAGGAAAACTGAGAGAAGGCAGTGTTTCTTTGACGGCCATGAGACATGCATACCTGTGGTCTGGTTTACACACACAGGAGAGTGAGAATGCAATAATGCTAGGTGGTAGAATGGAATGCACCACTTCACCTTGTTTTAATGGCTGTGTTTTATGTGAAGAAACATTCAGCGTTGGAATCCAACTTCTGCAGCCTGAAGTGGTACGGTCCATTTTACCACCGCAGATCTCTTTCACCTCATTGTCTTGCATATATGAGCCAGGCCCAAGAAGCAGAAAGCGAATGAATGCTTAGAAGTTTCTTTGTATGGCCCTTTTCACACTTACCAGTGGAAACCGGAAGGGAATTGGTATTGTGCCATCCTGGAGTAATCTGGGACAGGGATGGGAGTTTTCAGACACATGGGCCGGAGTCAGACATGCAGAAAATCCCGACATGGGCATGGATGCATGTCGGATTTTATGTGGCCGTCCAAACATCAGCATTTGGGAATCGTGGGTGACTCGTCCAGGTTCCGCATTGCCTCAACTTGGACCTGGAGTTTTTTGATAGTGCTTTAAATCCGGACCAAGAGCACTCCTGATGACTGAAGAGCGGACTTTGCATGTTTGAACGCTCCTCCGTTACTGGGTTGTTGTAAAGCACAGAACTGGTTCCCGCCCAAACCTCAATCAGAAGTAATATCAATGCATGAGCAGATGTGAGATCGCAAACTCTGTCAGCTGCCTGGTAAACCAAGCACCTGAGTGGTCTTTTAATTCAGTCCTGAAATTGAGAACAGTCGTGTGTAATTTGGCGGGTTATTTCTGCATGCGTTGCGATCGTGCAGGAAAAGTAGTTCCGTGGTAGAGAAAAGAAGAGTCGCGGGGGATGTACTAAAACGAATGACAAGATTGCCCATAGGAAACAATGAGAGAGACTAGATGGCCCATTGGATATAATGGGAGACAAGATTGCCAATTGACATGCATGGGTTCCATTGAAACACAATGAAGCAGAAAAACGGCTGCAATAAAAATCTGGAATGGATTTTTCAAAAAAGTTAACGCAACGTACAAGTGTCCAGGAATGGGATTGCTGAGGGAAGAGCAGATTGCCAGCCCTTGGGACTGGCACAGGTGTTCTGGGTTGTTCTGGAGAATCCAGTCCCAGAGGCTGGCAATCTAAAGTTTTCCCTGGCAATCCAGTCCCAGAGGGTAGTAATCCAGTCAGCAACCCTGCAATCCAGTCCCAGAGGCTGTCATTCTGCCCTGTCCCCTTGCAATCCAGTCCCAGAGGGTGGCAACCCACCCTCCTCCCCGGCAATTCAAATCCAAAACACCTGTGCCAGTCCCAGGGGCTGCCAATCTGCCCTTCTCCCAGCAATCGCATTCCTGGACACTTGTAGGTTGTGTTGACTTTCCTGGAAGATCCATTCCAGATTTTTATTGCAGCCGTTTTTGTGCTTCAGTGTGTTTCAATGGAGCCCATGCAAGT
The DNA here is from genome assembly GCF_032191835.1 of Heteronotia binoei. NCBI lineage: Eukaryota > Metazoa > Chordata > Lepidosauria > Squamata > Gekkonidae > Heteronotia > Heteronotia binoei. The sequence continues at coordinate 172,635,366 of NC_083243.1, read as the reverse complement.
CAATTGGCAATCTTGTCTCCCATTATATCCAATGGGCAATCCAGCCTCTCCCATTGTTTCTGTGGGCAATCTTGTCATTCATTTTAGTACGTCCTGTGAGGGGGGCTGTTGGGAATGCGCCTACACAAATCCAGAGTGCTACTGTCGGAAAACGAGGTTCGGCAGGGACGTCTGATTGACCAATCATGGGAACGATGCTGGATATAATGGATGGCTTTCGAGATGTCTGATTCAGGAAATGCGTTGATAATACACCTGGATTATAATAGCAACATGTTCATGACGGCTTTATTGGTGAGGTTGTGATTGGGGCTATGGGTTTTTTTTTTCTGGTAGGGTTCTGTGATTGAAGTGAGCCATTTCACACTATTCCACTGTTATCTCGCTTCTACGAGTGCTGGCCGTTTTTGCACCTTTTTTTGCCAGCCGGTGTGCGATCTTCGTTTTTTCTTTTTCTTTTGGAGCCAAGGCATCCCAATGGTGGTGCTGTTTTGAAACATCACTATAGCACTTTAGCACTATAGCTATCTTAGCCGGACATTTAAAATAAAAAAAAAAGCCGGAGATCGCGCACCGGCCGGGAAAAAAGGGCGCGAAAAAAGCCGGTGCTCCCAGAATCGCTACGGGGGATTTCACACAAAGCCCTATAGCAATTTCAACCCGGAAGGAGGGGTTAAAAACTGGAGGGAACTGCTCTTTGTAAAAAATTACTCAGGCAGCAGCGGGACTGTGTGAAAAGGTGACAGTATTCCGGTAGCAGCCAGTTACTGAATCGGGTCTATCTGAAATGCCAGCAGAACCCCGTTACTGTTCAGTAACTGACCAGCTGCCATACCAGAATACTTAGGCTGTCTGAAAAAGATCTATGTCTTTAATTCTGACAAAGGTTTATGATCATTCTCCCTTAGTAATTGAGAGTTTGCTTTAGTTGTCCACACTTCACTGTGGTTGGGTACATATGAATGTCAATATCAACAAGTCACCATTGACTTACAGCGACCCCAGAAAAGGGACTTTCAGGCAAGTGAGAAGCATAATTGGTTTGCCATTGGCTTTCTGCAGAGTTTTCCTTGATGGTCTTCCATCCAAGTACCAATCCTTCTTAGCTTCTGAGACCTGATAAGACTGGGTTATACCATACCTTTCCTCATTCCCAGTGGTTGGGATAGTCTGAATAACAATTTACCCCTGGCAGTTCTAATCTTGCAACTTGATGCGAATTTGGATTTGTACTTCCTGGTAACTTCTATACTGCTGTATATTGCTGCTTTGTTATTTTTTTTTCCTGATATGAAGAAAAATAAAAGGCAGTATTGTGAGCTATTATCAGCAGAAATTGTGAGAATCTTGTCCTATAGGAACAATTTGGAAAAAATTCTACAAGATCTTTAGAAATCCATTGATGACCTGCTTTATCTCCAGCTCAAACCCTTATGCTGCCCTGGTGGACTGCCTACGTGCCACCTGGCTAACAGGAAAGACACGACCTATAGAATATCGGAGGAAACAGCTGGAGGCACTGGGCTGCTTTCTGGAGGAGAATCGGTGTGAAATCCTGCAAGCCGTTAATGCAGACATGCGCAGGGTGAGTGTGGTGATGCAGCCAGAGGTTTTGGCTAAAAAGTTCATGTTGGACCAGAATCTGTCTCATGGTTTGTAAGCCCAGTGTGGCTAAAACGAAGACCATTTTGTTCCCCCAACAGTGTGCTTTTGAAGGAGAAATGGCTGACATTTCTCTTGTTATGAATGAGGTGAACAACGCACTCAACTGCTTGCACGGCTGGATGATGGATGAGTGTGTCAGCAAGAACCTGGTAAGAGGGACAAGCTGAGAGGGGCAGAAGTATGGCTTTTTGGTGCGGTAGAGAAGGTGCTTCTGTGCATGACTGGGTGGAGGATCCAAAAGCTAACCAGCCTGAGATCATTTCTGCAGCCTCCATAAATCTATTTCTACTAGGTACTCTTGACCCATTTTATCATATTATATTGAAAGAGTCTAATATACTGGGGGGAAAAAAAACATGATGGTTAAGCAAATACTAAGCCTAACAATGGCTTGTGTCTTGCTTTAACAGCACAAATGCACACAGTACATAAGAAGGGCTGAAATAGTTTTAGGAAGAATCCTAAATAGATCTTCTCAGAATTATGTCCCATATTATTCAATGATGCTTACTCATAAGAAAGTGTCCTTAGGGTTACTGCCTCAGAATTACACATGAAAACATCCTTAAGCTTTTCATGTGCATATCTTAATCGCTTCAGATCTGTCTGAAGTACATACTAATTGCCTTTGACACTTGAACAAGGCACTTAATTATTTCAGCAAACAATATTAAAATATAAAGGTCAGGAAGTGGAATAATCATGCTGGATAACATCTTTTCATCTCCAGTAATCTTTGGACATTATAAAATAGAGATTAATGTGAAAAGCACTCCACCAGCAGGCTGAACACAGAGGCCAAACAACATCTTTCATTTTGACAACTTTATTTTCCCCCTGATTCACTTGCTTCATGGACTTTTCTTGTCTTCTTCACCAACTTGTAGGCCACAAAGTTTAGAAGTGCCATCATTCGCAAGGACCCCTATGGTGTGGTGCTCATCATTTCACCCTTTAATTCCCCCTTTAACCTCACCTTGGTTCCTCTGGTGGGCGCCATTGCAGCTGGTGAGTGAGCTTTTTGAATATCCCCATAGCCCTGACCCACGGTCCCTTTGTGCAGCTGTTTTCTTCACAGGGGCTCCTGCTGGCTGGATCCAAATGTGATGATTTATACACCTTACTATCATAGTCACATGCTCTTTTCTCCATCAGGAAATTGTGTGATTGTGAAACCTTCAGAGCTAAGCAGATGCAGTGAAAAGCTAATGGCTGAAGTGCTGCCTACCTACCTTGACCCAGTGAGTTTTTATACGCATTCTCCCTTCTTTCCTGATAAAAACAGAATTCTCATTCACATGTATGACCCAGTTCTCTGGTGTGATACTACAGAAGATATTCAGCTTTGATCTCATCCCTCGGTAGGATGTTATTGGGGGAGACTGTCTCACAGTTCGCACAGTGCATGTATGTGACCACAGCAAATTGAAATGGGTGTGCAGCAGGGCTTTTTCTGTAGCAGGAACTCTTTTGCATATTAGGTCACACACCCCTGATGCCACCAATCCTCCAAGAGCTTACAGGGCTCTTAGTACAGGGTTTACTGTAAGCGCCAGGAGGATTGGCTATATCAGGGGTGTGAGTATGCAAAGGAGTTCCTGCTACAAAAAAAGTCCTGGTGTGCAGATAATATTAATCATAGCAAATCATTATTTTGCATTGTTATGGGATACAATGGCATAAACATAGAAGCAATGGTTGGTGCCTACTCTGGATATATTTATCTGGAGGAAAAAATATGCATTCTTATGTATATGACATCAGGACTTGTGGACTTGTGTTGGAGGGAAACAGTTCTCTATAGGATGATGCACTTTTATTTTCCTTGAGATACTGTATTCTATTTCCTCTTAAAATTCTGAGATAATTTAAGGGAAAGATGAGACCAACGTTGTTTTTTAAAAAATGAAAACCTGATTAGTGAAAAAGAAATCTAAAAGTGGAAAAAGAGTGGGGACTGGGGGGAAAAGTGCTAAAACTTTTTCGTATCTATTATTATTCATCTTGCAAGAACAGCTAGAACTGGCCCTCGCAGGTTACTTGGTCCTTCATCAGTCCTGAACTCGGGGGAGGGGTGGGGGGGAGGTAGACTTATTCATCCAGGAGTATTTCTCCTTCAAACCACTCCCCACCTGAAAGGTCACCTATATTGATTGTGTTGGCCTTCTGTGGGATGCTGAGGTGAGTTTGGCTCATCTTTTTTGTGTACTGATCACCTATCCAGGGCCGGTGCCAGGAGTTTTTGCAGCCTAGGCAAGACTAACCACTCTCCCCCCGCCTCCACAGTTTCAGTCCCTAGCCCCTTCCCATTCTTCTCTGCTTTATTATATTGTATTTTATTTACTTCATGTGTATTCCACTTTCCTCCCCAATAGGGACCCAAAGTGGCTTACAGCATTCTTCCTTCTTCCACTTCAGGGCCATCTGAAGCAATGCTGATTCAATTACTCACTTTGTATTTAGACAGATCTTGAGGGGGAGCATAGGAAGGGCTGAGCCAGTGCTTGGCTTTCATGGCCCTTTCTTATTATGCCCAGGTAATGCCAGTTGCCACTTTGGGGTCAGGAAGGAATTTTCCTCCAGGTCCGATTGGCCCAGGTATCCTGGAGAAGTTTTTTTTTTGTTTGCCTTCCTCTGGGCATAGAGGTTACTGAAAGGGTTGGGGGGAGAGGTCGTTCTGAATGTCCTGCTTTGTGGAGGGTTGGATGACTAGATGACCCTTGAGGCACTGTCTAGCTCTGTTTTTATTTTATCTTCCCTGCTTGGCAGGGAAAGGAGCAGAATACAAAATCTAATAAATAATAATAACCACCCTGTGAGATAGGCTAGGCTGTGTGTGACTGGCCCAAGGTCACAGCAGTGCAGAGAATCAAGGTAATTGTGAATTTCCTGCACTGTGCAGTGGGTTGGACTAGGTGACCCTGGAAGTTCCTTCCAACTCTATGATTCTTTAAGCAGAGAGTGAGATTAAGGTGTGAAGGGATTAAAAAAAGTATTGTAGCAGGCTGAAAAGAAAGCTTTAAAAAGGGCAGAACAGGACAGTGTTCCACAATAGTCCTGGGGAAATAATTTTTTTGACAGAACAGGAGGCACGTAATAAGGAATTTAGGTCCAGAGGTAAGTGAGCACAAATTTTCATTGGCTAATATATGCTAACCCCAGGAATCTTATTCACAGAGGGGAGGTTGTGGTGTTTTGTGTTTACTTTGAAGACTGAAACTTGCTGAGAGAGGATCCCACCTGTGAGCACCTCAGGGATCATGCCACTGTTGCTTAAGCATACATTTGTTTACTTAGAAAAGAATCCTCCTCACAGTCACAGCCTGATCCTATGCACTTTATTTATTTTATTTACTTCATATATGGTCAGCCTTTCTCACTGAGACTCAAAATAGATTACACAATGTAAGCCAATGCAGTACTTCACACGAGACATCTAATAAACAATGCAATAACACTGGGATTACAGCTATTTGAAACAGAGCAAAAATAATTATGCTTGGTATGTCAAACAATGCAGAAAATGATATCACAAAGGTAGAAAGCAATGCAGTAAAACAGAGTTGCCAGCCTCCAGGTGGGTTATAGAAATCAGCAAAGTCTCCATGTAAAATAGTCTAAACACAATGTACTATTTACTTATACAATCTTCAAAGTGCTTTATGTAAGTAATTCAACAAATACAGAAATCCATACACATTTCTTCAAACGACCATGGAACAAACGCAGCAAGGAGCAATTGAACCAGTCCACCAATAAAACAGGTAAAGTTCTAAATTGTGAACCAGTCGCCGTTTTTTTTCACCCTGGAGGATGCCTTTACTTCCAAATGCTGTGATGAATATCTCCTCTCAAGATAAGAGTCTCACTTAATTCAAACATGTAGCTAAAAGAGCATCTCCAGAATAATAGAAACTCATTTTCCTTGTATTTGTTGAGTTATAAAGCACTTTAAAGACTGTATAAGTAAATAGTATATTGTGTTTAGACTATTTAACACGGAGGCTTTGCTGATTTATATGATCTGTTTACCTGTGATTATCACTATTGTTGGCAAGTCTCCAGGTTGGGCCTGGAGATCTCCAGCTTTTACAACTGATTTTCAGCTGGCATAGGGTTGCAAAGTCCAATTTAAGAAATATCTGGGGACTTTGGGGGTGGAGCCTGGAGACATTAGGGGTGGAGCCAAGATCAAGGCTGTGACAAGCATAATTGAACTCCAAAGGGAGTTCTGGCCATCACATTTAAAGGGACGGCACACCTTTTCAATGCCTTCCTTCCATAAGAAATAATGGATAGGGGCACCTTCTTTTGGGGCTCATAGAATTGGATCCCCTGGTCCAATTGTTTTGAAATGTGGAGGATATTTTGGGGAGAGGCACTAGATGCTGTACTGAAAATTTGGTGCCTCTATCTCAAAAAACAGCCCCCCAGAGCCCCAGATACCTGCAGATCAATTCTCCATTATTTTCTATGGGAATAAATCTCCATAAGGAATAACAGAGTTCCCAGCAGACATTTCCCTCCCCTCCCCCCGCTTTCTGACGACCCTGAAGCAGGGGGAGGGTCTCCAAACCGGGGGATCCCTGCCCCCACCTGGGGATTGGCAACCCTAAGCTGGCAAAAATCAGCTTCCCTGGAGAAAATGGCTGAAGGGTTGCCTCTATGGCATTGTACTGTGCTGAGGCCCCTCCCCTCCTCAAACCCTGCCTTCTCCTGGCTTCACCCCCCCCCCCAACCCAAGTATCCAGGTATTTTCCAACACAGACCTGGCAACCCTACAGCAAAAGCAGGATAATACATACAGGAAATGGTACATAATGTACTGCGACACAGTTCACAGTCTTGTTCATTTTATAAAACTACTCTCCTGAACCATTCCATTGTCCTAAAGCCCTATTATTACCTTTATTAAAATGCCCTCTTGAACTGTTCTGTTTTATGTAGTTGGCAGACTGACAAAAGTGTCGAAGCTTCCCTGACTTCCTCAGAAAGGCCATTTTACAAATGGGAGCCACAATAGAAAATATGTCTGTATGGGCAGTTGCTGGGGTTGCCAATCCCCAGGAGGGAGCAGGGGATCCCCTGGTTTGGAGGGGCCCCCCCCTCCCGCTTCAGGGTCGTCAGAAAGCAGGGGGAGGGGAGGGAAATGTCTGCTGGGAACTCTTTTATTCCGTATAGAGATTTATTCCTATAGAAAATCATGGAGAATTGATCCGCGGGTATTTGGGGCTCTAGGGGGGGGCTGTTTTTTGAGGTAGAGGCACCAAATTTTCAGTACAGCATCTAGTGCCTCTCCCCAAAATATCCTCCAAGTTTCAAAACGATTGGACCAGGGGGTCCAATTCTATGAGCCCCAAAAGAAGGTGCCCCTATCCTTCATTATTTCCTATGGAAGGAAGGCATGGAAAAGGCGTGCCGTCCCTTTAAATGTGATGGCAAGAACTCCCTTTGGAGTTCAATTATGCTTGTCACAGCCTTGATCTTGGCTCCACCCTGAGGTCTCCTGGCTCCTCCCCCAAAGTCTCCTGGCTCCACCCCCAAAGTCCCCAGATATTTCTTAAATTGGACTTGGCAACCCTAGCAGTTGCTGATAATCTTTTCCATTTGTTGGGTAGCACCATTAGAAGCCTTGAGTTAGTGATTTACAGAGAAAAGAAGGTTGTGTTTACAGTTTCAGATTTCATTGACTGGAAGAAAGCTCTCACACGCACTTCTGTAATTCTAGAAACTGTATAAAACACTTGCTTGGGAGGGCATTTTTATAAAGACTATAAAGAACAGGTCCATAGTCTATGCCAACGTATGCTATATATTATTGATTCACTGTATGTCTTATCATGCTTTTTTAGCATTGCTTTCATTTTTAATTCCATTTTCTGCATTGCTTGACATAGCATGTTTGATACTTTTTTTGCATTTTTGTAAGCGTAGTCCTATTGCATTGCTTATTAGACCTCATATGCTATTGGATTAAAATATTCTGTATCATGGAATCCAACTTGAGTCTCAAGTAGAAAACTGGTAAATAATTAATAAAGTATAAACAAACAAATAACAATGGGCTGATCACCACTGTATTCATTTGCCCTTCCAATAAAAAAAAAAAAATCTTGCTACAGACTGTGTCTGTAAAAAAATGGGCAGAAAGAAATATTCATGGCTTCAAGAAAGAAAAACGGGGAAATTCTGCTGTAGTACTGTGAAGAAGAAAAGGAGGAGGATGTGGGATTCATACCCCACCCTTCCCTCAGAGTCTCAAACCATTTTCGCACACAGCTTACCACGCAGTCACAATCCTGTTCCCTCCGCAGCGTCCCGTCGGATTTCCCACCATCTGCGCCGAAGTTACAGGAAGTGCTGTGGCTTTTGTGTAGCAAATGTAAACCGCTAAAACCCAGTTTACGTTTGCTACGCCAAAGCTACGGCACTTCCTGTAACTCCGGCGCACATGGTGGGAAATCCGACCGGATGCTGCGGAGGGAACAGGATTGTGACTGCGTGGTAAGCTGTGTGCGAAAACGGTCTCAAAGTGACTTACAATCTCTTTCCCTTCCTCTCCCCACGACACCCTGTGAGGTAGGTGGGGCTGAGAGAGCTCTCAGAGAACTGCTCTTGAGAGAACAGCTCTAAAAGACCCATGTCTGGGTGAGAGTCACCCAGCAGAGCAGTTACATGTGGAGGAGTGGGGAATAAAAACCAGTTCTCCAAAATTAGAGTCCGCTCTCCTAGCCACTACACCAAACTGAGGAGCAAGTGCTGGGAAAAAAATACCTGTTCTGTAAGAACTTTGCAGCTGCTCCCACACCTTTCCCTAAAGCTAAATGAATGTCCTTAAGTCAACAATAACAACTCCTGGGACTCAATAACAATGGCTGGCAGTAGATGATTTCAGCCACAGGTGGCTAAGAGATGGCAAGCTAAATTAATAAATGGGGGAGGGGGCAGTGAAAGGAGAACTGGATACAGGATACAATTCTGGTGAAGTTTTAAAGGATCCTCCAATCCACTAGTTGATCTGTTCTCCACCAGCAGCAAAACTTGGAGTGAAGGGTCACATCATGACACGGGTTGACATATTAAAACCTCAGTATTGCTACCCAATGATTGTCTACCTTCACTCTCATGCAGCATGCAACATGCTCCCATGCAACATGCTCTCATACATGCAACGTGCTCCCAGCAACATGCTCCCCCCTGAACCCAACTGTCTCCTGGTCTTGCTTGGCTTGGACTAAGTTGGTTTGTGCTAACTACAATCCTGGCTTATCCTTGGACTGATCTTGAATTTCTTTAGAAAATATGGTCATTTTCCTAGGGAGCTACTGTTATATGCTATGATGATTAAAAACAGCCACTGAGAGTTCAGTTCCACAAAAGAAAGGCAGAAAGAGCTAAGGAGCAAGCAAAACAAGAGGGGTTCTTCCAGAAAATGTTTGAAAATTGGTTAGTAGGGGTTGGTGGGGGGGGGGGGATACAAACCTTGCCTAGAGCACAGACAAGCCTGGCACTGGCCCTGGTCGTGCCCCAATCTAGCCACAGTAATCCACACAACAGTCACCTCCAGGTTAGACTACTATAACTTGCTGTTCATGGGCCTGGCCTTGAGACTGTACTGAAAGCTCCAGGTGGTCCAGAATGCAGCAGTGTGAGTCCTGATGATAACGTCATGGACAGCACATATCCATCCTGTGTTGCACCCACTGCACTGGCTCCCAGTGGAATACTGGATCAAGTTCAAGTTTCTGGTATTGACTTATAAGGCCTTGAGTGGTCAGGGACTTTCGGGACATTCTCCTCTAGGAGAGTGGAATTGGGCTTATTAATTACTCACCATCCGATTGGTAAAATGTTCTGTTAATGTTTTATTGGTTTTATCCTTTTGTTTTTATGAATATTGTACAGTACCAGGAATTGGGTGATTCATTAATTTCCCCTAAAATATAATTCTCCAGAAAGACTGGCTATGCTTCACTTATTCTCCCACTGACAGAACTGCCTGTTGCTCAGTCTCAATGGAGAGCAACCCCCACCCTCCAGCCCCAGGTCAGACAAGAATTGAACTACTGCTTCACAGAGGAGAGAAATAAACCCTTCCTTTAATTGGTTGAGGGAGGGAGGATGAGGGAAACAGCCAGAGAAAGCCTTCCATTGATTGGCTGAGAGAGGAGGAGAGAAAGAGCCAGGTGAAGCCTTCCTTTGATTGGCTGAGGGCTCCTCTCTCTCCTCTGGAAGCGAAACAGACAGAGACAGGAGGGAAAATGGCATCCCGTGACCACAGTCCAGATACAGGGAGAGAGAGAGTGTGAGAGAGAGAGGGATGGCGGGAAGAAGGGGGGAGGGAAAGTCAGAGAGAGGGAGCGGGGAGAGAGAATGCATTCCTGTGTTTAAAACCAACAACATTATTAGAGAGACAGTGTTGGTCTGAAAGGTATCACTAAAAGTCTTTGAGGGAGAACTAATTGAGCCCAGTCCTAACTAGGGATGCCAGTTCCAGGTTGGTGGGAAATTCCTGGAGATTTTGTGATGGAGTATGAGAAGGGCAGGGCTTGGGGAGGGGAGAGGCCTCAGCTGAATGTAATGCCACAGAGTCCAGCCTCCAAAGCAGTTATTTTCTCCAGGGGGAGAGAACTTTGGAGTTCAGTTGTTATACCAGGAGATCTTCAGGCTCCACCTGGAGGCTAGCTACCCTAGGTCTGGCTGCTTGCTATTGCTCAGCAGCAGCCCCCCTATGATAGCCAGTGTGGCATAGGGCTTCAGAGTGGGGTCTGCCAGACCCAGGTTCTTGCTGTGAAAACTGGGTGATTTTGAAACAGTCACAGACTTTCAGCCTAACCTACCTCACAGGGTTGTTGTGCAGATCAAGGAGGGGTAAGAGGAGAATGATGCAAGCTGCTTTGTGCCCCCCACATACCTTTGGAGAAAGACTGTCCTTTTTCTCGGAAGAGGCTGCAGGGAGGGGGGAGGCAATGGAAAGCTGAAGTCAGAGGGGCAGATAAAGGGAAGGAGATAGGGTTGTCAACTTCATGTTGGAAAATTCCTGGAGATTTGAGAGGTGGAGCCTGGAGAAGGTAGGGTTTGAGGAGGGGTGGGACCTCAGACAGATACAAAGTCAAAGACTCCACTTTCCAAACCAGCCATTTCCTCCTGGGGAATGATTGCTGTCAATCTTCAGGTGAGAGCTAGAGATCACTCAGAATTACAGCTGCTCTCCATATGGCAGAGATCACTTCCCCAGGAGAACATGGCTGCTTTGCAGAGTGGACTCTGTCATTATGCCTGGCTGAGGTCACTTCCCTCCTGCTTTGGTCCACAGTGTGATTTTGGACCAGTCACAGACTTTCAGCCTAATCTAACTCACAGGGTTGTTGTGCAGATCAAAAGGGAGAGAGGAGTTTAGTTAGTTTAGTTTATTTATATCCTGCCCTCCCTGCCAAAGCAGGATCAGGGCAGCTCACAACATAATAGAATAACAATAAAAACAGATTAAACATTAAAATAAATCCTTTTAAACAGTTTAAACAATTTGGTGCTAATTCCATATGATTTAGGATGGCATTCAGTGTTCTTGGGCATCCAGTTGGGTCTAATATCGTGGTAGTGGTTGTCATTCAATTAAAAGCTAACTGGAATAATATTGTCTTGCAAGCCTTGTGAAACTGGGCAAGGTCTCACAAGGCTTTGACCCCCTCAGGCAGTTGGTTTCACAAGTGGGGAGCAGTGATGGAGAAGGCCCTTTTTCTAGCTGTTTTCAGTCTTGCCTCTCTCAGTCTAGGGATCTATAATAGATGTTGTGTTCCTGATTTAAGTACCCTCTGGGAAATATGTGGGGAGAGATGGTCCCTAAGGTTGGCAGGTCCTCGGCCATATAGGGCTTTAAAGATAATAACCAGCTCCTGGTTATCTGGTTATACCACCAGCAGCCAGTGCAGCATCTGCAGTCCAGGCTGTATGTGCTCCCGCATGGAGACCCCCAGTAGCAGCCTGGCAGCAGCATTCTGCACCAGCTGCAGTTTCCAGATTTGGGACAGGGGCAGCCCTATGTAGAGGACATTACAGTAGTCCAATCTTGAGGTGACTGTAGCATGGATCGCAGTTGCCAGGTCACTGTGCTCGAGGAAGGGAACCAACTGCTGTACCCACCTAAGATGGTAAAAGGCGGATTTGGCAGTGGCTGCTATCTGGGCCTCCATTGTCAGGGAAGGCTCCAATAGCACCCCCAAGCTTCTGACACTGGGCGCTGTTGTAAGTGGTGTACCGTCAAAAGTTGGTTAGGGGATTTCCCTGCCAGGATCACCACAGCTCAGGCAAAGGACCTCTGTCTTTGTCAGGTTCAGCTTCAGATGACTCAGGCTGAGCCATCCTACCATGGCTTGCAACGCCAGGTCCAAATTTTCTGGGACACAGTCAGACTGGCTGTCCATCAGTAGATAGAACTGGTTGTCATCCACATACTGATGGCAACCCAGCCCATACCTCAGGGCAATCTGGGCAAGGGGGGGCATATAGATGTTAAACAACATCAGGGAAAACACTGCCCCTTGTGGCACACTGCAATTAAGCGGGTGCCTGTGAGAGGACTGCCCCCCAATTGCCACCCTTTGTCCCTGACCTTGAAGGAAAGAGGAAAGCCATTGCAAGGCCAACCCTGAATCCCTGCATTGACAAGACGGTGAGTCAGTAGCTGATGGTCGACTGTGTCAAATGCAGGAGGAGGATGTATGCTTCTTTGGTCTATACTGTGGAGCAAAACTGTACTTTTCCTAGGTAGAGGCTGCAGGTGGGGGAGGAGATGAAAAGCTGAAGTCCAATCAATTCCCCTAAAAATATGGTTGCCTTGGGTGGATGGGAAGAGAGCAAGGGGGGGGGGACACTCGCCCAGAGTCTCTTTCTAGAGCGCATTGTATTTCTCCACACAATGAGCCTTATTCCTCCTCCTCCTCATCTCCAAGTTGTCCACTAGCAGTTGCTACCTCTGTAGGATCCCAGAAGGGTGAAAGCCACCTGGTGAAGGATTTTAAACAAAACAAAATGTAGATATGGAAATGGTTAAACATCTCCCTCCTTCCTTCACTGTTTGTCTGCTTTAGATTCTCCATTCAAAGCGGTTTTTCATGGGGCTCAGTTATGTGCATTTGTGTGAAAGATACATTTTTCTTCCAAATAAGCAAGAGAAATCTGTCTAAGGGGCAGAAACTGGGCCAGTGTGAATTGCTGATTGGCACTGATGATATATAACTCCTCTTATTTCACAGGAAACCTTTGCAGTGGTGACAGGTGGCCATGAACCAACTGCCAGATTATTGGAGAACAAGTTTGATTACATCTTGTATTCAGGTGACTTCTTTTTTTAATTTCCAGGGTGATGACTTTCATCATGAATTTAAATAATAGTTAAAAATAAAGAGGTTATAAAGGCTAATGAAATGAGTCTAGGCAAACCAGTTAGTGCTTGAGATGGAATCTGAATCCAGATCCAAGTACTATCTTTGTATTAGATTATACTGTCTGCCCACCTGCAGCTCAGATGAGATGCACAGGTAAATTTGTCACTTGTGGCTGGCTTATCAAAGGCTACTTGATCCCACCATCTCTTCTCAAGTCTTGTGGGATGACAGCAGAAAAGAAAGATGGCAGCACTCAGGGCATCATGAGAAGAAGGTGCTATCTAATGGTTGCTATCAGATGTCCCACAATTGCTATTTATAAAAATTACCACACCCAGCTACCAGTGGACAACCAAGTCCTGAACTGGGCCCATCTGACTGGTCAGTTTCCAGCTGCCAGAATTCACATTTCACAGAAGGGAGACTGTTCTCGGTCACCTGGAGATCAACTGTAATCCTAGGAAGATCTCCAGATACCACCTGGAGGTTGGCAACCCTATGTGATGTCCCACTCCATTCAGAGCTTGGTCAGCTGGTTGGTAACAGTGGTTCCTGTCTATGTTGCATGGAGGCAATGTCCATCCCTTGTTTGATCTTAATGAGAGATCACAATGAGGTTGGTGGCAATGATTTTGGTTCCATCCTGGACTTTTGCCTGGGTCCTGGACTCACTAAATCTGTCCCTGCCAATTACTTTCATTTAAGCCAGAATGTCTGTCTGTCTTTCTGACATTTTGCTTCAGTAAGCTCTACCTCAGCAGAGGAACATTTGATGCAATAATAAACAGTGTGCAGAAAAGTTTTTTCCAATTGAAAAACTACACTGAGCTCACACATGCCTGGGATGAGGGGTATGGGCTTCTTGATTTCTGTACTGCAGCATTTTCCATTTTAGAAATCATTTTAGACTTGTGGGGACGTCAGGTCACTGTAGGTATGGAAGGCCAGTTAAATCATCTGTCATTGGAGCCAAATGGTTTCCAAGTTGTCCTGAAATACAAAGTGGCTGTTGATACAATTGCCCCTACACATTCTTTCTCTTTGAACAGAACCCTGTTCAGCATCTCGGTTTTCTGAGGAGCAGGAAGCTGTGAAAGGGTAGAGACAACAGTTGAACCAAGGGTGCAAGAAATCTCAAAACAAATACAGGAACACAGGCTAGAGCTCATGTCACACTGTGCTCTGCAATGGTGACAATTCACTACCACATCCCAGTGGTCTGTATATAAGACTACTTACACCCATTCTGATCTTGAAATCATAGCAAACACAGTATATGTTATTAAGACAAAAGATTGTAACTGTTGCTAATATATGTTTCAGTTGCTGTAACCCAAGTATGAGGTGGTACCAGCCTCACTAAAAGAGGCAGTGGTTAGAACTATTATTTGGGGAAGAACCACACATCTAGGTCTTAAAGACTAAGCATGTTATTGACCAATTGTTTCCTCTCTGGGATAGGTATTACAATGAATGATGGTCACTCAGTCCAGGCATTCTTGGATAAAACTTTTATCTGGACCCATTACAATCATGATTCAGACACAAAGGCCCATTCTGTACTCTGTTTTGATCCAGATTTTGCAAGCACTTGATCTGCCTGCTACAGACCTGCATCATCCAAAATGATTCTACATTTAAAAATTTGCTTTGCAGCTTTCCAAGGGAAACAGTTTTATCTGAAGATTTTTACTTCTGTATTTTCATTGTTAAATTCACTTCTGTGCTAGAGTTCCCCCCGCCCTCAACTAGCATTCTGCCCGCACCTGAGAGCAGCTTCCCTATCCCCACACATTCCACATCAGTCCAGCAGGGAGAGTTCAGATTTTCCCCTTCCCCACTCCTGTCACAATTGGATTTCCTGTCTTGCAAGCAGAAGACCCCCTCCTTCTGTGATCTCTTTCTCTCAGCCTATGTGTGTTGCTTATGCTGTCTGAGGCCCCGAAGATGGGACCACATTCAGCTGTGAATCAACTCGCCAAGCACAGTTAAACAATATAACAGCTTTATTGATCTTCCAAGATGTACAGAGCATAGTGTACTCAGGGTCCCCTTCTCATGGGTTGGGAGAATCATGCAAGCTCTCGTTCAAATGTGCCTGAAGGTGAAGAAGAGTGTGAAACTCTGCGCCTCCATGGCTGGCTATCAGAATACTGACAAAGAGAGGGGGGGGGGGAAAGGCCACAAAAACCGAGCTTCCCGAGCAAGGACTGGTCAGAAACTATAAACTACAGCCAATTACAGGAGAGGTAAATAAGCCCTCCCGGATGGGGTGTCTATAAACTACAAGCCCCATGAGCATGCAGGCTATTTAAAGGTATAGCATCCCTTTCTTGGTGCTGAGTTAATTCTGTGCCCCTTAGCGCAGGCAGAACATTGCTTCTAAAACATTCATCGAGGCAGTGGACTGACTGGGAAGCAGAAAGAAGAGAGATTTTCTGCCAAATCAATATCAATATGATGTTTTTTGAGGGGAGTGGAAACTTTAGAGTCCAAGTGCTTCCATTGACATGAGAAAGTTATTATTAACACTCTTTGACATGGATCTTAAGCTAAGTGGATTCTGTTTACTGCCCCCCCTCGGCGTGCATTCTTCTCCCCTGTGGCTGGTTAATGTGGGCTTCATGTGGAGCTACTGTTAGTTGTTGGGGTGCAAAATAAGATCTGGGGGCCAGTTCATTTGACTCTTGCCTTGATGAACCTCAGCACTCCTTGGGGCAAGTGAGGAAAACAGGTGTCCTATGGCCTTTCAGCAGCTCATTGGGGAGGGGGAGGCATTGTGGTGCCGGGTTTTGAACGCTGCTGTTTCCAGAGGGAGGTGAGATGTGACAGCTTTTCTCCCTCCCCCCCCCCTTTTTTTTTTGGCAAAAGCTCTGCTTGGCAAAGTAAGTGCTCATGTTACCAAGCCTCCTTTTCCTCCACTGAGTGGAGAAGTGCGAGAGGGCATCTGAAGGGGTACACAGTCTTGCAGTCATTGTAATATATGAGCGGGGGTGGGGAGAAATACTTCCCTTCTAGGAATTGCTCTTGTCAGAGCACTGACAAGAGAAGTAGGACGGAGCTTTGGGGAGGAGTTTGAAACCCTGAAGGGAAAGTTCTACAACTAAGGCTTAGATCTGGATCTGGAGAGAGGTCCAGGCCAAAACAAGTTTTGAGAATGCTGGGGTAGAAGCAAGGTGGAAGCAGTGTTGCCCAAGACAAATGTAGAAGCTAGAGGAAACTGTGAGGCAAGACAGTACTGAAGGCGGCATGCAGAAGGTCACTTTGAAATGCTCACAAAGAGAGGATAAAATTGCTAGTGTAGAAAGGGCTAAAGAAACTGCACTGGTAGCTTACCTATATTAGGAGTGAGACATGAGGGGGGTTATCCTCTTGATTCATCTTGCTGTGTCAGTGGTTGACCATTGTGCTCTTCTGGAATAGCTTGGTGTGTTGGGAGTTGGGAGGTACCATGCTCTGTTGGGTCTGCATCTACCTGGGAATGGAGATACTAGAAGCTGGTTCTGGCATACTACAGCTCTATCACTTGGCTGCCTGGGGCCCCCCAAAATGGCTTGATTTTTTTTGCTCCCATGCTCTTTATTTACTTGAAAGTGCTCCCATGCTCTTTATCTACTTGAAAGTGCTCACGGACATATTTGTAACCTATCAGAACATTTACTGTTATTTTTTATTTTTTAAAAAAAATGTTTAATAGTGTTTACAAAGAGAAGGAGCTGTTTCAGAAGTCCTGTGGGTTGTGATAAAAAAGGGGGGGCAGAAAGTGCTCACAGAGGCCATCCAAAGAGTTGGGATGGAGTGTCATCAATACACTAACGATACTCAGCTATATTTCTGCTTATCAGCTCAATCAAATGGGACAGTGAAAGAGAAGATTTAATGTATGGAGATGGTATTGGGCTGGATAATGTTTACTAAGTTGGAGCTGAATCAAGATAAAATGTTGGTTGGATGCTCTTTGGACAGTGGTTAAATGCCTGTTGTTCATGGAATTAGAAATCTGCGTTTCAAAACAATTGTAGCAATTTTGGATCTGGATTTTGGGTAGCATACTTTTTCATTATCCTTATTTTTTGCAAGTATTGTTACCAGTCTGAATTTTTTCCAGAAAGTTTGACTTTTCAGGACCACTAAATTTGTCAAAAACAAACAAACAAACAAAAAACAACCCAACTAAGGCAGTAGAAGCAAGGAGGCAAAGAGGAAACAAACAAACAAACGGGGGAGAGGCATAGCCCAAACTGATTTGAATTAAGATCCTAAAAGTTAAGATCTGAATGTATAGGCCTAATAATTCTGCGAGTCAAATTTAAAACATTCAGTGGTCACAGATATACAAACACATACAACATACAAAATAGATTAAAAACAGATATTGGCCCTGGTGGTTGCCTTAATTAAGAATCAGATTGTACAGTGACAACCAGTTCCTTTTGAACTGAGTTAGCATGAGCTGGCTCACAGTTTTTTAGCCTCCAGCTCACACATTTTTGTCTTAGCTCAGGAAAAATGGCCCGAGAGCACAATAATTTATGCAGTAGCTCACAGCTTTAATGCCAGTAGCTCACAAAGTGATATTTTTGCTCACAAGACTCTGTAGCTTAGAAAGAACATTAAGTAGGGTTGCCAAGTCCAATTCGAGAAATATCTGGAGACTGCGGGGGTGGAGCCAGGAGATATTGAGGGAGGAGCCAGGAGCAAGGGTGTGACAAGCATAATTGAACTCCAAGGGAGTTCTGGCCATCACATTTAAAGGAACAGCACACCTTTTTAAATGCCTTCCTTCCATAGGAAATAATGAAGGATAGAGGCACCTTCTTTTGAGGCTCATAGAATTGGACCCCAAGTCCCAAAAAGATTGGTCCAGGGGGTCCCATTCCAGGGGCACCCAAAGAGGGTGCCCCTATCCCACCATTATACCCTATGGGCCACTGAAATCAATGGCAACATAGGGCATAATCAAATGCTGCTGGGGGACAGGGGGTTTGAGGGAGAGCCCCCAAAACTGCAGGGCAGCTTCAGGGGACTCCCCAGCATGAAACCCCCCTGGCCCAAAAAGACTGCACCCATCTGTGGGCACCCCAAAAGGAACACTGCTCCCAATGGTGAGAAAAAACCAGTTAGAGCCATTTCCTCACTGTAATTGTCGTGGGAAAAGTGGCTCTGGGGAGTAGGAGGTTTTGAGGAGAGCCCCCCAAACTGCTGTGCAGCTTCAGGGCATTGTCCCACACAAAACCCACAAGGCCAAAAAAAATTGGACCAGAGGGTCCAATTCCTGGGGCACCCAAAGCCAAACCTAACTTCACACCAGAGAATCTCTATAGGACCCAAATGCACTACATCCATCTATCTACTCTATGAACCCTGCAAGTCTGGAACCAATATAAACCCAGTTGCCAACATCACTGCTGCACAAAACACAATCTGCTTAAGGTCTGCTCTGCAGACCTGGCTGCAGCAAACCCGGATGCCAGCTCTCCAGCCCTGCCCCAAACAACACGGGGAGAGCTGGCCAAGCACAACAAGCCTGCTGGTTCTGGGTCTCTCACCCAGGTGCCAGCTTCCCTGCCACAGAACACACAATCTACAGTTGCCAGCTCTCCAGCCCTGCCCCAAACAACACAGGGAGAGCTGGCCAAGCACAACAAGCCTGCTGGTTCTGGGTCTCTCACCCAGGTGCCAGCTTCCCTGCCACAGAACACACAATCTACAGATGCCAGCTCTCCAGCCCTGCCCCAAACAACACAACTCTAAACAAGAGAAGCGGTGGACCACACCTAGCTCCACATCATTCTGTATCTGACAAAAAGCAAGAAGCATTTAGACTTACCTTGAGTGATGGATGGTTGGCTGGTCCAGGCTCTTTTGCATTACCCAGGGTGCATCATGAGGAGGCAAGTCAGAATTGCACCCCAAATGAGGAAGATCACTGGGAGGGCCTCAGATTGTGTGAGAGGAAGGCAACCATTCCTTCTGTCTCAGCTCAGCAGCAACACACCAGCTATCACTGTCCCATTAGAGGGACCTCAGCATTGGTATGGCTGCTGGCTGCCTGTCATCATCACTGGCACCTCCCTCTTTCTTCCTTCTGCCCCTGAAAAAAAATCTGGGTTATCCGGGCTGGGCCTGTGGGTGCTGTCGGTTACAGTTGGGGGATGCAGTCTCTGGGTGGTAGGGGCTGGCCGCCGGGGGGGGGGGAAGTGGGCAGAGATGGAGGCACCTCGTGTGTCTCCATCTTTTCCCCCTCCACCCCATGTGGCCTCCCCTCCTGGCCATCCCCTGAAGGACTGCTGGTGCCCGAAGGAACTGAAGAAGGGGGCTGTTCCTTCGCAACCAGCTTCTCCTCCAGCTCCTGCACGACAATCCGCACCCTCCTTGGGGTGATTGTTTTGGACAGAAAACTGTCCCCAAAGCTCATCTCCAAGGAGGGCTGCTCTTACTGCCCCTCCTCCGGCTGCTGAGGCCGAGCGACATCAGCTGGAGGAGGGACTGCCCGAGCAGCAGAGCCCTGCTCAGTGCCAGCACCTAATGGCACCTCTGCTGGGGGCACCCCAGCAGCATCCTCGATGAAGGGCCCAAGGCGGGCCTTCTTCTTCATCGCACTCCAGCCAGAGGTCGGAGTGCTGGAAGGCGGCTGTGGAGTGGCCCTACGCACAGGTGGGGGGGAGACCTGGGTCCTCCCCCTCCCCTCCACCCCTCTAGTCTTCTTCTTGGCCTTGCCCCCAGGGCCCCTTTTCTACTGCCTGTCACTCATGTCACCCTTGGCCAGTCTCACACAACCTGAACTGAGAGTGGGGTTTTTTTACAAACCTAACTCACTGCACTGTACCCTAAACCAACAGGTGCCCTGACTTCTTTTTAAAAACTCTCCCACCAAAACTTGTTTGTTTTTTTTCTTTGGTCCCTAACCTGTCCTTCTTTGGGTTGGGGTAGTAGTGATCTGGTAAAGTTTAGGAGACTAGGTGATCCTGCCTCTACCTGGCTACAGTTTTTAAAAGGCTACCTTGAGATGAAGGCAATCCTTGTTATATCCTCCTAGTGAAATTTCTCCTAACTAGATCCTGGGACAAACCGGATTTCCTTGCAAACTAGAAATCAGGTGTCCCCTATAACTTGAGAGAAGCTGTGGTTTACCCTATGGAAATCTAAGGATGCACCAGCTTTCAGTGGCTGAAAGCAAGATGCACTGCAACCCTAGTCTCTTTAAAAGGGAGCCTGATGTGGCCTAGTAGTCACGCTGCCTTTTATGAGAAACCTAAAATCTTTTAAAATCGCCCCTATCTGGCCTAGTTGAATTTTGAAAGAAGATAAAGCCCTAAATTGGATTAATTTTTTTTAAATTTCAAAAAAACACAATTCCTAAAAACACCCTTATTAGTGGGGCAGTCTATTTAGCGGCCCTAGGCAAACCAAAAGCAGCCTCAGACTCTATTAAAAACAACTCTATAAAAACCCCACCCCACACAGCCCACACACCAACCCTCTCACACCAACCAGAAGTAACTTAAAAAAAACAAAATGTGACAGAAAGAAACTTAACTTTTAACTACCCCCCCCCAAACCAGAACCAGGAAAAGGGACTACAGGAGAAGGCCAAGAAACTCAACTGCTAAAAAAGCGGCCTTTTCACCAGTAAGAAACCTCAGGCCAAATCAGTCAACAACACCCCCTGCCCCAAACCAGAGCCAGGAGAAGACCAAGAAACTCAACTGTTAAAAAAGTGGCCTTTTCACTAATAAGAAACCTCAGGCCAAATCAGTCAACAACACCCCCCCCCCCAAACCAGAACCAGGAAAAGGGACAACAGGACAGGAGGATGCAAAACCTGCAGCAATAGAGAATAGATCCAAACAGAAGGTCAACAAACTCAACTGTTAAAAAAGTGGCCTTTTAAACAATGAAAATTAGGCCAAACAGTGCCCCCCCAAGAACCAGAACCAGAAGAGAAAAGGGACAACAGCAGCACAACACAGCAGCAACAACTCAAACACAGAATCCTTTTGAAACAGTAAAAAACTTAACTTTTAACAATACAGGAACTTTACCAACCCCTCCCCCCAAAAAAACCCTTCACCCTAACCCCAAGAAATCCAAGCCATCCAAATCAAGAAAAGTAAAAGGACACTGCACTTTTAAAAGTCCTCTCACTAAAGTAAGATACGGGTAAATTGTTCTGTGGAATATGCTGATCACGTCATCCACTTTGGTTGTTGAATGCTGATCACGTCATCCACTTTGAAAGAACTGAAGTCCTTTCTACGGTCTCACATTATCATACCCGCCTGAACAGAGAAGCTATTGAGATTTACAAACACCAGCACAATTTTAACAGAAAGGAAGAAGGCATTTCCATCCACCAATCTTGGTATCCAGCTCTGCAAAACACCCTACAGACTATAAATTGCAGAAAGTCACAGAATAATCAGCACAGTCAACAACCATCTTCCTTATCTTCACACCCCTTCCAACCCTCCCAGCAATTAACACAGAACAATGGTCACATTCAACAGCCAGTTTCCTTATCACTACCCTTCCAGGAAGCCCCACCAAACAATGGGCACATCCACAAACCAATTGCCCTTTCACCACACTCCCTCCAGCCTAGAAATAGCAGCTCTCCAGCAGCCCTGGCCTCACTCAATGCACAGCAGCCAAGAAGGTCAGAGTGCCTGCTCCGGCTGCAACGCCACTGAGGATGTTCTCCACAGCTGAGAACAAAACGTCCGGAAGAAAAACTTTCTCCAGTAGAACACCTTGAGCCCGAAAGATTCTACAAACCCTATCTCTCTGTTCTTGCATTGCCTTATAGGAGTTGTGGTATTTCTTTGAGGAAGACTAAAGTTTTGTAGCCAAACACATAGCGCTCAGTCTGTGTCATGGTGCCTTCATATGTTCTTGATCAGCACACAAAGCAACTTATGTACAAAAGCTCACAAGGCTCAGCCATTTCATGTTTTCCCCTGGATCTTAGGTTGGGGTTGCCAAGTCCAATTCAAGAAATATCGGGAGGTTTTGGGGTGGAACCAGAAGCAAGGTTGTGACAAGCATAATTGAACTCCAAAGGGAGTTCTCGCCATCACATTTCAAGGGACCACACACCACTGGAAATAATGAAGGATATGGGCACCTTCTTTTGGGGCTCATAGAATTGAACCCCCTAGTCCAATACTTTTGAAACTTGGGAGGTGTTTTGAGGAGAGGCACTGGATGCTATGCTGCAAATTTGGTGCTTCTACCTCAAAGAACAGCCCCCCCAGTGCCCCAGATACCCATGGATCAATTTTCCATTATATCCTATGGGAATTGGTCTTCATAGGGAAGAATGGAGTGCCCAACAGACATTTCCCTCCCCCCCCTCGCTTTCTGATTACCCTATAGCGCGGGAGGGCCTCCAAACTGGAGGATCCCAGGGGATTGATAACCCTATCTTATGCTCAGATTTCTGTAATGAATGTCAATAAATCAAAAGTAGATTTGCAACCTACAGATAAACACCTGAAAAAAACCTGAACAGCATACTCAAGATTGCTACAGCAATAACGATGCAGTAATTCAGAACAAAGAGGTATCAGTTATCAGAGACTGTTAAATAAACAAATTATTGCAAGAGTGCTAATCTTTTAAGCATGTTTTATTTTTAAGTTTTTTTAAAAAATATATATTTAATTTTATTTCTCTTTGCCCTTTATAAAGTTTATATCTCCGCTACCTGGCATTACATTTTATGACACAAATGGTCTAGCCTGATAAGGTCTAATTTTTGTCAGATCTAGCTCTCATAACAAATGAGTTTGATACCCCTGCTTATAGGTGTCCCTCTTGAGCCTAGTAAGGTTTTAGGGTTTATGCCACATCCACTAAAAGCTGTTTCCCGGCAAGATAAAGGAGATTGGAAGCCACTCCGAGACTCAGATTCAGGGAGAAGGGCGGGGTATAAATCTATGGTCTTCTTCTTTCCCTCTCCATTCCTGTACCTACCCTGAATTTCAAAACACTCCCAAAATTTCAGGAGATAAATTTTCATTGCTCATGGAATTTCTGTGATGTTTTACATTATTTTGGGTGTCCCCAAGCCAACCCAAAACAGCTACTTTTCAGGTACAATTTTGGTTTGGGTAAAACCGAATGCACACCCTTTGAAGGAGCAGGTCCATAGCTAGGATGGGTGGGGGTGCTGGTAGATCCATCTTATTCCATTGTTGCTGACATGGCAATCATACCAAACCATTTCTTTTGCCATCTTCAGCTGGCACACCAGTTCTGCACTGCTCTGGAGAGAAAATATCTAGCCACAGTTAGTGTTATCCTGTCAGCTGATGGCTTGATTAATTACCTTAAATGCACAGTGCACTGGCCTGCCCTCCAAAATCTTTTCGAAGCTTTGACTGGTTCAAAATACTGCTGCTTGCTGTAACACGTATATCATATGTATGCACATATGTACGGCCAAGTCAGAACTAACTTATGGCAACCCTGGCAAGGGGCTTTCAAGGGAAGTGAGAAGCAGCGGTGTCATCTTCTGCGGAGCCTTTGTTGTCTCCCATCCAAATACTGACCTTGCTTAACTTCCAAGATCTGTCAAGACCAGGCTATAACATGCCAGCTTCCCAGTTTATATTACTGATGTCTTAAAAGATCATTTGACTTCCAAGGGAAACTCAGTGCTGGTTTTAACTTTTAAATTTGAATACGGTCTGTTTCCACAGGTAGAAAATAACAAGTCTGTTCCTGCCTACCTCTGGCTTACTTGCTGCTGCTTCCACAATGGGGGTGCTCTTCCATGCTGCTTGTGGAATCAACCCTGGTTTCTGAAGGATTGCCTGTTCCCATGTACTCCTCATGTCTTTTAAGAACTCATATTTTGGGAGGGAAAGCAGAAATTACAAAAATGCCATAGGACTACAGTGCTCCACGTAAGCACCAGAAGAACATAGCAAAGCCTATAAGCAATATGTCCATCTAAGGGACCCCTCACGCACGCATGCACACACACACACACACACACACACAAACACACCAGTTTGCTAGTATACCAAAATTTTCACAGGGAAGCTAGTGCATTTTTTCCCATCACCCAAAAGACTGTCTGACCCTGGAGTAGCCCCACATTCACCTGGCTCCAAATTCACATATCAACCATGGGCTGATTTTCTTAGCTTTGTATTTTCGTGTGGGTATTTTTGTTTGTTTTTTTAAGTAAAAGAACGTGAGTTTTCTTGTTGCAGAATTTAGGACGGGTATTTTTTTGAAATAGCATATCTCTTTTTGATGGCCCCAATTTTTGTTTTATTTCTACAGGGAATAGGCGTGTTGGGAAGGTTGTCATGAGTGCAGCAGCCAAACACCTGACACCATTGACTCTGGAGCTGGGAGGCAAAAATCCCTGCTACGTGGATTCCTGCTGCAATTTCCAGAATGCAGCCAACAGAATAGTCTGGGGAAAGTTCTTCAATGCTGGACAGAATTGCACTGCGCCAGATTACGTGATTTGTACTACTGATACGCAAGACAGGCTGATTCCCTGCTTACGTCATGCTATTCGTTGTTTCTATGGCTGCAATCCTCAGGAATCACCTGACTTTGCCCGCATGATCAATGACGAGCATTTCCAGCGTGTCCGTGCACTTATAGACAATGGGCGAGTGGCCATTGGTGGGGAGACAGATGAATGTGACCGCTACATTGGTGAGCAAGTGGACTGATGCTGGGGAGCAGTGATGTTCAGGGCTTTTTTTGAGCAGGAACTCACAGGAATGCAGTTTTGTCTGGCTTGGTGTCAGGGGTGTGGCCTAATATGCAAATGAATTCCTGCTGGGCTTTTTCTACAAAAAAAAGCCCTGGGGATAGCAGAAAGAGACAAATAACCTTGGTTTGTGGTGTATAGAAGGCTTGTTATGAAGTATTTTTCCATGCGAATGAGAATTTGACAGAACAAAGAGGAAAGTTCTGCAGTTGGTGGGCTTGTGTATTGAGAAGAACAGTCTCAAGGCCAGATATGGCAGCTGTACAGAAGCTTAACCTGTCTTGATTTGCTCTCTTGTCCACAGCTCCCACAGTGCTGGCTGATGTTAAGGAATGGGAACCAGTCATGCAACAGGAAATCTTTGGGCCTGTCTTGCCTATTTTCACTGTGGCAGGCTTGGAAGAAGCCATCCAATATATCAACAGCAGGGATCGCCCACTGTTTGTCTATGCTTTCTCCTGTAACCACCAGGTATGCTTTGGTCTTGTAGCCAGCTCTATCCAAGAGGCTGAGACCAAACAGCAATACAAAGTATTATAAAATTAATCTCCTTTTTGGGGTTGCCAGCTCTTGGAAAGCAGAAGTTTCTTAGGATCTCTTGAACTATCCAGACTGCCGTGTGTGGTGACTGTTGTTACTTCAAGTATAAGGCAACAACAATGCATGTTGCTGTTATTGGGAAAAATCTTTGTTATGGGAGCCTTGACTTGGATGGCCCAGACTTCCAATGGACGATGGGCAATCACTGAGCCCATCTGACTGGCCAGTGGCAGCTCTTGGTTGGGAAATCCTTGGAGATTTTGGGAAGGCAGGGTTTGAGAAGGGGTCTGACTTTAGTGGGGTATAATGCAAAAGAATCCACACTCCAAAGCAGGGGAACTGTTCTCTGCCACCCAGAGATTAGTTGTCGTCCTAGGCAGTGGCGGACTGGCCAGGGTCTCAGCTTGCCCGATGGCAAGCGGGCCCTGTGGGCTCCTGATAAAGTGAGCCCCCTTAAACATTAGGCAATATGTTAAAAATATAATCGAAGTTTCAGCATCATTACTGTAAAGCAACTAAAATTTACATTGTATTTAAGGTTTCCCACCTCCAGGTCGGGTCTGGGGATCTCCCGCTTTTACAACTGATCTCCAAAAGTTTTAATTGTACCTTTTTTCCACATGTATTTTTTGAAAATTTTATTTATTTATAACAAAAATTAAATGATAGCCTTATAGTTGTGGGTGGGCCCCCTGTGTCTCCTGGCAACCACCACTGGTCCTAGGTATGTCTCCAGGAATACAGACACCACCTAGAAGAGGTTGGCAACCCTGTGAGATGGCCCTGTTTGGGTCTTGCGCTGTCCTCTTGTGGCAACGACCATTCACACTCATTCCATTCAGGGCTTGGTCAGCTGGCTGCTAACGTTGGTTCCTGTTGCATGGGGCAAAGTCCATCCCTTGCTTGATCCTAATGGGTGATCACAATGGTGTTGGTGGCAATGATTTTAGGCTCCATCCTGGACTTTTGTCTTGCGTTCCAGACTATGTCTGCCTCTGCCAGCTATCTTCATTTGAGCCAGGATGGCCCAGGCTTGCCTGATCTTATCAGAACTTGGCGCTTGGTTTGTAATTGGATGGGAGGCCGCTAAAGAAGTCCAGGGTCACTAAGCAGATGCAAGCAATAGCAAACAAAGTCTCTTGCCTTGAAAATCCTACCGGATTACAATAAATTGGCTGCAACTTGGCAGTACTGTCCACCACCATATTATGGGGGAAATCTCTGTTCATCAGCTACTCCATCTGGAGGTATGAGTAGCATTAAATGGTGACTCTAACCCAGGGGTCCTCAAACTATGGCCCGCGGGCCAGATGCGGCCTGCTGAGGACGTTTATGCGGCCCACCGGGTTATGGCAAAATCAGACTGGAAGTGACGTTCGACCTAAACTCGCGTTAGCAACGCACACTTCCGGCACTGGGCTGAGGCGGCGGAGACAGAGTGTGAGGTGATACCGAGGTGAGGTGAGTTCCCAGGCCGCGGTGTGTGGTGTGGGGAAGGGAGAGAGATGCAGAAGACGGAGAACTGACGGCCCGCGGCCTTGTACAGTAACGGCAGTCCGGCCCTCCAACAGTCTGAGGGACAGTGAACTGGCCCCCTATTTAAAAAGTTTGAGGACCCCTGCTCTAACCCATCTAGCATGACTGCTGTGGGAGTTTTTGGCATGGGAAAGGTGATTGCTTTATTACTGGAGGCACCTAATTTATGGTGGCTATGACATTACTACATAATTCCCTCCCCCATTTTCAAGTGTAACTTTGAAACCCCTCTATGTTCATAATCTCACCCTCCCTACTTAAACTCTTACCTTTTAAATTTTTTTTGAGGATTTTGCATTCTATCCGACAGTGAGGCCCTGTGTTAGTCAATGAAAATGCTATTCTTCCAGGAAAAGTCCCTTTCATCTGAAAATGATCTTAGAAACATTTAACAATTCTTTTCTAAAATAAGCCTTTCATATATGTTTCTAACACTAAAGAGAATATTATGGTAGGTATGGTTGCTTTTTAGGCTTAGATTTTAGCTGGCTAAGATCATCTTTTTCATAACTTTCAAGAGAACTCATTATGGGTGTTAAATTACCTTAGCACAGTTGAAAAGAAAGCATTATTGCATGAACTGCTTCTGTGAGTTATTCTGTCATCAGCTTATATAAACATACCTGCATAGAAATCTCAAAGGCTTAGTACTACCTCTTTCTTGTCATGAAATCTTGGCCATACTGGCTACAAAACCCACCAGAGAAGTAGTAGTGTTAGATCCAAATGTGATAATATCTACCATTATCATGGCTGGCACATGGGAGTAGGCCATGTAGGTGGCTGCCTAGGGCGCTGCATGACCTATGGTGCGCCACTAGGTGCCCCCTCTCCATATGCCAGCTGACCGCCAGGCTGCCTTCCCTCACAGGGGAGGCAGCCTGAGAGTGAAGCAGAGGCCCTGTGCCACCTCTTTCCCCCGCCCGAGACTTTCTCACTCAGTGAAAAAGTCAAGCGGGGGGGGGGGGAGGTGGTGCGTTTGAGGAGCCCACTGTGCAAATGGGGCCATCCGGTCTCACTCGGCTTTCCCACACCAAAGGAAGGTCAAGCCGGGAGGGGCATTTGCACAGCAGCCGCCTCAAGAGGAGCCCACTGCGCAAACTGGGCCATCCAGTCCTGTTT
Source organism: Heteronotia binoei (assembly GCF_032191835.1). Classification (NCBI taxonomy): domain Eukaryota; kingdom Metazoa; phylum Chordata; class Lepidosauria; order Squamata; family Gekkonidae; genus Heteronotia; species Heteronotia binoei. The sequence goes on along the minus strand of NC_083243.1, from coordinate 172,607,373 downwards.
GGCTTTCCCACACTGTGGAAAGGTTGAGCGGGGAGGGGGGGGGCGTTTGCACAGTAGGCTCCTCAAGAGGAGCTCATTGTGCAAATGCAGCCTGCATTTGGGCAGGCGCTCGGGGCCCTCCCCCACTGGAGGGCAGGGCCTTGCTGGGTGTCACGAGCTGGGGCCAGGCCAGGCGAAGTCCAGGGGCAGTCCAAGGTCTGTAACCGGTGAGCAAGAGTGTCCAAGGTGCCAAAGCCAAATCGTTGTCCAGGTATCGTAGGTCAGAGGTTCAGAAGCCGTAGTCAGGGGGTCCAGAAGTCAAGCCAAGGTCAGGAGGTCCAAAGTCAAAAGCCGAAGTGGATGCTAGGACGTCAGGTAGATGACTAGTTGCTTCCACAAAGCCTCCTCCCAAAGCCTACAGCTACATAACCCTCTGCTGGCTGTTGCCCATTTGGGCTAATTGCTGGCTCAGAGAGGCAGCCAGGATCCTGTTGCAACTCAAGCATCCTTGCTCTTAGAAGGGCCAGAATCCTCTCAAAACTCAGGGCTCAGGGAGCGTCTTGCTTGTGAGCGTGCCGCCCTCCTCCGATCCCTGAGGTCCTGACGGAGGCGGTCACGTACACGCGCCACCCGAGAGGGCGAGGCAGGGGGGCTGGGATCTTCTCCAGCAGGAGGCAGGGGCACTGGTGCAGGTGGCAGGGGCACAGTTTCTGCTGCAGGCTCAACTTCCTCTACAGGGTCCCCAGCACCCATGACACTGGGGCGGCAAAAGCCCCAGAGCTGCCCCAACCATTATCTAGCTATTTCCCTAACCAAGTCCTTTTAGTCAGGTGTGACTTCAGGGGACTAAAGCATGTGGTGGGGGGGGGGGGGTGCAGTGGCATATCTCAGGAACATAGTGTGTTAGGAGGAGGGGTTTAAGCTCGCCCTCCAGCACTGTTTTCCTGAGCTGAAGTGGTTGCGGGGAATCAAGTATGGGGCTACTGATAGTTTTTTTTTCCCCCCCTTAGACTGTGCACCGGGTATTGGACTGCACCAGCAGTGGTGGCTTTTCTGGAAACGATACCCTAATGCATATGACATTGGTCTCCCTACCATTTGGTGGAATTGGTATGCCTGCCTAGCTCTTTATTGTCAATGCTTTTTCTGTCTCTTCTGCGCTCATCCTCCTTAGTATTCCCTCCATTCTTATAGGCAGCACGTAAGACTACAGTGGCAGCATTTCTCTTTGAAATTATCTCTGGGACAAGGAGGGGGGGGAAAGTATTATTTTGATAGGTTCCTGAATGGCTCCTGGCACTTTTGCAGCCCTCATGCAACAAGGTGCAACAGGAATTAAACCCAAGTAAGTAGCTAAATAATTAAGTCAAGTTTTCCATGTTAAGCAGCAGATTAATTAGTTACTTAGGATGCTTGCTCATGAATAGCCTTAAACAGGCAGGGAAGTAAGCTGCCTCCTCCTTGAAACATTCAACCAGGAACCCTTTCTTAGGCAACTGGCAGTAAAGAGCAATCTGCCTTGCTCCTCTAGGTGTGTGAATCAGCTTTCTCTGCCTCTAGAGCAGTGGTCTCCAACCTTTTTGGCCCCAGGGACCGGCCCAAGGGCCAGCACGCCAACCACGGCCTCAAGGCCGACAGGGTGGGGGCACCCAATTTGGCCTCCCCCACCCTCCCTGCAGCGCCTCCCCCATTTTCCTCCTCCCTCCTTCGCCCCCCTGTGCAGCCTTGCAGCCTCCTCCCCCATTTCCTCCTCCCTCCTTCGCCCCCCTCGTGAAGCCTCGCCACCTCCCCCCCCATTTTCACCCTTTTAAGTCCGGGGAAGGGGCCATGAAGCTCCACCCAGGCCAACCCCGCCCCCCGCTGATAAGCCAGGAAAACTGCTGCAGTAGCAGTGGCGAGTGACGCTGCCCTTGCCTTCTTCCCAATTGGGAAAGGGCAGCATCCCTTCCCGCTGCTGCAGCAGTTTTCCTGGCTAATCACCTGATCAGCGAGGGGGGGGGGTTGGCCTGCGAGGCATTTCACGGCTCCTTCCCCGGTCTTAAAATGGTGAAAATGAGAGGAGGAGGTGCAGCAGGGTGGCGAGGCTGTGCAGGCCATTTCAAACAGGCCGCGACCCGGTACCAGTTCCCGGCCCAGGGGTTTGGAACCCCTGCTCTAAAGCATGAGCATCACAGCACTTTGCCCAAGTACATTCTCTATTTATGGTTGCTATAATTTCTCGTTATAGACTAGAGGTAGTCTGTTCTTGATCCCTAGCAGGGTCTAGTTGTATTTTATTGAATAGCCTTGAGCCACTGCTTAGAGGTACAATGTAATGTTTGAACAAGTTTGGAAACAGAGTGTAAATATACTATATAGACATTAGCAGCCCTATATAGGAACATTTGTAATCTTGCCTAGGTAAAGAAGAATGGGTAGAAACCCAGCCTTTGCATAGGATATGATCTGCATACTTTCTTTGTGAATCTGTTGCAGGATGCAGTGGGTTTGGCAAGTATCACGGCCGGTTCAGCTTCGACACTTTCACTCACCAGCGTGGCTCCCTCATCAGCACTATGGGCTTTGAAGCGCTCAACAATATACGCTACCCACCCTACACTGAAAGCAAGCTGCAAATGCTGAAGTTTGGCACAGATGTGAGGCGCTGGAACCCCTGTACCATGCTGTGAACTCCCTCGACAATTCACAAATGTGCAATTATAAGCAAAACTAAACGCATGCACAATGATATGAGGGATTAACAAATAACAAGCGACCTACTTGTGAGTCGAAATTTTTGGAAGTGTAACGTGAGGGCAAAGGGAGCGCCATATTTTTCGAAATTTTACATTTCCAAAAATTTTGACTCATAAGTAGGTAGCTTATTTTCTGGTTCATTTTTGAGGCTTTGGTATAATTGCAGTTGTTTGTCTCACATGCTATATGTTTGAGAACATCATTTATCACATGATGTTAGCCCGCTTCGGTGGGGTAGGGTGGGATACAAATCAAATTAAAAAAATAAAAATAAATACATATAAAACATTTTGAATATCTTCTTTTTTAAAATTATGTCCCTTATGTATTCTTAGACATATTGAGGCTGTAAGACCTGACGAAGATACACAGAAAAGGGATTTTTCTTACTGGGACCCCATAGTCTTGCAAGCTTCACGTTGTGAACCGGACATTCATTTACAACTTTTGAAATGTTAATCTCTCATAACGTTGTGCATGTATGTAGTTTTATTTATAATTCAAGTTTGTGAATGTATTGTGCCTTTACTACAATTGACACAATACAAATGTTGCTTATATAATTTACTTGTTTATTTCACAGTGTTAATGATGCTTTTAGTATTCTACTATTGCCTTCTACACCATGGTCCTTCTGTTGTAGTGAACTCCCTCAACAGCAGAGGCCTTGTGTTTCTATGGGCTGCTGTAAGGAACTGAGCCGCAGGAGAGAAGAAAGGTTTCTATCTTCTCTGCTGTTTGTAGAATCTAATCATACCTTCCAAAAAGGCTGCTGCAAAGGCTCTGCCTTCTAAAAAAATAAAACCTTGCCCCCTCCTCTGTCTTGCCTCCCCATCAATTATCTTGCCTCTTTCCTTGCACCCATTATAATCCCAATCTTGTAGGATTTGTGTATAAAGATTCAGCAAAGTACTAGATAAGACATATCTGTATTGCTCCTGTCTTTCTTAGCCAGTTGCTGGGAAAGGTAAGAAAAGGCAAAGGACTAATAAATGTGGTATGATGTGACTATACTATACACCCTCTATTCCTACACCAAATTTTCTCCAATTAGGACAAACTGGTACCCTTAACGGAAGACAGTGCAAAGCGTTGCTTTAAGATGGCAGTTTAATTTCCCTTTGAATTATTTTATGAAAACCAGATAAGCACTTGATTTAGTTTCTTTCCCAAGAGGACTGTTCCATCTTTTTAGCAAAATATTCATCTACATTAGTGTAACCATTTTTGTACAGTAAAAGCAGACATACTGATGGGTCTCTAAGAAAAGCTAACAGAACGTATCATCGTCATCATCATTTAATTTATATCCCGCCCTCCCCGCCGAAGCAGGCTCAGGGCGGCTAACAACATAAATCAATACATTAGTTATACAATATATTTAAACAAAAATTAATTTAACAGTTTAATTAAAACCTACTAAAATTGATAAAATTAATACACTGGTGCTATTATACAGATGGTGGATTTCATTAGCAGAATCTCTCTTTATTCGGTGAAGGCCATTCGAAAAAGGATGGTCTTGCAGGACGGAAGCGTAATGGTTGGGCTCCTATGGCAGTTTAAATCCAAACAGATGGAACCAATGCAAACAGACCTGTTGCTTCTTCCATGTAGTCATGCTTGCTTTCATAGACATAACTTTTCCGGTAGGCCGTGTTTTTTTTCACTATCACTTTCTGCACAGCAATCATACTCAAAATTCAGATTCCCCTCCCTCCATCAATAGCTGCAGCTACACCTAAGAAGTAAAAAAAAAGGTAAAGGTAGTCTCCTGTGCAAGCACCAGCCGTTTCCAACTCTGGGGTGATGTTGCGTCACAATGTTTTCACGGCAGACTTTTGACGGGGTGCTAAGCATACCAAATTCAAAAGGACTTTGTTCCTAGTAACTATGTTTAGGATTCCAGCCTTACTGACACGTCTTGCATAGTTCTGCAGTTTGTAAGTCTTTTGCTTCTGTAATAAAAGTCTCGCATCAAGCCTTCATGCCAGTTCTTCTTGATTGTTTATTATTATTTGTTGCACAGCATTTGCAGTGCATATAGCTCTTTGCATAGTAATATGATCTGAAGAGTGGTACCTACTTCAAAGAGCCTAAAGCCTAAATGTAGTCATTGGCAGGTAAAGAAAACAAAAAGCTTGGCCATATAGATCACTGCCCCCCCCCCACCCCCACAGTTCAAAGCAATGTGAAAACTCAATTAATGACAACTAAAGATGCAGAGCATTTTACTTTCTTAAGCCTTTGTCAGCTGTTGGGTGGTGCAACCATAGCCCTTGAAACATGTCTTGTGCAACAGGGTGTGGTGTCTCTGAGGTGGTGAGAGGCTTTGAGGCAAATACCCAGTCCCCTTACTCTGGTCTCTCTTCTAGCTTCCTGAAACCCAGTTGCCACAATCAAACAAAGGGAGAGAGACAAGGTTTGACTAAAGGATTGGTGGTGTGCAAGCTATGTACTCCCTAAATGCCCCTTATTAAGAAATTCACTAAACAGAGGCTGTATTTGTATGTGAAGTAAACAGAGATCTTCTAAGGATGGACAAAAATGTACTAGATATTTTAGTGGCTGGTTCTTATATTACAGAATTGGCAGTTTGTAGTAGGGTTCCCAGCCTACTGCTGTGGGGGTTGTTCCCCCAGTTTTGGGGGCCCCAACCCGCCAGAGAGAGAATGAATGTGCAGCTATTATGGGATGAGGAAATAAGAACATAAGAGAAGCCATGTTGGATCAGGCCAACGGCCCATCCAGTCCAACACTCTGTATCACACAGTGGCCAATCATTTATATATACACACACACACACACTGTGGCTAATAGCCACTGATGGACCTCTGCTCCATATTTTTTATCTAACCCCCTCTTGAAGCTGGCTATGCTTGTGGCCGCCACCACCTCCTGTGGCAGTGAATTCCACATGTTAATGACCCTTTGGGTGAAGAAGTACCTCCTTTTATCCGTTCTAACCCGACTGCTCAACAATTTCATTGAATGCCCACGAGTTCTTGTATTGTGAGAAAGGGAGAAAAGTACTTCTTTCTCTACCTTCTCCATCCCATGCATAATTTTGTAAACTTCTATCGTGTCACCCCGCAGTCAACGTTTCTCCAAGCTAAAGAGCCCCAAGCGTTTTAACCTTTCTTCGTAGGGAAAGTGTTCCAAATCTGTAATCATTCTGTAATCAAACCTGTAATCAAATGAAGACTGTATTCAGGGGAATGTGAAAGTCTCCTGGCTCCACCCCCATAGTCCCCAGATATTTTCTGAGTAGGAGTTGGCAACTCTACTTCTTTGCTGGCTCTGAGAATCAAAATTTCCTCAAAGTAACACAGAGCAACCAAAGGTTCAAGTTTACCTTTCCTATGCAAAAGACCTCTGAAAAGATTGTGCAACCAACGGAGGGTCTGGTCTGCTTTCACAGCCACTGAGAGCAGCCATGTTGTTCTGCCTGTCTCCTCCCCCTGCCCCCATTCAGCCTTAAAGACACAGACACACCATCCCAAGAGGAAGACTTTCCAAGTAGAGTCTGAAGCTCTGGAGGTTGAAAGGCACATGGTAGCTGTGGGGGCGGGGCTTCCCCCATCGGCCAGCTGACTGGGAGCAGGAAGGAGCCTGGGAAAGAGAACCCCCCTGAGACCTGGGGATTGGCAAGCCTAGAATAACCTTAGTTGCGATCCTGTGTCAACAACAGCTTTCCTATTCACATCAATTTTTTACTATAATCTCTATTATTGAGCCTGTGTGAGTCCCAGTGGAACCCGAGTAGCATATTTCTCAGAGCTCAAAGGACCAGTTCTAGCCTTTGAAATGCCAGCAGTAGATTCTTATTAGTGCACATTACAGCAAAACGTGCATCTTGCCTACATGTATGTGGACGCAGCCTTAGTTGGGAAGGCCACAAGCATGCTTAAATAACATCCTTAACAACCAATGCAACCAGGATTTCCGTCCTCTGTACAAAAGTGGAAAGTTTCTCCCTAGGATTTTGTCTGGTACTACATAATTGATAATAAACATTTTCAGTCTCCTCTGTATGCCCAAATGTGTTCTGCAGAAATGCATTTTGTTTCACAAACAACTCCCTGTACCAACCCTAAAACAGTCTGAGTTTAATTTAGGATCTTTAAGCCTGTGTATCCATGGGTGTGACACGGGCCGGCTCACCCACTAGGCAAATGAGGCGGTTCCCTAGGGCGCAGGGAGGCAGGGGGCGCCAAATTGGGCTCCCCCTCCCGGTTCCCATGGCAAACACCTCGTTTGCATCCCTTCCACCCTCCCCGCTGCCAGCCCGCTACTGCCACCAGCCCCCCCCGGCCTCCTTCCCTTCGTGGCATGGAAGTGATGTCATCATGCTGGGCATGTTGTGCAAGGGTGCTTTATCATTTGGGGAGAAACTCTAAAGTTACCATAGAGTTTTTACCTTAATGCTAGAACATCCCCTGTGTGACATGCCTGGCATGATGACATCATCTCTGAGTGACATTTCATGCTGGGAATGTCGAGCATGCTGCAGCTCTTTGGGGGTGGGACTAGGGTTGCCAATCTCCAGGTGGGGGCAGGGGATCCCCCGGTTTGGAGGCCCTCCCCCTCTTCAGGGGCATCAGAAAGCAGGGGGAGGGGAGGGAAATGTCTGCTGGGAAGTCTATTATTCCCTATGGAGACTTATTTCCATAGAAAATAATGAATTGATCTGTGGGTATCTGGGGCTCTGGGGGGGGGCTGTTTTTTTGAGATAGAGGCACCACATTTTCAGTAAAGCATCCAGTGTCTCTCCCCAAAATAACCCCCAAGTTTCAAAAAGATTGGACCAGGGGATCCAATTCTATGAGTCCCAAAAGAAGGTGCCCCTAGCCTTCATTATTTCCAATGGAGGGAAGGCATTTAAAAGCGGTGCGGTCCCTTTAAATGTTATGGCCAAGACTCCCTTCGGAGTTCAATTATGCCTGTCACACCCCTGCTCCTGGCTCCATGCCCAACGTCTCCTGGCTCCACCCCCAAAGTCTCCAGATATTTCTTGACTTGGCAACCCTAGGCGGGGCTCCCCCACTGGCTGGCTCCATGGTGGTGTATTGGAAGCCCTGAAAGCAGAGGAAACCCCACTGGGGGGATCGCAAGCATAAACTCATAGTGATATGTAACCTATCACTAAATTCAGCTGCTGTGCAAGATAACTGGAGAGTAGCAGATGTTACACTGATTTTTTAAAAGGGGTCCAGAAAGAAACCAGGAAATTACATATCAGTTAGCCTGACATCTCTACCAGGCAAATCAGTACAAATGGTATTCAAAGATAAACTTATTAGGCCCATAGAGAAACAAAGCCTGCTCAGAAATATCAGCGTGGTCCTGCAAAAGGAAGTCCTGCCACACAACTTTTGAAAGTTCTTTGAGAAAGTGAACAATCATGTAGATAATGGTGACCCAGCAGGCTTTATATACGTAGACTTTCAAAAGGTTTTTGACAAAAGGTATTTCAACAAAGTCTTCTGAGTGAACCTACTAGTCATGGGATAAGAGGACAGGCTCTCTTATGTTTTAAAAATCGGTTAAATGACAGTAAGCAAAGGGTAGGAATAAACTGACAGTTCTCACAATGGAGGGAAGTAAGCATTGAAGTCCCACAAGGATTGGCACTGGGGCTGGTACTATTTAATTTCTTCATACATGGCCTAGAACTAGGGGTGAGGTCTACAGTCTGAATATGAGCGATGGCCTATTAAGTCAGGGCCTTACAGTTCATTAAGAGTGCAGATCTACTGGTGTCCAAGGTTTGGAAAGTACTGCCTCTTGGGGAAATCTGGTGTAGCAGAAAGTAGCTTCTGTGGTCCCGTAGCCAACGTCCTGACAGCATTTTTTTTCTTGCAGTTCCTCAGATGCAGGACTCCAACGTGAAGCAAAGTTCTAAGGGCCATCCTGTTTGCCAAGAAGTGATTTCAGCTAACAGAGGTTATGAGACAAAAATCTGTTTGATTAGAAAATGATGGTCTGGGAGCTAACCTCCTCCCCTCGAAGTGATGTCAGTGAAGGGAGGCTAGGACAGAGAGCCCACACAAGACAAAATTCAGCTCAGCTATAAACAAAAACAGCCTTTTGAGTAGTTCTTTTTGCTGGAGAGCCAGTTTGGTGTAGTGGTTAAGTGTGTGGACTCTTATCTGGGAGAACCGGGTTTGATTCCCCGCTCCTCCACTTGCACCTGCTGGCATGGCCTTGGGTCAGCCATAGCTCTGGCAGAGGTTGTCCTTGAAAGGGCAGCTGCTGTGAGAGCCCTCTCCAGCCCCACCCACCTCACAGGATGTCTGTTGTGGGGGAGGAAGGGAAAGGAGATTGTGAGCCGCTCTGAGACTCTTCGGAGTGGAGGGCGGGATAGAAATCCAATATCTTCTTCTTCTTCTTCCCCACTCAAATGACTGCTCTGGGGTTTTTTTTGGCCACTTACAGTTTTAGTGGAAGTGCCCTGAAAAACCTCATATTAGGGTGGGATTTCCCCAGCTGGCTGGTAGCAGGGAAGCCCTACCCAGATGGGGGACCCCATGCTGGAATCAGCGGATTGGGATGCCTACGGCCAAGCCTGGTACTGTTGCTCTACCCAGGCTTCCTAGGATACACAAATTCAATGACAACAAATACAGAAATACACAGGAACAAAGTCTACAAACTAGTCCAGAGTCAGATATCTGAAGGTCCAGTCAAAGGGTCAGAATAGGAGGGTTAAGGGGTCCAGTTGCAAGAATTGGGAATAGGTGCAGGATACAGGAGTCTGGGTCTCAGGCTTAAGGAACAAACAAGGATTGTTAGAGACAAAGTAAAAGGTATCAAGATATAGCTCTGTTTGCTAAACAGATCAGTACACAGAGGGGTGGAGAGCAAGGTTGCTTGAAAACCAAGGTTTGCTCGGTGTGTTTCTTTTATCTCCACCTTTTGCTGACTCATTCCCCAGTGGTCAAGTGTTGCTCCTTACAGTTACAGTCACCTTTCTACAGGTGCATGTCTTTTACTGTTTCCCTATCAGCCTGTCAGTCCTGGTCCTGCAAGGGCTCCACCAGGAACTAATGCTGACCACTGCTGAGCAGTCAAATGGGTGCTCCTTCATCGCTCCTGAGCTCCCAAGTGCCTCTCTTCCCATACTATGCCATGTTCCCAAGCAGAATGGGGCCTCACAGTGTTCTGAAGCTAAGTGCCCCTCATCCATGTGACTGCAAGGGGACTTCTGATATAATTCACATCATGTATCTCATGAAGTTAGACTCTGAAGTAGTCCTAGGCAGAGGAACCTAGGAAGTAAGCAAATGTTACACCCCATAAGGCAGTGGTCCCCAACCTTTTTTGCCCCAGGGCCAACCCGCCAACCGTGGCCCCAGGGCCGGCAAAGTGGGGGCACACAATTCAGCCTCCCCCCTGCTTCCCATGGCACCTCTCCCCGTTTTCTCCTCCCTCCTTCCCTCCTGACAGCCTCGCCACCTCTTAAAGGTGCAATTTTAAAGGTCCTACTTTGTTCTATTGCTTCAGACCAACAGGCTGCTCACTTGGATCTATCCTCCCCTCCCGTTTTCCTCCCGTTTCCTCCTCCCTCCTTCACCCTCCCGTGCAACCTCGCCTCTGCCTCCCCCCCGCCCCCCGTTTTCACCATTTTCAGGCCAGGAAAGGGGCTGTGAAGCTCCTCCCAGGCTGACCCCCCCCCCCCTCTGAAGGAGGCAAAGCAACGTCCCTCCCCGCTGCTGCGGGTTTCCTGGCCGATCAGCTGATCGGTGGGGTGGAGGGAGAGATCGGCCTGGGAGGCGCTTCACTGCCCCTTCCCCAGCCTTAAAATAGTGAAGTCAGGGGGAAGAGGCACCGCCGCGGGAGGGGGGGGAGGAGAGAGGCTGCGTGGCCCATTGCGAACAGGCCACGGCCCGGTACTGGTCCCCAGCCCAGGGATTGGGGACTCCTGCCATAAGAGACAGGCTATACAGTGGCAGGTGGTAGTCAGCTGATGTGAGAACATCCTTAAAAGAGAGAAATTCTGCCCAGTTCTGCCCAGACAGGAGTGAATGGTAGAAATTCTCCTGCTGAGGTATGAAAGGGGGAACATTTCTCTAGTTTCCTCCTAGTATTACTACTCGTGCTTACTTTGAGCATCTGTCGTCACACTGAACAACCAATCTCTTGCATTCCCATTTTCAAATTCCTTTTACTCAACATTATGCTCTCCTCCCAGATGTTTCTACCTATCTGTGGCTTTTCCCATTACTGCCACTCTGAACTGATTCTCAGAAGATGAATAGGAGCTGTGCATAACTTTAGCTGCATTCCACAGTGAATTGTACTTTCATACAAATGAGATGGTGGGAGATACATTATTGGATTTCCCTATATATATTTAAAAATAAAAGCAGCTATGAGGCATATGTACCAGGAGAGTAACTGACAGAGGAAATTCCACTTGTTGACAGATTTGAATGCGCATATGCATTATCTGTCAACAATAACAAAAATCCCTGACTCTGATGGTGGATGACATCAGAAAACATATGATGCTTAGTTCACATGAAATTGCTTTACCCTGGATTAGACCATAAAGGTCAGTATTGTCTACTCTGACTGATAGCGGCTCTCCAGGATCTCAGATGGAGGCCTTTCAAATTACATGTTATCTGATCCTTTTAACTGAAGATGCTGTGGATTGAAATTGGGACCTTCTGTCTGCTGAGCAGACACTTGACCAATAAGTCAGAGCCCCTCCCCTCGTAGTTAATTCATATGGATGGCAATTGCAGAATGACATCCAAGGATACAACACTGGATATTGGCTGTAGCCTGGATAAGCCTGCTGCTATCACAAGCGCAAGAGCAATCACTCAGAAGTAAAGTTTCTCATAAAGACTGGTGTCCAGATGTGTTCTAAGATGGTCTCAGGCTAGATTTTTTTTTGTAGAACTCATTTGCATATTAGGCCACATACCCTGACACCCAGCCAGCCAGTGCTGTATTCCTGTGCGTTGCTGTTCAGAAAAAGCGCTTGTCTCAGGGCACAACTATACATGACTGAACTCCAAGGCTGGACCTGGGAAAGCGGCCACCAGTTTAGTGCCTAACAGAGCAGATTTTTTAAAAGCATGAAGGTCTAATCCCAATTTTGTCCTCTATGAGGTGGGCCCAGGCACTTGTTTTCCCTCCAGTTTGGTGTAGTTGTTAAGTGTGCGGACTCTTATCTGGGAGAACCGGGTTTGATTCCCCACTCCTCCACTTGCACCTGCTAGCATGGCCTTGGGTCAGCCATAGCTCTGGCAGAGGTTGTCCTTGAAAGGGCAGCTGCTGTGAGAGCCCTCTCAGCCCCACCCACCTCACAGGGTGTCTGTTGTGGGGGAGGAAGGTAAAGGAGATTGTGAGCTGCTCTGAGACTCTTCGGAGTGGAGGGCGGGATATAAATCCAATATCTTCTTCTTCTTCTTCCACGTATTTTCAAATAACAAAACAACCAGGGTTTGGACATTTCAGCACATGGAATATTGTGGCAGGGACAGGAGTGCCTAGTCCTGCCACGCTGTGAGCCTGATGAGGCCCTCATGGCTTTTTAAAATCTCCCTGTTATGCCACTCATTTCTGCAAAGCTAGTAAGGGAGCTTCTTGTGGTTGTGCCCAGTCTCCTTAACACAGGATACTGCAGTTTCAAAAAGTGCTATTCAAGAAGATGAAGGTTCCAACCCATTATACGTTGAAAAATGACACCATTTAAATAGTTTAAATTTGGTTTTGTGTATGTGGGAGGGGATGGACAAGCATGCTTCTGGCGTCATGCGTTAAATTACAGAGAAACTGGAAGAACTGAAGTGTGGGATTTTGAAGTCACCAGCTTATTCCTGCTTCTAAAAAGGGAAAAAAACCCATCTACACACCATACAGAACACCTATTCCAAAGTACTTTCCTCCAAAATATTAGGAAGCAATCAGAAAGGATTAGGACAATTATCAGAAAAAAATGAAGAGAGTCAAGTTGCACAGTAGAGTTCTTGTGTGTGTATTTGGATGGGAAGTTCTGGCTTTCTGGCCACACTTATCAAGTTGGACCTGTGAAGGTGTTCCTCTTTTATAAGAGGGTTCTATTGTGTTCCTGAATTCCTCCACTGCCTTGGGAATTCCTCTGTTCCCAATCCAATAAGAGAGTTCAGCTTCTACGTGCCCCTGAGGGGTTATCGCCACCCTTACAGTTATATCCTCCATATCTTGTGGTTTTGGGAGAGGCAGGAACATGCTCCACCACTACTTCTGCAGTCCCAGTCAGCTCCTGGGTGATTCTTGCCAGAAATGCCAGTAAGTGCACTGAGAATAAGACATCAAAATAGTGCTGAGTCAAAAGTTAATCCTCAAAGAAGAAATAAACTTTTCGCCTACCAGTTACCCCCAGAGCCAGTCAGACACAAAAGAAGGCCAGATAAAACTGCGCCTATGAAAAGAGGTACCAAACAAAAAAAATACACAGCTATTTTTCTTGTAGAGGATGCTTGTCATTCTGGCACTGGTTCAAGGCTGGCTGGGCACAAAACGTGGGTCACAATATAGAACTGGACCAATGGTCGAAGATTTGGAAGGCGAATGTTAAAATAACAAAATCAGTAGCCTTTAAGGAGAAAACATATATGTTTTATAGATGGTATGTAACACCTGAAAAACTAGCTAAAATGTATCCAGGTATGTAAAATCAGTGTTGGAAATGTAAAAATAACGAGAGCATGTTTTTCATATGTGGTGGACATGTTAGAGGGTAAAAGGATATTGGGAAATGGTTTATGAAATGTTGCAAAAAAATGATGTCAATGCATTGCCTTTTAATCTTGAGATGTTTTTATTGGATATTCTTCCTGGAAATAGAGACACTAGGGTTAGACATTTAATCTTACATGTGATTACAGCTGCCAGGATAGTATATGCAGCACACTGGAAGAAAGAAGAAACCCCCTCAAAAGAGGAACTTTTGATAAAAGTCCTGGGTACAGCAGAAATGGATATACTAACAGAACTCTTGAGAGAAAATAACAAGTACGATGTGAAAGAACTCTGGCTGCCATTTATGAATGGATGGTTAGAAATGGTTGAAAATACTTTTCACCCTTTAGAGTAAACAATCGTTAAGAAGTACAGATAAAAACGTTTAAGGTAATAAAAAAGGTAAAGGTAGTCCCCGGTGCAAGCACCAGCTGTTTCCAGCTCTGGGGTGACGTCGCATCACGACCTTTTCACGGCAGACTTTTAATGCCATTGCCAGTCATCTACACTCCCCCCGCAGCAAGCCGGGTACTCATTTTACCGACCTCGAAGAATGGAAGGCTGAGTCAACCTTGAGCCGGCTACCTGAACCCAACTTCCGCCAGGATCGAACTCAGGTCATGAGCAGAGAGCTCGGACTGCAGATATTAGACTTTCAGAGATGCTTTAAGCGAATTATGGAAATATGGAGATATATTAAGTATGAAACGCAAGAATGGAACAATGTAAATTTTGATTGTTATTTTATTCCCTTTCCCCTTCTCTACTTCCCTATCCTTTAAAACCAATAAAGTATTGTTATAATTAAAAAGGCTAGGCTGGCTGAGAGACAAGGGGGAGGGACAGAGAGGGGAGATATTGCTGATCTGAGGTTCAAATTGGTACAGAATGGGTTGTGCGTCTGAGGGTATGTTGTGTACTGTATGAATAAAAGAAAAGCATATTGGTATTCTTTTTGTTTTTTCATTCTTTTTATTTAAATGAACTAAAAGCTGCAAAGTAGAGAAATGTTGAACACACAATTTAGCAAATGTTGTTTTACACAATCAGACTAAACAAGATGTAGCCTGTTAAATCTATATTAGAATACTACTTCTTTTTAGCATTTTTGTATCTCTTTTTCCAGTTTTAACATAATAATCATTCTATTGTCTAGTTATTTTTGAACATATGTTTCTAATAAAATCAACTTTGATAATTTAAACATGTATTTTACCTTATTCAACTAATTTATTTGCCGTGGTCTCTGGTTTTTTCCCCAAATCTTTGTGAAAGTCAATCTTCCTGCAGTCAAAAGATGAAAACAATACCTGGACATTGCTTAGGAACACAAGCAACATAGTTAAGTAGTACAAATTCAATTGACTATCCACTATCAACTGAAATGCTAACATTAACATTCTTGTAATTTTGTTCCCCAAAACTTTTGCTCTATCACAACACCACCACAAGTACATAAAGTCTGCCTTTGATTGATTATAAAACCAACAATTATCTGTTACATTTCTATAGATTTTTGTTTTCCATCTCTTCCCCACTCCCTGAAGCTTCTACCTAGGAAAAGTACAGTCTTTCTCCATAGTGTGGACCAAAGCAGTTTACATCATTCTCCACTCTCCCTTTTGATCTGCACAACAACCTGGTGAGGTAGGTTAGGCTGAAAGTCTGTGACTGTGTAGACCAAAGTAGGAGGGAAGCAACCTCAGCAGCAATGACACAAAGTCCAACTGCAAAGAAGCCCTTTTCTCCAGGGGAAGTGATCTCTGCCATCTGGAGAGCAGCTGTAATTCTGAGTGATCTCCAGTCCTCACCTGGAGGACTGGCAGCAATCATTCCCCAGGAGGAAGTGTCTTGCATGGTGGAGTCTATGACATTGTACCTGTCTGAGGCCCCACCTCTCCTCAAACCCCATCCTCTCCAGGCTCCAACCCTCCACCAGGAATTTCACAACCTGGAGATGATTTCAGCTTTCCATCTTCTCCCCCCCTTCCTGCAGCCTTTACCTAGGAAAAGGACAGTCTTTCTCCACAGTGTGTGTATGGGGGGGGGGGGGGACAAAGAAGCTTACAACATTCTCCTCTTCCTCCTTTGATCTGCACAAAAATCCTGTGAGGTAGATTAGACTGAAAGTCGGTGACTGATCCAAAATCATCCAGTCAACTTCCACTGCAAGAACTTTGGTCTGGCAAACCCTGTTCTGAAGCCCTAATTCCTATGCCACACTGGCTGTCATAGGGGGGCTACTGTTGAACGATAGCAAACAGCCAGGCCTAGGGTAGCTAGCTTCCATGTAGACCCTGAAGATCTCCTGGTACCACAACTGAATTCCAGATTTCTCTCCCCCTGGAGAGAATAACTGCTTTAGAGAGTGGACTCTATGGCGTTATATTCAGCTGAAGCCTCTCTCCTCCCAAACCCTGCCCTCCTCAAACTCTACCACAGAATCTCCAGGAATTTACCACCAACCTGGAACTGGCATTCCTAGTCAGGACTGGCCCCAATAATTTCTCCATCAAAGACCTTTAGTGAGATCTTCACTAAACCAACACTGTCTCTCTGATAACATTTTGTTGGTCTTAAGCACACAATCTCATTATCTCTTGCACTTTCCCTCCCTCTTTCTCTCTCTCTGTACCTGCTCTGTTGCCATGGGATACCATTTCCACCCCCCCATTTCTGGCTGTTTCCCTTCCAGGGAAGGTGAGAGAGGAGCATTCAGCTGATCAAATGAAAGCTTTCTTTCTCTCCTCTGTGAAGCAGTAGTTCAATCCATGTCTGTCCTGGGACTGGAGGGTGGGAGTTGCTTTCCATTGAGATTGAGTGACAGGCACCTCAGCCAGTGGAAGAGTAAGTGAACTGTGGCCAGTCTGGCTTGAGAATTATATTATAGGGGATATGAGAATTAGAACTACTTCTTATGAACTAAGAATATTATGATTTGATTATTTGTATGTTTTTCTAAACTTTCATAACGTCAGAAGGTGAATTTTAATTATAGTCATTTTAATAAGAATCACATTTTGATTTTGATAAAAATTCTTTATAATTCTGGCACTTTTTCACATTATTTCATCATTTGCTGCATTTTTACTGGCTGTGATTCTTCCAATATGTTGCTTTGTTGGGGTGGTAGCTGCTGCCAAAGTCATTTAAAAAAAAAAAATTTAGTCAATCAGATCTTCATTTACCAAACAGAAGCCCTGCTGGACAGACCACCAGCTGGCCATGACAACTTTCTAAAACACTTGGTGAGCACCAGAAAGGTATCGGTGGGTACCATTGTGTCCATGGGCACCATGCTGAAGACCCCTGGCGTGGCTGTTTGGGTCTGGTAAAGTCCTATTAAAGGATCAGGAGTCTGAGATCATAATTTTTCAAGCAGTTTGCCTTTCTTTTAAAGTAGGAAATTGATTTTTACTTTAATGGAATTCTGTATATTCAGAATTTTCAATATTCTGAACCTGAAGGATCGCAATTACAAATCTGAATTCTAAATCCAAATTATTGTGCTTCTCCGCATCCATCTTGTATATTGTGAAAACACCATAACGGCAGCTTCAGTGAAATCAAAGAGAATTCTGCAGTAGCAGTTGCTCCACCCTTGGGCTTCTGCTTTACCCAGCTCAATTGATCGATTCCCCACCAGTTGCTGTGTGGCCACATTTGACCCACATCTCACTCCAATTTCCCCTGTGCCTTCCTAATCTCTAAAAATTAAGATCAGGAAGATGGGGAATTGATCGGCTGAGCTGGGGAAAGCAGATGCCTGAGGGAGGAGCAACTGCTACTGCAGAACCAGTGCAAGTTTCTCTGCCCCCTACAAATGTCAGAAAACCAAAGACTCCAAGTGTACGAGTGCCAACCTCCAGAGGCAACAGATAATTCTTTTGTGCAAAAACAAATGTGGATGTAATGCAGGATAAGATCCATAAAAATTGGTGCTGTGGAAATACATTTCCATGTTCCAAAGGAAGAGATAATCATCTACGGTTACAAGCCCATATCAGCAATTATTTATGTCAGACAGTGTAACTAATTTACTGGTTTTTTACATTTATTTCTAGTTGGAGAGACTGTAGAAAGTGCTGTCTCATGGCAGTTTGACGAGACAAAAAAAGAGGAGGCCCAAGAAACTCCAAGAAAGGTCCAGGAAAGTTCAGAAAATGCAAGTGAAAACAAACAGAACATTGTTGGTGCAGGACAGTTGGGTGTTAGACAAAAAGCCAAACGCTGGGAAATTTTCCACTCAACATGATGCAAGTTCATCCCACACATGTTCTACAAGACAGCAGAATCCAAAACAACAACCCCAATTCAAGGAAGTTCTCATGGAATCTGCACACCAGGAAGACTGCCCTTCATCTAGGTAAGGGACAGCACTGAAGATCATTCCTCCACAGAATCTCTGTGGGTCTCAATATCGGGCCCCAAGAGTAATTTAGTACTAGGGATGCGCTGTATATCCCCTGACCAAAACACTCAGGATCCCATGATCTGGACATGGGAAATTAAACCAGGGAGTTGTAATAAGGGGTGACTTTAATGACCCTAATATTAACTGGATAAATGTGTATTCCAATCACACCACAGAGGTAAAACTTCTAGATACACTAAATGGTGGTGCCCTAGAATATCTACTCATGAAACTAAGCAGAAAGTGACGCTGAACTTAATCTCAGTACTGCTGCCCAGGATTTAGTGCAAGATATGGAGGTGGCTGCACTGACTGGAACAGTGATCACAATGGCATCAGATTTAATGTGCATGTGGAAAAGTGCCACGGAAGGCATACTTAACTTCAAAACAGGGAACTTCTCAAATATGAAAAGAACAGGCAAGAGGTCTGATCTGTTGAAAAGACTGAGTTACTCAAAACTTCAATACTAGTGGCTCTGTTAGAATGTATACCAGAGATCAGGAAAGGTTACAGTTGCCAGGTACCAACTTCTCCCCAGTGGGGGGATTTGGGGGGCGTCCTGGGAGGGGTTGTCCTCAACATGATGACATGCAGAATGACCTCATCATGTTGGAGACACAGCACCTTACATGCACATCCCATGTTTTCCCCAACCATTTAAATGGACCTTCCCTTTAAACGGGGGGAAACAAGCACCAGGCTTGCAGGTGCCATGTGTGCTTTCATGATTCATGCAACGGTCACCTCGAGACTGGACTACTGTAATGCCCTCTACATGGGGCTGCCTCTGTGCCGAACCCAGAAGCTGCAGCTGGTGCAGAACGCAGCTGCTAGACTGCTGATGGGGCTCCCAAAGTGGGAGCACATACAGCCGGGGCTGCGTGAACTGCACTGGCTGCCAGTTATATACCGGATTCGTTACAAAGTGCTGGTTATTACCTTTAAAGCCCTATATGGCCGAGGACCTGCCTACCTTAGGGACCGTCTTTCCCCATATGAACCCCAGAGAGCACTGAGGTCAGCTGGGAAGAACCTGCTGACTATCCCTGGGCCGAAAGAGGTAAAGCTACAGAGCACCCGCGATCGGGCTTTCTCTGTTATAGCTCCACGCCTATGGAACCAGCTTCCGGAGGAAATGCGGGCCCTGCGGGATTTTGAACAGTTCCGCAGGGCCTGCAAGACCATCCTCTTTCGATTGGCCTTCACCGACTAAGAGGAAAACTGCTAAGAAATTCACCATCTGTATAATAGCACCAGCATATTAATTTTATTAATTTTAGAATTTTAATAGAATTTTAATTAAATTGTTAATTGGTTTTTATTTAAATATCTTGTATAATTAATGTATTGATTTGTGTTGTTAGCCGCCCTGAGCCTGCTCCGGCGGGGAGGGCGGGATATAAATAAAATTGATGATGATTGATGATGATGATGATGTTGCAAGTTTGCAGCTGAGGGGGTAGGTGTGCATGGTGCGATGGAGGACTGTTGGGGGTGGGGCTTCCCTGCCTGTCAACTGGAGGGCATCGGGGGAAGCCCCCAAACCAGAGGATCTCCCCCAGAGACTGGCATCCCTCGGAAAGGTACTGCAAAGTCTAAGAGGTCACCGGCATGGCTAGCAAGTGGGATGAGATAAGCTATCAGAATGAAAATGGCTTGTTTCAGACACCGGAAGGCTGACCCATATGAGGCAACACAAAACAAACAAAGGAAGTGCAAGCAGACAGTTAGGGATGCAAAAAAAGGGGGATTTTGAGGAACATATCGCTAAAAGCAGAAAGACCAACAATAAAGAATTATTTAAATACGTTAGGAGCAGAAAACCAGCTAGGGAAGCTGCTGGACTAGGGATGGACACGAACCAAACCACAAACCATGATTTGTGTGCAAATCAGGCCACAAACTGTCGCTGAACTTCCTGAACCTCCCATGGGTTCCTGCCCACTTGGTTTCCCCAGGCACCAAGCAGCTTCAGGGCACATGAGGAAGCTAAAGGGAGGCAGTTTAAACTGCCTTTCCTGGAAGCCCCAGCTGAGCCCATAGGGAGAGGTCTCCCCACAGGATCGGCTGCTTTGCTGTCTCTGCTGCACTGCCTGGTTTCAGCAGGGCATTTCCCTGTAGGATTGGCTCTTTTGTGGGCTCTGCTGGGCTGACAAGTTTCTACTGGGCAGCACAGCAGAGCCTGTAGAAGAGTTGGTCCTGTGAAGAGAAGTCTCCCCACAGGATCAGCTGCTTTGTATGGCACCTGCTCTTTCCCTGCAAGCCCCAATCTTCACGGGGAGCCCAGCAGGGAGCTGTCTGCTCTTTCCCTGAAAGCCTGGAACCTCTTATTTGCCAGACTGCCTCTCCTCCTATGCTCTGTCATGAGAATTTCACTAATGGCAGCAGAGACTTCTATGCGCGCCAGCCTATAAATAGGCAAAATCAGCAACTCCCCATACATGTGCTTTCTCTCTTGTCTCTCCCACCTTACTGAATGGCCTGCCCAAGGAGGTCAGGAAAGCTCCCACGCTCCTTGCTTTCTACAAACTATGCAAAACTGAATTATTCAAGAGCATTTTTTTGCACAGTTGCACTACACAAAATGGTTAACAAACTAACTTGGATAAATGATTAGTGACTGTGGTCTTTACTGCTTTGTTTAACTTTCTGTAAATAGGATCCTATTACATAATATTTGTACCACATAGGCTGCGATCACACATGCTAAACAATAGTTTCAATGCACTTTCCAACTGGATTGTACTGTGTGAACTGGCAAGATCCAGTTGGAAAGTGCATTGAAAGTGGATTGAAACTGCATTATTTAGCATGTGTGATTGCAGCCTTAATGTGTCATGTTAATACTTATGCTACGCTTTCTGGAGGCTCCAGACTTCTAAAATCTTCATACATTAGTCCTGACCTGGATAGCTGCAGCAAGCCCAATTTTGTCAGATCTCAGAAGTTAAGCAGGGTCAACTCTGGCAAGTATTTGGATGGGAGACCTCCTTGGAATATCAGAGTCCGGAAGCAGGGGCAGGCTTTATTCAGCCACCTCTCTGAATATTGTCCATGCCTCCAGTATGGGTCAGTCACCAGAGGTCGCCATGACTTCCAGGTGTACACACACACACACACAAACACACATGCACATAAAAATACAAAAATACCAAATAAAAGAGAGGAGGTCCTACAACTGATTGATGAATTAAAAACTAATAAGTCACGAGGTCCGGATGGCATACATCCAAGAGTTCTAAAAGAACTCAAAGTTGAACTTGTGGATCTTCTGACAAAAATCTGTAATCTTTCATTGAAATCTGCCTCTGTTCCTGAGGACTGGAAGGTAGCAAATGTCACCCCCATCTTTAAAAAGGGTTCCAGAGAAGATCCGGGAAATTGCAGGCCAGGCAGTCTGACTTCAATACCGGGAAAGTTGGTAGAAACCATTATCAAGGACAGAATGAGTAGGCACATTGATGAACACGAGTTATTAAGGAAGACTCAGCATGGGTTCTGTAAGGGAAGATCTTGCCTCACTAACCTGTTACAGTTCTTTGAGGGGATGAACAAGCATGTGGACAAAGGGGACCCAATAGATGTTGTTTACCTTGACTTCCAGAAAGCTTTTGATAAAGTTCCTCATCAAAGGCTCCTTAGAAAGCTCGAGAGTCATGGAGTAAAAGGACAGGTCCTCTTGTGGATCAAAAACTGGCTAATTAATAGGAAGCAGAGAGTGGGTATAAATGGGCAGTCTTCACAGTGGAAGACGGTAAGCAGTGGGGTGTCGCAGGGCTCAGTACTGGGTCCCATGCTCTTTAACTTGTTAATTAATGATCTGGTGTTGGGAGTGAGCAGTGAAGTGGCCAAGTTTGCAGATGACACTAAATTGTTCAGGGTGGTGAGAACCAGAGAGGATTGTGCGGCACTCCAAAGGGATCTGTTGAGGCTGGGTGAGTGGGCGTCAGCATGGCAGATGAGGTTCAATGTGACCAAGTGCAAAGTAATGCACATTGGGGCCAAGAATCCCAGCCACAAATACAAGTTGATGAGTTGTGAACTGGCAGAGACTGACCAAGAGAGAGATCTTGGGGTCGTGGTAGATAACTCACTGAAAATGTCAAGACATTGTGCGATTGTAATACAAAAGGCCAACACCATGCTGGGAATTATTAGGAAGGGAACTGAAAACCAATCAGCCAGTATCATAATGCCCCTGTATAAATCGATGGTACGGTCTCATTCGGAGTACTGTGTGCAATTCTGGTCACCGCACCTCAAAAAGGATATTATAGCATTGGAAAAAGTCCAGAAAAGGGCAACTAGGATGATTAAAGGTTTGGAACACTTTCCCTATGGTTAAAACGCTTGGGGCTCTTTAGCTTGGAGAAACGTCGACTGAGGGGTGACATGATAGAGGTTTACAAGATTATGCATGGGATGAAGAAAGTAAAGAAAGAAGTCCTTTTCTCCCTTTCTCACAATACAAGAACTCGTGGGTATTCAATGAAATTGCTGAGCAGTCAGGTTAAAACGGATAAAAGGAAGTACTTCTTCACCCAAAGAGTGATTAACATGTGGCATTCACTGCCACAGGAGGTGGCGGCAGCTACAAGCATAGCCAGCTTCAAGAGGGGATTGGATAAAAATATGGAGCAGAGGTCCATCAGTGGCTATTAGCCACTATGTGTGGGTATGTGTGTGTGTGTATATATATATATATATAATTTTTTTGGCCACTGTGTGACACAGAGTGTTGGACTGGATGGGCCACTGGCCTGATCCAACATGGCTTCTCTTATGTTCTTATGTCATAAATACAGTATAATATGAACACTTTAGCAGTTTAGTCATGTAAATACCTTAGCAGTTTCTAAGCATTGCACAACTAGTGTAATGACTGCTGGTGTCAAAGAAGCTTGTGGGCATTTAAACGTTGTAGTGCTGCGTTATTAGAAGACTAACTTTTATTACAGCAAAAATAAGAGACTTGCTGTACTTGAACAGCCAACGAAAAGCCTCCTGCATAAACGGAAAGACACAGAACAAAGCTTGAGTCCAGTGCTACCTTTAAGATCAACAAAGCTTTCGTATGCAAGCACACTTGTTCAAATACTGGACTCAGACTTTGTTCTGCTGCTTCAGACCAAATAGGCTACCCCGTAGAAGAAGACACGCTACACTCCCAAAAAGCAAAAAAATCAAGCACCCGCGAGCCTTCCTTAAAATCGGTTCTCCAACCCACATGCGTTCTAAAATTTCTCGCATCCAATCACTGACGGATGTTGTCACAGACCTCTTTCTATACTCCATCTAAAGATTCCACCCTTTCCCACCGTTGTAACCAACCAAAGAGAAAGTTCCGCCCTCTTCAGGGTTCCTTCAGCCAATGAGTATTCCGCCTTGCGGTAATTGGCCACAGTTGTTACTTCTGGTCTGCGGCGGCTCGGAGTAGAGTTGTATTTGTTGCTCACGGGTGAGTCCTTTTCTGTCCTTTAGGCATCTCCGCGTCGCCGGATTGGACAGGCGATCGTTTTCCCAGATCCCAAGAAATTCTTCCGGGGGGGGGGAGGGGAGACATTGGCAGTATCTGATTGATAGGACCTTCACGGAGGGTTGCAGAGGACATAATTTTGCGCATGCGTTGCGTCAGGCCGCCGGGACTGATAATGACGCATGCGCAAAGCGGAGTTCTGCGGGCGTGTAGGAGGTGAATTGTAGACAGACGCATGCGCTTTATTTCTCGCTGTCCTGGGATAGCGGCTGAGAGAATTAACCCCGCCCAAGAGAAGGGGGAACAAACGTGTCTTTATTGACTTTGTGCACGTGTGGATTTCCTTGCTGGAGTAGAACGTTGCAGCGAACGTGAGGAAGGGGTTGTGGCTCACTGGCGGAGCACCTGTTTGGGGTGGAAAAGATGCTGAAATCAATCTTAGGGATCTCCCGTTTAAAAGGTGTTTAGGTAGCAGGTCTTGGGAACGTTTTCTGAATGAAGAGTTATTGCTAGTTAGACTAGGTGGGATGCTTTATATTATATATTTATACTGTTAAAACAATAGTGGACTAGTGGAGTATATGAGGCCCTGGAGTGACAGTGAACTCTGATAAGACGGTTCGTTTATGTGTTTCTTTCCTTCTTGTCTCCCTCACAGAGTAATCCTGCACTCATGTTTAAAATGCATATATTCTGGATTATGAGACAGACTTCCCTAGCAGGTAGGACTGCAGAAGACAGACATTTTGTTTCAGGGCTGGGTTTTGACCTGATCATTGGCTGTGGCAGATCATTGCATACCTGCTTTGTTTAATATTGGTTTTAAAATGAGGACAATAATTTTGATCTGTGATGCTGAGTGTTGTTAGGGGTAGATTGTTAAAACACCATTAGTACTGGCAATGCTATATATTATTATGTATGATGCTGTAGGTGTATGGAGGTGATAGAGGAGGCTCATATTCAAATACTTGCTAAAATTCTTGCTTATCCACAAGATTTGCTGTACTGTTTGGAGCAAGCGACAGGTTCCAGTATTGTGTGACTAAATTTGATAAGTACCCTCAGGCTGCATAACTAATATTGGATTGAAAGGCCATGCTGTTATGCACGCTGATTGGAAACTAAGCCATCATGAACCAAGTGAGACTTATGTTTAAATATACATGCACAGATATACTTCATGTAAGAAATCATGAATACACTGCATCCTCTTATTCTGAGCTGGTGGCTTCCTGTCACCCATGGCAGTGATGCCATAGAAACTGCTGTAAATCAGTAACTTCTGTGAGAGGTACAGGTAGTTGGTAGAGAAGGTGTGAATTTTTCACAGTATCTACAGTTCACATATGCAGAGGCCCAATAACTACTCAGTGGATGATTACAGACCAGCACTTTGGGTTGACTCAGAGACGCCTCTGAAATCGACCCCAAAATCCCTGCAGACGGCAATATCTGCCGCCCGTTCCTGTCCCATACTCACCCCAGGCCAATCTTCCCAGCTCAAAAAGCTACCACTTCCGAAGTGGTAGCAAATATCTGAGCTGACAGCCAGTTGCCCAGGCCTTGTCTGGAAGTGAAAAGCCAGAATCGATGTGGCTTGGCATGTGAAACCACCAAGCCGCCCGAAGCCGCTTCCATCTCCCCCCGCCCCAGGAAAACCTGCCAGGAGCACATGAGCACCTAGCTATTGGGGGGGGGGGGGAGAAGACCACAGCCCCCCCCCACTTCAGGCTGAAGTGGCTGAATTGGGCCACCCCCATGGCTTGAGGGGTGTGGGGGTCCTTTGTCAGCCTCCACCTTCCTCCTGTCCCTGCCCTTGCAATGCCTGGGAGGGGGTGGTAGAGCAGCCAGAGCTTGTTAAAGCCCCCCCCCCCATTAGCTAATCAGTGGGGAAACTGGCTCTGGAGGCTAGGGGCTCCCATGACAGCCCTCTGGCACGATCAGGTTCAGCGTGGAGTGAGAGGGGGCAGCAGGAGCGGGAAGGACAAGCCAGGACAGAGCGACCGCTGCCTGGATCGCATGGGATGGAAGGGGGGGAGGAGGCGACCGCAGCAGTGGCAGCGGTTGCTCACTCTGTCCCTGGCTCGAGCTTTCCACTGCTGCTGCCCTCTCTCACCCTGTGCGGATTGTGATCACACCAGAGGGCTGTCAGTGGAGCCTCCAGAACCAGTTTCCCCGCTGATTGGCGGGGGGATGGGCTTTACATGCCCCAGGAAGCCCCGGCTACTCTACTGTCCCTTCCCAGGCATTGCAACGACAGGGATGGGAGGGAGGTGGAGGCTGAAGAGTGCAGTCCTCAACCAGCTGCAAGGGGGGAATTGAGGGGGAGCATGAGTACCCCCTTAAACATCCCAAAGCCCCCTGACTTCCCAAATCCTGCCTATCGCCCTGCCAGCTTTTTAGGCAACCCTCCATCTAATTGCACCAAGCCTCCCACTGCAATGTGTGGAGGCTTCGGAATGGCTCTTTTTGAGGCGGCCCAATTTGAGACACTTCCCAGCCACCCCAAATTGCCCGTCTGTTATCAGCCAGTGTGTCTTCCCTCAGGCCGAATTGCAGAATGTTATCTTGTCACTATCACATTGGTGCAATGCAAGAGATACGTATACCCTTTGTGTGTGCTGAGTATTGGTGAGGTAGCTTTCTTTTCAAGCCTTGTGTTGCTGGGGTCCTGTTGTGTGTTGTACTGTCAACATTAAATAATGGATGGAGTTTCACAGATTGCAAGCTAGTATAAAATTATTTATTTAACTTCTATCCCAAACTGCCCCATGAATGGTCTCAGGGCGGCTCACAACACAATAAAAACACAACTGATATCAAATACAATAAAAACAATGATAACAAAACAATTAAGCAATTAAAACAAAACAAAATGGCATCTCCTGGGATCTTTCAGCAGGTGATGGTAAATAGCCCAAATTATAGCAGTTTTGATCAGATGGCGGGAGGCAGTGTTTCCTCTAAGCTGAGTTAGCGTGAGGTAGCTCACAAATTTTTAGCCTCCAGCTCACACATTTTTGTCTTAGCTCAGGAATAATGGTCCCAGAGCACAGTAATTTATGCAGTAGCTCACAACTTTAATGCCAGGAGCTCACAACTTTAATACCAGTAGATTAAAAAGTAGACTTTTTGCTCACAAGACTCTGCAGTTTAGAGGGTACATTGGTGGGAGGTACCTGAAATATAGTGCTCCATAGATACTAAGCAGTGTCTGGAAGGCACTAGAAAGGTACTAAGGGCTGGGGAGGCCAAAACGGTTTTATGCCTGCCACCTCACTCATTTTGCAGTGAAGTATTATTGTGTGAAGTACCCATTTTTTGCAGTATTCGCTCCTTAAGACGCACACACTTTTCCCTCCACTTTTTTGGGGGGGAAAGTGAGTCTTATGGTGCAAAAAATACTGTACTTTTTGTCTGTTTCAAACCTTCTGGCAATAGGTTTCATTAGGTAATTTTGAGTTTTACTATTCTGAGTAGGCCAAAATGATTCCTTTGTTCATTTTTTTCTGCACCATTCATAATTGTATAAAATCTCTCATGATCTCTTCCTCAACACTTCTTTCTTTTTCTAACCTAGAGCTCTAACATTTTAAACTTGTGTCACAGAGAAGTAAGTGCTGACACTTTCCAGTAAGCATTGACAGTTTTGTGGTACCTCGGCAGACAAAAAGTGATCTGTTGTAGTGGTCAAATATCTGCTTGGTCATTGCATTCATTGGGTGGCTAATATTCTCAAGCCCATATTGCAATTCTTGTCTGTGACCTGGTTCTCTCTTGGCTGAAGTAACCTGATGGTATGTCATACTAATGGTTTGGAAGCGGTCTCCTAGGAAGGACTTCGATTAGGTTAATATATGTCAACGTTTAGACAATTCCAGTATTTACTGTTCTGGATTGGGCTTCAGGGGTCTGTATTCCCTTCTCTACAGCAAACTTTCTGTTTTTCCTTAGGGCCTCCAGTGTGCCTGAGCCTTGCACGACACCTCAGCAACACAGCCCCAAAAGCCTCTTACAGTAAGTACAGTTTCATGTCCACACAGAAGATTCAGGGATATAGCAACAGCTTGCCCAGAATAGAATTTGATTCATAAGGCTCTCTTTTATCTCACAGATACAAGAGTTGCTCCTAGATGGTCTTTTAGGAAATACAAAATTTAGTTTTGCTTCATCTCCCCTTTAATGCTGTCCATGTCACCTAGAAGAGGACATCACGCACATATAATAGGCAAGATTCCACTGAGAATGGGGCATGAATGCTTCCTTTGACAGAAATGTCTGTTTCCAAGAAGGTTGTCATGTAGGATCTTTGTCTGCACTATTTCCATAGTAGATTTTGTCATGGGGATTTTATTTATTTATTTTTTGGGCGGCTGCAGAATATGTAAATTTAAAAGAGGAGCCGACGGACATGAGATCTATCACGGACAAGGCTGCACAGACCCTACTGTGGACAGAGCTCATACGAGGTAAGGATGATTTTGGAATAGGATGGAGTAGTAAAAATATGTCATATAACTATGCAGCATTGGATAGGCAGGTATAAGAGTAAGAGTCGGGATCTAGCAATAGAACTGATTGTTGAGCCAAGCTGACAGCTTCCTCTGTTTGCACTCACCCCAGCACCCTTGTCCTGAGCCATGATGGAGGCAGCAGAGGGGATGTGGGCTGTGTCCTTGCCATGGTTAATTGTAATTGATAGCTTATCAGAAGCATTGAAAGACCTGAGGCTAAGATGTTAGAATAGGCTTGGAATGAATTGTATAGATAGCCTATAGTAGACTCCAGTCATCTGTGCTAGCCTATTGACTCTCCTTGCTGCTGCTTATTGCTCTCCACTTTTGGCTTTTTCCACTGGCATGGAGGCTGCTGTCCATCATAGCAGCAGTGTGCTGGAGGCCTGGTCCAGTCTTTCAATTTCAGATTGGATATATTTTTAAATGTTTAAGTAGCTTATTAATGTTTATCCAGCTCTTCTCTAAGGAGCTCACTGGTGGACCCTGGAAGATCTTGTGGAGGCAGCTATCAGTCAGCACTAGGCTGGGATGGTTGTATGAATGTTCTTACATCCTCTTGTGGGGCAAAGTGCAGAAATGCAGAGCTGTGAGGATAGCTGCCCAGGTGCTGCGTTGTATCATGTCACTGTTGGTGGGTAGTGGGAAGAGGGTAGTTGCAAGCATAGTTCACCATTGAGTTGGAAACCTGGACTGCTTCTACATGACAGTGCTTCCTCATTCTTGTTTCATGGATATTTACACACTTGTCTCCTCTCTGAACTTTCCCTACAGCTGCTGTTCTCCTCCTAAGGCACACACACCAGAGGGGGATAGGAATTGCCCCTTTTATCCCCTTTCCTCACAGGCTTTACCTAGAGTGCTTCTCCAGTGGGCTGAAGTCCCACTCTGTATGCTGTGCTTGGAGGGGGCAAGTGGTGGGCAGCAGGAGAAGTAGACGAGCAGGTGTGCAGTGCCTGGAACAGGAGGGGTGGCAGATTGGTGTCAGGCAGCAGGTTGCAGAGCAGGACTTGAGCTCAAGGGATAAGTGCTGTTGGGGAGTGGTAGGAAAAGGAGACAATTTCCATTTGCAAGAACTGACGAAGACTTTGAAATGGCACCAGTGTGGTGGGAGGCTGGAAAATCTGAATCTTCCTATCCACACTGTGAGGGAAGATGCTCTGACTGCAGTATTTTAGGAAAGATCATAGTAAAGTAGGTTTGAGAAATGATGGGAATTCTCAGAAAGTGGACAACTGGAGGATAATCTATAGGATCCTCTGCAGGGGACACTCTGGTTTAGAAGCCAAGACAAAACAAAATAACCCTGGTAGTAATTTCTGCATACCCCAAAGGTAAACCGTAGTACTGTTGTAAATTTTGAGAATATTAGTACCTGCTGAAATTGTAGCTGTTTTAACGGAATATTGTTTTCTGTGCACTTTGGGGATGGAATGGTCTGTATTTTAAATGTTTGGTGTGCATTTTCCCATAGGCATGGCTATGGCTGTGAGCTATGTGTTTAGGGAACCTGCAACTATCAACTATCCCTTTGAGAAGGGTCCCCTGAGCCCACGCTTCCGTGGGGAGCATGCCTTACGTCGATATCCATCTGGAGAGGAGAGATGCATTGCTTGCAAGCTTTGTGAAGCTATCTGCCCAGCCCAGGTGAGGATCTTCTTGTTACCGGTCTCCCTTTGCCCTGGTCACATAACTTGATGATAGGGATTTCTCCATGTAGCATAAGGAAAGGAAAGGTATCCTGTGCAAGCACCAGTCGTTTCTGACTCTGGGGTGACGTTGCTTTCACAATGTTTTCACGGCAGACTTTTTATGGTGTGGTTTGCCATTGCCTTCCCCAGTCATCATGTAGCGTAAGAGCTAAGTGCAAAATTGATCCACTTCTGTTTACCATCTGCATATTACAGTTAGAAGTAATCTGCATACAGAAACATGCATATTACACTGGAGATATTCTTTCTCATAACCCATCTGGAGCAGGTGAGTTCTAACTTGGCAGGCTTGGCAGCTTGCCCCCTTCCTATTGCGCTCTGACCTTGCCACAGTAATCCATGCAACAGTCACCTCCAGATTAAACTACTGTAACTTGCTGTACGCTGGCCTACCCTTAGGACTGATCCCAGAAACTCCAACCGATCCAGAATGTGGCAGTGCAAT
Source organism: Heteronotia binoei (assembly GCF_032191835.1). Taxonomy (NCBI): domain Eukaryota; kingdom Metazoa; phylum Chordata; class Lepidosauria; order Squamata; family Gekkonidae; genus Heteronotia; species Heteronotia binoei. Next base: position 172,577,351 of record NC_083243.1, on the reverse strand, counting down.
TCCTGATGGGAACATCATGGATGGCACATATACAACCTGTGCTGTGCCAGCTGCACTCGCTCCCAGCAGAGTTCTTAAGTCAAGTTCAAAGTTCTGGTATTGACCTACAAGGTTTTGAGCAGTCAGAGACCAGTGTATCTGAGGGACTGTCTCCGGTATGTCCCTGGGAGGGGCACTACACTCTCAGGACAGTAACCTGTTGGTGGTCCCTAGACCTAAAGATGACCGGCTGTCCTCGAGGCCCAGGGCCTTCTCAGTCCTGGCCCCAACTTGGTGGATCTCTCTGCCAAACTCTATCAGGGCCCTGTGGGACCTTATGGAATTCCACAGGGCCTGTAAGGCAGAGATGTTCTGCCAGGCTTTTGATTGAGGACAGCGACTGTTTCAACTTAAACTGGTGCCCAGTTTGTTTCAGCTCGCACATCCCCTCCCCCGCACCTGCAGAGTGGCCAGCAGTTTGCAATCTAAATTGATACATTATTTGCCATCTGTTTTGCATTGTTCTGAACTTGTTATGTTTTAGTTATGTTTTATAATTTTTATTGTAATTGCTTGAATATGTTGTCAATTATCCAGAGCCCTGCTATGGCAGGGCTCGGGCAAGCCATAAATTTAATTATTAATAATAATAATAATGAGTTACAGTTTACTTACAAATGAATTTACATAGGCTTGCTTCTTTATGGTGATTCATGAAGCATGGATATTCTTCAGATATATGCCTGGAAAATACCAAGCGGGCTAAACAGATTCCATCACTGATGGCATTTTCATTAGGTATAGTATTGCAGGAAAGCAGACCCTGTTTAGAGAATGGCGTTCTTCTCAAACTGATTGTGGGCTGGTTCTCTCATGGTTGTCTCTAAAAGGACATGTACAGGGCTAGACAGGCAACAACAGCTGATCTCATTTGAAACAACTTTTTCATATATGTCCTGGGGTTTTCTGGCCGATTTTCTCACAGTTGAAAGAAAAATAAAATGCCAAATGCCTGTGGAAAATGCCACTGGTGATGTGATGTGTCTAGCCAAGCAGCAAAGGATCTATAGTAAGAGGTGTTTTTCAAATTTTTCTCCATAATGATGCCATCCGGTGCCAATTTATTTGCCATTGAACCCCATTGACCTTGGTGGGATTTAGCTGCTTCATCTGGACTGTGTAAGAAAGTGTGAGCCAAGTGATTTGCAAACTTCTTTGCATATCTGGATATGATATGCTAAATTCCTAAAGTAGTATTGTCATTCCTAAAGTAGTATTGTCATTAATGCTGAATTGATAGGTATACAGCTGATGCCAGAAGTAGTTTTTCTCCATTACAGTGGGATGAGAAGATGCTTGTAGGAAGGCTGTTCCTTCTTGTGTTTGGAATTCAGTAGACTTCTATTGATTGTGTGACATGCCTATTAGACCTGACACTCTTCTCTTCCATAGTACTCTGTAGCATATCCCAATTTCAGCTGTTCTGTCAAATCCAGCTGTGTCTGCCTCTTCAGAGGATGTTGCAGTATCCTTAGGGATCGTTTCTCCCCACATGTTCCCCAGAGGGCACTTAGATCTGGATTGCAGAATTTACTGTCAATCCCTGGGTCGAGGGAGGCGAGGCTGAAGGCTACCAGAGATAGAGCCTTCTCAATTGCTGCCTCCCACTGGTGGAACCAACTCCCAGAAGATGTAAGGGCCTTGTGGGACCTTGCCCAGTTCCGCAAGGCCTGTAAAACAGCTCTATTTCGACTTGCCCTTAGTTAAACTACAGTATAAGTAGATGCCCAAAATCCCTGAATGTAATGGTACCAACACTAGCACCAAAATTTTTTTTTAAATTAAATTATTAAATTTTAATATTATTTTAAATTGTTAATTGGTAATGATGGTTTGTTTGCTTATTGTTCTGTTGTTTGGGTTTGATTGTTGTTAGCCGCCCTGAGCCTGCTTCGGCGGGGAGGGCGGGATATAAATGTGAGGAATAAATAAATATAGATACATTCACTATCCCTCTTGCCCTGGCCTCTGCGGTGGGGACTTGTGGACTATTGCATGCCAGTAAGTTATCGCCCGTTCTGTCCTCCCTACAGGCAATCACCATTGAGGCAGAGCCCCGCGCAGATGGCAGCCGGAGGACCACTCGCTATGACATTGACATGACTAAATGCATCTATTGCGGATTCTGTCAAGAAGCCTGTCCAGTTGATGCCATTGTGGAGGTGAATGAGTTGATGCGTGTACAATTTGTGCAAAGTGGTATTGTTCTGTAGATTTCTCCCCATTCTGGACTTGTTGTTTGGAAGCCTGAGCTGAGACAGAGAAAGCAAGCAATACCCTTAGCTTCTGGGTGGAAAAGGTCCTCTTTGTATGTATATAAGACTTTGTTTGTATATAATGATGTGACCTCAGTTCTTTCTGCAGGGCCCCAACTTTGAGTTCTCCACAGAGACACATGAAGAGCTCCTGTACAACAAAGAGAAGCTGTTGAACAACGGTGACAAGTGGGAAGCTGAGATTGCTGCTAACATACAGGCCGATTACTTGTACCGATGATGGAGCACTTATCTTTGCGCATCCTAACCAGCAAGTCCAGCCAGAACCAAGCCTGCAATAAAGTGTGTGCATTCACTGTTTCCCTGTGTCTTGTGGTGGGGGAGAGTAGAGAACAAATTGTATGTAAACTGTTGGAGGCTGTGCAGGACATAACTCTTTGCTTGTCTTTTTCCTCAGTCCAAATTGTAGAACTAGTATGCTTCCCCCTTTCTCCTTATGGGAGAGCTCTGATTTTGTGGGGGTTGGGTTTGAGGGGCGCTGTAAAGATATCAGATGAAGAAAAGGCGGTGGATGGGGAAAGTCAAGAATTGGGGAACCCAACTCTATTCTGTATCTTTTTTGCTTGAGAGCCTTTCTTAGCGACAAGGTCTCTTGTGGAACTAATATCTTCTTCTTTGTGTACCATCAAATCAGAAGAGGTAGAAAATGTGGTTGAACTTTTCAGTGGCACCAGTATTATTCAGAAGGCTCATTGCAGAATTCGGTGCCTATTAGGTGAAAAGGTGAGTAAATACAAGCCTGCTTGAAATGGTAGTTGCCCCTGTGCAGCATATTTTTGATGTGAGAACTCTTAAAGAGAAAAATCCGTGCCACATCTTACTTTGACATGTCAGTGACACACGTGTTTTTTTTTAGATAAAACATTTGAATGATCTATTCAGGGAGGGCTACTTCCACTACTGCGGTGGAATCCTTGGATCAGTAGCTGTCCCTTTGTAGTCTGCAATTAGAAGCCTTGGCAAGTAGGTGGGAAGGAGGGATTTGTTCTGTATCTGTGAGTTGGGATTGAGAGCTTGCAGTTGTTTTTTCATGCTGTTGGTGTGTAACAACTGAATTTTATTGCACAAGGGGGTGTCAGCAGGTGCTTTCTGAATTCATGCAGCTCAGGGAACACTAATTGGCTCTGTGGTGCTAAGGCACTTCTGTTGACAGAACCTGTTTGAACCATCTTTCCTTAAAAAGAGATAGATGAAATGAATAATATTGAGGACAATATTCAAGGAAGGCAAAATGTAAGATTTTTAAACTCTTTTCAGAGCTTGGAGGCCCTATGATGCATGTAAATGTTTTCAGGTAGTTTCTAAGGCAGGGGCCCCAAATTTTTTGGGCCTGTAAACATCTTTAGAATTCTGTCATGGGGTGGTGGGCGCAACCACAAAGTGGCTGGATAAAACCCCCATCTGCCCCATGGGCACCAGGAAAGGTATAACATGTTGGGGAGCCTTGCTGTAAAGAGCCAGTGATGCAGTTCATGGCTGTCTTCAAAAGAAAACTTCACTGAAACACATGCTTATTTCTCCTCCTCTTTGGGTAGGCAGACCCTGACTGATTCCTTATTAGCAGTCACTCCACCCCCAGGCTTCTGCAGTCCTCGGATCAAGTGACCAATTTCCCCACTAGTGTGCTGCGCAATCACATATTGACTTGGCTCCCTCTCATTTCCCTCACAGCTTCCAAATCTCCAAAACAACAGAGCAAGAAGCTGCAAGGGAAATTGGAGGGAGCCGCAGATCAAAATGCACCCGTGCAGCAACTGATGGGGAATTGATCGCTTGATCCGAGGAAAGCAGAGACCTGGGGGGCGGAGCAACTGCTAGTTAAGAATCAGTACCTGTCTTTCATGTAAGAAGCAACTCCATTTGAAATCTAGACATTTGCTTGTTACAGAGAGCTGCTATGTGTAAAGGGAAGAGATTGAAAAGGATACAAGATGAACAGAGAAGGTGGGGTTAGTTGCTGATACAGTCTAAGGTAAGCAGTTGAAGGCAGCTTGTAGGGTAGCTGCTCTGTAGCTCTAGAAACATGTGAATCCTAAATTAGCTAGCATCCTTCCCTGTGCATCTTCTCTCCTTGTCCAACAAAGTTCCATGACAATGAATCAGTATAATGGAGTGTACTGAAATAGCAGTTGAGATACGGGAAATGAACTGATCTAATGGAATCTTCTGAAATAATGTGGGGAAAAGGAAGTCAAAGTGTGTCACGTGCTTGTCTGCAGGAGGAAATGAAACTATGCTGAGTAATATTCCAAAGCAAGTATGGTTTCTAAACATGTTGAAAGATTTCCACATACTTTGACCTTCAATAAAGTTAAATCCAAATGAATGACCTTGTTTTTTTTAAAAAAATATGCAGTGTTCTTCCATGAGAAATAAGTAGAAAACCTTTTTTTAAAAAAAAGTAGATATACTTGCTGTACAAGTACCTCAAAGCTACTGTAGCCTGGCCCAATTTTCTAGCATGTTATTTGGTTGATCTTATGTGTCTGATTATAATAGATTATCTGAAGTCCAGGTAGAAGAAAAAGGAAGCCCCGTGGCACAGAGTGGTAAAGCTGCAGTACTGCACTTGAAACTCTGCTCACGACGTGAGTTCAATCCTGGTGGAAGCTGGGTTCAGGTAGCCGGCTCAAGGTTGAGTAAGCCTTCCATCCTTCCAAAGTTGGTAAAATGAGTACCCAGTGTAGATGACTGGGGAAGTGTAGATGACTGGGGAAGGCAATGGCAAACCACCCTGTAAAAAAGTCTGCCATGAAATGATGCGACGTCATCCCAGAGTCGGAAATGACTGTTGTTTGCACGGGGGACTACCTTTTTTACCTTTAGGTAGAAGAAACATGTTTAGCTTTCAGATGCTGGAATCATGAAGGATAAACTTTCTTGAGAATTAAATTTTAAGATCCTGAATCATGAAAGGGTATCTCATAACCAGAGGCATAAACTATGGGGGGGTAGCAGAGTTCCACCCCCCAGCTTCCAAGTAGCATAATGAAGCTGCTTAGGCTTAAACCGTGCAGCCTCATCCTCTCCGCTCATAAAGAGGCTGCCAACTTTGCTTTCTCTGGGACTTTTAATTGTCACACAGGAGCCACCCCTCCACTGTCTTACCTTTTTCCTTATCTTTGGAAGTTCTACCTAAAGCACCTGGTTTCAACCCATGGATCATCAGAACAGACAATGTACTAGAAGTTGAGATGATTTTGGTATTCTGAGACTTGCAGCTTTAGAGGAGAAATGTGAATATTCCAGACTTTAGCCATGTATGTTGGGAGCAAGGGGGAGAGGGGGCCTGTCGCTTAAACACTAGTAGTTATGGTGATTTGGGTATCCTGGGGCTTGCAGCTTTAGAAAAAAAGGGATATGAGATGAGCCTTGGGTTGGGTTTTTTAGGGGGGAGGGGGAGGTTGTCTCTGTGTCTCTACATGGGGGGGGGGGTGGTTTATAAATACATAAAGTGACATTCTGCTGCCCTGGACCCCACTTCTATCAAATGCTCACATAATTTCAGCTCAGGGTACTTGAGAAGCCAGTATTCACTGTGGGTTTACTGTGGATTCTGAGATGTGTTTGGAGATTCATACTGAGTATCCAGTATGTGAGTGGTGTAGTTGTGAGAGTGTTGGTCTAAGATTGGGGATACCAGATTTCAAATCCTCACTTAAGTCACCAAGCACCTTGGGCCCGGCCAGTCACATACTCAGCATAAGTTGTGAGGAAGAAGATGATATTGGATTTATATCCCACCCTCCACTCCGAAGAGTCTGAGCGGCTCACAATCTCCTTTCCCTTCCTCCCCCACAACAGACACCCTGTGAGGTGGGTGGGGCTGGAGAGGGCTCTCACAGCAGCTGCCCTTTCAAGGACAGAGGCTCAGAGCGGCCTACAATCTCCTTTATCTCCCTCCCCCACAACAGACACCCTGTGAGGTGGGTGGGGCTGGAGAGGGCTCTCACAGCAGCTGCCCTTTCAAGGACAACCTCTGCCAGAGCTATGGCTGACCCAAGGCCATACCAGCAGGTGCAAGTGGAGGAGTGGGGAATCAAACCCGGTTCTCCCAGATAAGAGTCCGCACACTTAACCACTACGCCAAACTGAAAAGGGAGAGGGGGAAAGAAATACTCTGAGATGCATTTCATACATGAAAAACATTTACTCAAACTGTCTCTGTGAATGAGTTTATGACATTTTTCCACTCCTCTTTTTTTTGACTGAGATTGACTACTGTGAGCGAAAAAATGTTTTAAAAACGACATAATTATTGATTGCATATGGAAGGTACAGGTGCGAAGCCCCATTCTGTTTTCCAGAAACTGAAAATAATAGGCTCCTAGACACAACAGTGGCTAAGATTACCAGCGCCAGGTTGGGAAATCCCTGATGTTGGGGGTCCACGTGGAGAGGGCAAGGTTTGTGGAGGCGCCTCAGCTGGTTACAAAGCCATACAGTCCAGCTTTTAAAGTGGCCATTTTTTTCCAGGTGATCTGATCTCTACTGCCTGGAGATCAGTTGTCATCTCAGGAGATACCCAGCCACCCCCCTGGAGGCTGGTGACCCTAACTGAGTGAGTCAACCTAGCAACGCGGCAAGACAACCCCACAATAAGCAGCTAGCGCTTGTCTAGGAGCACGCAGGACGTGCAGCTTCTCCCTACATGCTTTGCGGCTATTTGTGCTCGGTTCAGCCAGGCAGTGGAACGTGGGGCAGCAGAAGCAGGCGGAACTGGTGTATGACGCAGCCCTCTCTCCAAGTACTCCTGCTCTCCAGGAATGCTAGACTGGCTTGCTGCGGTGCAATGGCCGGCTCAGCAACGGGTGGGAGCCTCACCTCGTGTTCAGCATGCTTTGCAGACATCAGTCCCCACTTCCTTCCATACTTTCTTGGCCGTTAACTGCATTCCTTAACAGTATTATCTTAGAGAAGTCTCATAAATGGCTGGGCTCCCGCGCACACTTCCTTGGAAGCTAATCCCACAGAACGAAGCGATACTTCCAAGGAAACACGCCTTGGCTCGGGCGAATAGCGCTGGGGAGAGGAACGGAAGGCGAGCCTCCCCTTCTGCTCGAGGGGACGCGTTTGCTTCTCCTAGCCAACCGGGTGGTGACTGTTAATTGTGCCCTAAACCCTCCCGCAGCCTGCCGGCCTCGATGGGGTAGCAGGAAGTGCCTCCGAGCTGCGTTGCGGGGAAGCTCTCAGGGCGGGTTAGCTCAGATCCTCCTTTCGGTTCGCCCCTTCCTGAGAAAGAGGAAGCAACTACTCCGAGCTCGGGGACTGGACGCTTAGCTGCGGCTGCAGAAGGTCGGTACGCGCTAAGCCAAGCAGCCCCATCCCCATCGTAATCCCCAATTCGGTGCCGCTTCTCTAGTGTCAGTCCCCTTTTCGGACTGACGGGCGGAGCTCTCTCCTGCTCGCATCTTTGGGGCGATTTTCCTCGCTCCTACTCTCTGCCTCTGCATTGCCGCCTCGGGCCCTGGATCTGGAGTGGGCTCTTCTCGTTTGCTTTTCCTGTGGCATCTCCTCTCCCCGAGGTTAATCCCTCCTCTCTCGGCTTGGGAAGGAGCGCTCGCTTTAAGGGAATTCCCTTTGGGAATCTGCTTCCTCGCAGCCAACCGAAGACCTTGCGAAAATGCTGCAAGCTCCTTAAACAGTATAGATTGTTAGGAAGGGGTTTGATAACGCGTAAGGGGTGAGCGTAGACTGGTTGGTGAAGGCATGGGAGGAGGAGGGGGAGTTTTTGCTCTTCGGAAGCCGCCTTATATTCAGGGATGCTGCCGAAGGCGAGGTTTCTTTTGCTTTCTCAGGCCCATTTTTGCAAACTTTTCCTGTGCCTTGAATCAGTTAGAAGCGGGCTAGTGGTGATCTTCTTTTCCTTGTGTATGGTCTTCTTGCCTGGACTGTGATTGCAAACCTAGAGCTGGGCTTTCCCAGCTGCCCCACGTGGCCTCTCTTATCTTCCTGCACTGGAATGCCATCTTGTCCTTGGAAGACTGTCCAGCTGTGCTCGGGGGAACGGGGGCCGCCAGAGTCGCTGCCTCGTAAACAAAGGGAGGGGCCTGCTTGTCTGCTTTGACCGGTTTGCAAAAACAGCGAGAGCTTCTCCGTTCGAGTGGGCTTTGGAACTTGCTGCGTCAGCTTGGTCTGCAAAAAGCCCAGCGGCGCTTGAAACGCCAAGCCCCTCGATAAATATTCTTGCGGTCTAGGAGCCAGCCTAAAATTTAGCGATCAAACCGTATCTTTTCGCACCTCTCGTGATATCGTTGGCCCCCACCCTAGCCTAGGTAGTCAGGATCTTTTCAAAACTCAATGGTTGACTGGGGGGGGGGGGGAGGGTATCTCTCTGCCTTTGTACCAGCCACACATAGAAAGCAGAGAGGCACCGCCTCTCAAAAGCCCACTGAGAATGGAGAGAAAACCCTCTTTTCTTCTCCTGGAACAAGGAAAGGAAAGATGTTCTGTGCTTTTGCAGAAGGCAAAACAGCCCCCCCCTCCCTTCCTTTCCTCCCAAGTTCTCTGTAGTTAATGGAGACTGAAGGTCTAATTATACTTTGCAATTTGTACTGGTTCCGTGTGAACACAAAGGCCCAATTCAGCTTTGGATCATGGAACATAAGGAGGAGGTTTGGTCTTCCCACTGCCCCATTTCCCAACCTGAAACAGCTTCAGGAAGCTGCTATTTGCCTTGTTGGAGCAACAGCTGTCCTGATGGGGGTACACCTAGGTTTCCCCAATGGGGCTAGTTCAGGTCAGGAAAATGGGCTGGAGTTGGGGCTCAACCCCTTTTTTCTTGTGTGCCATGGTCCCAATCTAAGTCAAGCCCTGGGAGTTGAATTCCCAGCACAGAACTCCAGGTGCAAATTTGATTATGTGGATTGTGGGTAAATCTCACGAAGCAAACTTTTAAAATTCTCTATCATTAGGATTTTAAAAAACTTTTTGGACATAAGATGGAAGAACAGCCCTGCTGGATGAGATCAAAGTGTCTTCTAGTCCAGTATTCTATTCCCAGAAGGACCAGCATCTTGGTTTTTCAGTGATGGCTGGTGAGATTCTTGTGCCTTTAATAGGCATGTTGCATGCAGAAGGGTGCAGGTGTATTATTTGCTGATTGATCAAGGAATGGGGAAAGGAGCTGCTCATGTTGAATTTCTGCCAGTTGTGCAGTTGGTGAAAACACAGAAGGACCAGGCGAAAGAAAAGGTGGTGCCCGAGCCCTTTTCACTGAGCAGCAGTTCAATGGTTGGTTTACAGAGGTTTCACTAAAATTTATTGTCTTTCTTAATGTTAGGCAGCATATAACACACTAGCCATTCTCAAGTACTCTGTATTATGAAAAGGGTTGTGTAAAAATAGTGGTTTAATTATGATTAACATCCCCACTTGTTCAAAGCTCAACAGAATTGGTGTCAGGTTGGCAGGGATAGAGGGGAATTCGCTGTCGGTGGTTGTGTTTTTAGATGAGTCCTGAAATTGTTACAGTGTCTTTCACCCCAGCAGGAACCAACTGACCTCTCAGTTCATTTCAGGGGGCAACTTTAGACAGGCCCAGAATCGATGGGGTACTTTTCAGTTAACCTTTTTTTCCTTTTAAGGGGATCCTCGCTGCTAATCCATCCCATAATTTCTTCTTGTCTTAACTTGTTGGCTGTTTCCTTTTCCCAAGGCACTCCCCGCCCCCCCCCCAAAAGTGTACCTTCTGGTGGAGAAAGGGCAAGTATTGTTGGGTTGTTGTTGTTTTGGCTCCGAAGTTGTTGACAATTTTCTTTGTTCTCATTTTGAAAAAGCACATGTATGTGCTGGGAAGTTTCTCCTAGTATTCTCTTTTTGGGAATAGATTTTATCCACTGAGATGTGCCAATGTGCTCTCCCCCCCCCCCACATTGTATTTGGGGTTGAGGAAGTTTCCCACCAGCCAAGTGTCTCAGGAATTTTCCCCTCTATTTTCTTGATGATCCCTGTAACCACGCAACCAGTATTCACATACTAGTCTGTCTCTGTTCCCCTTGCCTCAGTGCACCTCCATCCTGAGGTTTCCTGATGAAAGAGTGGATGCGGAGCATCCCTTGGCATGGGGCAAGGTGAGTGGTGTGTGTTGCATTATGCAGGCTTCCCTGCTATTGTTGGAGGTACCTATTGTGTCATCGGCCCAGCTTGGCTGGTGGGACTTCCCAGCCTTGACTCCTTTGTCTTTTGGGACTGAGTTGGTTGCCCTGCCCCTTCTGGCTCTCCAGCCAGCAGCCCTTTTGAGGCGTCTGAGCAGACTGCCAGGGCTTGCCACTTTGGCAAATACACTGCCCTGCTGTTTCCATTGCCACCTGTGCGATACTTCTGAGAGTGAAGCCGATTGCAGCAGTGAGTCCTGAAAAGCAAAAACTAGCAGAGGCATTATGATGGAATACTGGGTGTCATGTTGATCTGGCATCTGAAATTTGTGACATTTTTGCAGGGAAAAAAGCAGGTGAAATGCATGGTCTCTTTTTATTAGCTCATATATTGCTGGTGCTGAACATTCCTACTTTGGAAATGGTGATGCCCTCATAGAGCCTTCCTTGACTTATCAGAATAGATGAAAACATTGAAGGTTACTTCTGTCCCCCAACCCTTTCTTTCGATTATGTTTTGGGTTGTACAGCTCACCACCACCACTCCATCTACTTTGTATCTTTCATTGGCTGGAGCCACCAGTCAGGTATGTTGCTGGGAGTTTTTGGTTTTACATTCACATCTGCCAGATAGTTTCCCCTCTGTCTTCCTCATACAAGGCACATATTGTTAAATTGAGGGAATTCCCCACCTAGCTGTTTGAAAAGATTGCTTTTCTATCATTTGTGATTATGGAAAATTAATCTGACATTTAATCTGAGTCCGCTTGCGGAGAGGGCGGGATATAAATTGAAAGTAATAAATAAATAAAAAATAAATAAAATGTTTGCTGCTGTTTAATGCTGGAGCAGATGGGGATCTGCTGGCATGCACTCCAGTCACTGATATCTATAATCTGAATGGGTGAACAAACCACTGGCAATAGCAACAGCTTTAAATAAAAAAACCTTACATAATATAGAACTTTCTGTGGATCCCACAACTCCAATTCTAGCCTGACTTCTAGCTTCACAGAGTGAATGAAACATGCACATACCAGTGAAATAAAACTCTGGTTTGGTATCAGTCTTGTTCCCCCATTCATACTTTAGATAGGATATGCGCTTACTTAAGCACATAAATTGCTCTGTGTTTTGGAGAAAAAGAGAGATGTCTTATAATATTACAAGTGTCAACTATCACTGTAAACTTGCAAGAACCTTTTCCTCACCCTTCCATAGGCCTTGGTGAGAGAAGGTAATGTTTGGATTGAATGCAGTGAAGGCACTTCCAAAGCTGTCTTACAGGTCTAAACATGTTACATCTGTATTCAGCATTCCCATGAGCAGAAGAGGTTTTGATATGTCTTCCATATTCATGAGTAAAGTCTCCCTAGAGATTTAGGAAATGTGGTGGGAGAGTTTAAAAATAAACGATTGCATCAAGACATTACACACCCTTCTGCTGTCTGTAGAGAAAGGGTATTCTTCCATATCTGTACAGCTTCAAAAATCAGATTCTGCATAATTACCAGTTCAAAACCCTTCACTCCTGCACTGTGAGAAATCTGATCTGTGTAGCTCAGCCTATTTTGGCCTGGTTTTTACACATGGCAGTGGTATTACCACACTGATTTTAAGGCTTCATTGGTACCGACTTTGCCCTAAAAATGAGCTATCTCTTTCTTCGTCTTGGGTTTGTGACCTTTATAAAATCTAGCTGGCATAATGCCCAGTCTCTGATGTAGTCACCCTAGAGAACTGGTATATTGTGAGCAAGGAAATGGTAAATCATCAGGGAGCTGAAGCTTGGATAGTAGCTAGGTCATTTGTTATATTTCCTACCTATTTTAAATTTTAGAGACATAAATCCTGATTTTTGCTGGAAGGATTAAATTTGTTCCATCGTCATATTCTTTGTCAAAAATTTTGTGTTATGATAATTAATCTTTAACCCTGCCCAATAACCAAATTGTTTGATTTTATTTGTCAGACAATCTATTGAGTCCATTGGCTGTTCTAGTATAAAAACTAAGTCGTCAGCAATGACTCTGAGGTTATATAGTTCATCTTTTATCACAGCTCCCTTTATACCTGCATCTTTTCTTATTTGATTATTCAATACCTCTAAAGATAAAATAAAAAGTAGAAGGGACAGTGGACAGCCTTGTCTTGTACCTTTTTGAATGTTGATTACATCTGTTAGTTCGCCATTCACTGTCACCCTAACCTTTTGCCAGGAGTATATTGCTTCTATCGCTTTCAAAAAGTTTTCACCACACTCCATACCCTTCAGTTGCTGTAACATAAAATGCCAACGCACATTATCAGAAGAATATCAGTTCTTTCTTTTTCTTAATACTATATCTGATTGCAATACCCCTATGAAAGGCTTTAGTAGTGTCCCAAACTACTTGCATCTTTACCTCTTGTGTTATGTTCTGTTTTAAAAAAAATCCATTTCCACTTTGGATTCTTTGAAAGTCTTTATCTTTCAAAATGGAAGTATTTAACTTCCATGCTCTTCTCATCCGTGGGCTTTTTAGCTTTATCATTACAGGCAGTGGTCTGAGATTACTCTTGTTTGGATTTCTGTATCCGCTAAATCTTCGATCTAACTTGCAGAAAGCCAACACATATCGATTCTTGACCAAGTTTGGTGACTAGCTGAGTAGTAAGTAAAATCTTTGGAGCTAGGATATCTTGTTCTCCATACATCCACCAAGTCCATTTCTCCTGCTAATTTCCAAAAACTTGTTGGTAGCTGAAGACCTTTACTTTTCATCTGTTTGTGCATTTTTTTTATCCAGTAGCCTATCAGAAACAGCATTGAAATCTCCTATTAAACAATATTCTACATACTCTAGATTTGATAATTTAAGACACAAATCTTGAAAAGATTTCTCTTGATGATCATTTGGAGCATAAATGTTTGCTAGTAAAAAAATTTTTATTATCCACTGTGATTTCCACTACAACAATTCTTCCATCTTCAGAAGCAAATTGCAATTGTGGGTTAAATTTATCCTTAATATATATTGCCACTCCCCTTTTTTTCTTGTACATATCTGTTGCTGTGAATAAATTACCAAGTTTTTTATTTTTCAAATAGTGTTGCTCTTTAGTTAAGATATGTGTTTCTTGTAAGCAAATTATCTCCATTTCCACTTTTGCCTAATATCTAAATGTCTTTCTCCTTTTGGCAGGAGAGTTAAGTCCATTCACATTTGAAATTATTGAATATGGGTTTTGCTTATTATCTATCTTATCTTTTTTCGAATGCTGTCTTGTATGGTATCTTTGTGGTTCGTTTGGGTCTTCTTCACCAGAACTTTCTTCCTCCTTTTTTTTCCCTTTACCTTCCTTTTTGTTCATTCTTTCCAGAAAGTTCTGGACTTTGAAAATGGAATTAATCCTATATCTGTTCTCCTGGGCCTTCCAGACTGGCAATTGTACTATAAAGCATCTGCACTTATTTGGATAAGAGATTGGATATTGTTGAAGGACAAGAGACCATTGTTGTTAGAAGGACATGATTTGACTATGGGATGGCATGCATATTTGTGGTATCAAAGACTTGAAGGCCACTCCTATTTTAAGAATCACTGGTTTTGAAAATCCTTGTTTCATACGTGGTCATGGTTAAAGACTAGAATTTACCAAAAAATTCCAAGATGGGTTTCACCAGTAGTAGCATTTACACATCCAAAGCTTTTAAAATCAAATCAGGGCTATAGGTATGATGATTTGCTGGGAAAAGATAATCAATTGAAAACCAAAGAAGAATGGGAAAATATGGACATTAAAATGAATTGGTGACTGAGAATGCAAGTTGAATCCAGATAAGCTAAACACAAGGTGACAGGCTTTAATACAGAACAATACTTGTTTGACAAAATTCTTTTGGGCCCACAAGAAAAGTTAAACTCCAAACTATATAAGTACTTACTTCAAATGAAGACACAAGATGAAGTTGTAAAGGACTGTATGGTTCAATGGGCAAAAAATTTTGGTTATAATATCTCATTAGAAGATTGGGAGAGACTATGGCAGCTTAATGTTAAATTAACTAGGTCATTAGCCTTCAAAGAAAACCTTTACAAGATGTTTTATAGATGGTACTCGCAGGAAATTCTCACGAAAATGGATTTGGTGGGAAAAATTCTAGAGACAGCAGAACTGGACTTTCTATCTCAGCTGATGGCTGGGAAATCTAAAGAAGAAGCAAGAAAATATTGGATGAAATTATATGCTTGGTTGAAGATTCAAGACTCTTACGATTCTTTGGTGTGAACTGATTTCTTTTTTCCTGTATTTTATATTATAAAATTTACCTTTACTGGAATTGTCAAAATTATTAGATAATAACAAAAGACCTATACGATAAAATTTTAAAATGGATTATATACAGCTGGGACAATTTATGTAAAGAAAATATTGTAGAATCATCCTTGTATTTTTGAAAGTATTTTATGTAGAACAAGATCAGAATGTGTTGTGCTTTTATCTTTCCTTTCTCCATCAAATCTAATCTCATTTTACTGCTTTTATAGCTTTATATTTGTGTTATTAAATTTTATAACATTAAAAACACCAAGCTCTTTAATAATGTACTCTCATCAGACACATTCTAGCACATTCTAGCATATTGTTATCTAAATTATTAACATTTAGATAATAAATGTATCCCTGAAAATATGTTATATTCGGGACTCCATCCCTTCTCATTTTGCTAGGCAATCCCAGAGTTCCTACACATGCCACATTTTATGGTAGCTTGTATA
The DNA here is from genome assembly GCF_032191835.1 of Heteronotia binoei. Lineage (NCBI taxonomy): Eukaryota > Metazoa > Chordata > Lepidosauria > Squamata > Gekkonidae > Heteronotia > Heteronotia binoei. The sequence goes on along the minus strand of NC_083243.1, from coordinate 172,562,177 downwards.
ATGTATGAACAGCTGCATGAATGGATGAAGCTACAAGAAGAGCAATCATCTTTTGTTGGCAAGCCATAGGCCAAATTGAAGTTATATACTTGTCAGTGCAAAAGTTACATCAGTGGAAGTTTATTTATTAAATTTATATGTTGCCTCTTGTTGCTAGGCAGAGTGAAAGTGGCTAACAACCATTAAAACAGTAACACGTCTCAGTTTAAAAACATAATCCAAATAAAACTGGAAAGCAACCCACATAAATGAAATGCAACTAACTATGTGAAGTGCTTTGAAGGCCCTGCAGAACTTATTGTCCTGCAGGGCCTGTGTATCATCTGACAGCTGGTCCCACCAGGACAGGGCCACCACAAAGAAGGCCCTCATCCTGGTGGATGCCAGCAAATGTCCTGATGGCCAGGCACTACAAGCAGGTTGCAAGTTGAAGAATGCAAGTTTCAAGGGGAATATGTCAGAAGAGGTAGTCCTCTGCTAGGTATGAAGGTCCCATACCACTGGGCTTTAAAGGTAAACACCAGCACCTTGAGTTTGATCTGGAACTGAATCAGCAGCCCGTGCATCTGTTTCAAGACAGGAGAGATATAGTTTCTCCAAGGAGAAGCCATCAGCAATCTTGCCACTGCAAGTTCAGTCTTTTCCAGACCTTTGAAGGAAACTGAAGCCCTGTTCTAAATAGCATTTGGCATTGGCAACCATAACAAAGTATATGCACTTTAACCATGTTTGTCCAGGCATTGTTCTGGCGTTGAGGTAATGTTAGAAGTAGCAGCTTGTGGCTGGGTTAAGTCTGCACACACTGGAAGTAATGCTTTGATAGGATGGCAGGGTGCCGTGTTGTGTTTGGCTTATGCTTGCAGCATGAAATACTAGAGAAATAACATCCATTATGACCTAAGGACTTACAGTTGTCTGGAATATTGGATGTCCTGTTTAAGGGTAATCTTGCAGCAATATCTGTTTACTAGAGACAAATGCCTGCATATGTGCTGCGTGTAGTTCCCATGGCTATTACTATCAGGCTTCTGTTAGAATTTGTGGTTTTCCTAGATCAGCAGATAGTTGTAGCAGCTATCACTGTCTCTTTGTGGATGATTGTTTTGGTGAGAGATAACATTAACCATGCTGCAGCTAGAGATCTGTAACAAGGTATCTCTACCATTGTCAAAAAGAGCCCTTGGGCATGGATATACAATTATTATTACTGAAAGATAAGTCCACTGAGTACTGTCTCTCTTTTCTAGGGCAACACAGTCTTCTCATGGCCAGCTGACATTGACAAGGATCTCCCTGCTGTTTTCTGCAGTCTGAGTCCCAGATCAGCCTCCTTGGGACCTTTGAATCCTATGGTAACAGAGCTCTGAGTCAGGCGCCTGTTTGTAAAAGGGGTGGTCATGGCTTGTGCTGGAAACGATGTTTCAACACCAGAGTTAGGAAAACCCTACTTGAGTCAGCACAGCCTCAGTGTCAGTTGCAGCAAGCCCTTGGAGCTTCACAACCACTTTTTATAGTTTCATGGGCTGTAGCTGCAGGATAAGTTCTGTTTTCTGCTTCCTTGCACTTGACAGAGAACCCAGAGGTAAGTCTCTAACTGACTTTATGAATCAGACTTGAGGGGCCATTGGAAGCAGAGAATCTCCAGCTGGGGTAAATTTAACATTCAACAATGTGTAGCATTCCTGTTGACTTTCTAGCCTAGGGATCTTTTTTTAGTGTTAATCTTTTCCTAGCATTCCATTTACAAAAAAGGACAGAGGAGTTCTTCTGCGCAAGTTTTCCTTTCTTCAGTATTCTGTGATGCCAGAGAAGCATATTTCTGTTCTGCATTTAAGCCCCATTTCTGTGGTTACCTTCCTTTCCTGGTACATTCCTGTTCCACCCCCACCCCTGTGGTTTTTAATGGTCAGCTGACCAATGCATCCCACTGTATAAGTAAGTGCTGACCCATCAGTGAGTCAGGGTATGCTAATTCCCTTTGTACCTCCTGTACCAAGTTGTCTCTCTTTCTGTCTCCTCTAGCACCATGGGTTCCATGTTCCGCAGTGAAGAGATCTGCCTGGCCCAGCTTTTCTTGCAGTCGGCTTCAGCCTATGCTTGTGTCAGTGAATTGGGTGAGCGGGGACTTGTGGAGTTCCGTGATGTAAGTGTGAGAAGCTTTGGGGAATCACTTTGCAAAGCAAGCATTAAGTCTCCTGTGGGCATAGCTAATGTTCTAATAATCTTAAATACAAAGACTGTTTCTGATAGTATGTACATAGTTTTGTCCAGTTTTGGAAAGAAAGTTGTATGTGGTTCAGAGGTCCTTCATTTCCATGAGAATCCTGCTCAAAAGGAAAGGGAAGTTTTGAAGAAAGGACAGATTTTTGGTGGGTAGAAATATTGGTTCTTATTCCTCAGAATAGATGGTGCCATGCTGAAGGAGGAGGAGAATGGGTGAGCCAGCAATGCTATTTCGGTTGCGTCCATTCAGTTTTGCATTCGTTGCTGATGTGAGTGCAGAAGCATTCACGTTGGAAATGGAACTTCCACATTGAAGTTCCCCTGCATACTTTCTTTGCCATCTGCCATTTTCTCTGCATTTTTTCAGCTGCTTCATTGGAGAGGGGTTTTTTTTGAGGGGGGGGGGTGGATTTTTCTTTTGAATCATGAAGTGGTGTAGTGCTATAGTAATTACCAGGGTTTTTTTTTTTTAAAGTCTTCTGGTAGTACGGCTGCTGCATGAATGGAAGGAAAATGGTACTGGTGTAGGTGGGGCCCTTGAAAAAGTGTAACATCCCATCCAGTGCAGTAATTCACTGAATTGTGCTGTTCCCAAAAAGTTTGCATTGAAGTGGATTTGGCAAAGAGTCTTTGTAGAATGGGGAAAGAATGATTGAATCACCACTGGAGAACAGCATTATATGGATCCTCACCCTTGCCCCAAGTGCTCCACTTCGGATGCCGAAGCAGAGAAAAGTTATGTGGAGGCAGCCCTGCTTCCCAGAGGAAAAGCATTAGCAATCTTCACTAATGACGGGCTTCTTTTGCTTTCAGTTGAACCCCCATGTCAGCGCCTTTCAGCGACGTTTTGTAGGAGAGATACGACGGTGTGAAGACATGGAGAAAGCCTTCAGTGAGTAGTACACGAGCAAAAAAGACCTGGGTGGTGTGGGGTGGGAGTGGGGGAATTGTTTATCTGCTGTGTATCCTGTGCAGGTGGCGTGGACACTATTAAGTGATGGGATTCCCATGAGGTTGGTATGAAGCCTTCCAAAGACAGAGTGCCAGCCCTGTGACCACAAAATGCTTTATGCATCGAAGAGAGACTGGACAAGTCTTCTTAGCTAGAAATGTTGGCATTATGAAACTACATTATTAGATCATAAGACTTTTTAAAACAAACAAGTGAACATCAAAGATTTCAGGTTTTCACGGCTGGTAACATCATTAGGGTTTGTAGAATCTTTCGGGCTCAAGTGCCGTGTTCTACTGGAGAAAGTTTTTCTTCCAGACGTTTCGTTCTCAGCTGCAGAGAACATCCTCAGTGGCGTTGCAGCCGGAGCAGGCGCTCAGACCTTCTTGGCTGCTGTGCACACCAGCCAAGAAGGTCTGAGCGCCTGCTCCGGTTGCAACGCCACTGAGGATGTTCTCCGCAGCTGAGAACGAAACGTCTGGAAGGAAAACTTTCTCCAGTAGAACACGGCACTTGAGCCCGAAAGATTCTACAAACCCTAAACAAGTGAACATTTTAGTTTCAGTTTAGTTTCTGGGAAACAGTAATAGCATGTACTCACATTGCCAACTTTTATAGCTCTGATTAAAAACAGAACCATCTCCAAAAAATGTTAAAGTGGCTAGGCAATCAGTGTATTAGCAGCGTGGTCTTAAACAGAGTTGCCCGCTTCTAAGCCCATTTACCCTATTTGGGACAGTGCTGGTAATACACTAACTGTAACATCCTAAACAGGTCTACTCAGAATCTGACTCCAATCTGTTCAATAAATCTTACTCCCAGGAAAATGTTCTTAGGATTGCACTGTAACTCTCCTTAGGGTTGTACTGTATGTTGCCCTTCTCCACCTGCCAGTTGTAGTTCCTTTTTCCCCTTTCCCATTTATGTTAGACCAGGGGTGGCCAAACTTGCTTAAACTAAGAGCCATATAAAATAAATGTAAAATGTCTGAGAGCTGCAAGACATGTACATCAGATGTTTGAGAGCTGGGAGGGAGAAAGTTGGGGGACAGAGTGAGAGGTAGAAAGAAAGCAATTTTAAATGCATTCTCCAAGCTGTCAGCTAGTGGGGGCTTTGAGAGCCAAATAATATGTGTTAAAGAACCACATGTGGCTCCTGAGCCACAGTTTGGCCACCGCTGATCTAAATGAATGAGTTAATTTAAATGTATAGCACAGGGGTGGTCAAACTTAATGCAAGAGCCACATAGAATAAACAAAAAATGTTTGAGAGCTGCAAGACATGAATGTCAGACGTTTGAGAGCCACAGAGAAGGAAGGAGGGGAGGGAAGGAAATAGATGGTGGAGGAGAGGTGGAAAGAAAACAACTTTAATTTAAAATGCATTCTTCAAGCTGCCAGCTAGCTTGGCTTGGAGAAGTGATTTAAAGAGACAAGTGCCTTCACCCAGCTGGCTGATAGGGGGTGGGAGCTTCAAGAGCCACACAATATGTGTGAAAGAGCCACATGTGGCTCCCAAGCCACAGTTTGGCTACCCCTGTGTTAGACTGTTAACGATCGGTGGTCAGAGTAACGATGCAGAGTACAAGTAGTACCAAGTGCAAGGTATAATTGTAGTAAAGGGAATCATTATTTTTTTGCGTGCTGTTTTGTTCAACTTGGAAAATCTAAAAACTTATTCCTTTTGGGTTGGGGGGGCGGGGAAGGGAAGCTTTCAATTTCGTGGTGATGCAATTTTCAAAATTGCTGCACCTCAAGCTGTAAGGAAATTCCTCATTTTCACAAGCCTTGAAAAAGCCTGAAAACTAGTTGAGATATGTCCCCAGCAAGTCTGCCCATCTTCTGACCCATTGAGGCAAATGCTACCCACCAATCATGTAGTGCAGCGTAGCCTGCCAGGTGCTTGCCTGTTTTTTGTTGATAGATGAAGATGGGCAGCCATGTTTGTCTGTAGAAAACAGGAAGAGTCCAGCGGCAACTTAAAGACTAACCAATTGTGGTAGGGTATGAGCTTTTGTGAGTTACTGCTCCCTTCTTAAGTATTCTTTTCTTTTTCGTTGTGTTTTTGATTTTTTGCAGTTTTGGGAAGCTAACAGGAAAAAATACATTTGTAGAGCTCTTAATGGATTTCCGTTCGTAGTTGATGAGCTGTGCTCAGTGAGGTGGTCACGAGCTGTGGGATTCTGCTTTCAGCTATCCTGGAAGAAGAGGGCAGCACAAGATGGTGGCGTTCATGTTCTGCTTTTCCCTCTCCAGCTTACCTGGCACAGCAGGTGCAGAAGGCAGGACTGAAACTGAAACCCCCTGAGGAGAGTCTGCCAGCCCCCCTGCCCCGGGATGCCCTGCAAATCCAGGAGCAGTCAGAGATGTTGGTACAGGAGTTGCGCGAAGTGAGCCGCAACCGCGATGCACTGGTTGAACGGCTGCAGCAGCTTCGGGAACATGCTCAGGTGCTGCAGGAAGGGCAGCACTTCACTGGTCAACTAGTAAGTGATTGTCCCTCTCCCCTGTTCTGTTCCACCTCTCTGGTAGCCAGAGGGCATCATTGTCCCAAGAGAAAGGATTGAACTCTGGCCCTCTGGGTGAAGGACAGTCATATGTGGCCAAACTGTGGCTTGGGAGCCACATGTGGTTCTTTCACACGTATTGTGTGGCTCTTCAAGCCCCCTCCACCCCATTGGCTGGCTTGGAGAATGCATTTAAAGTTAAAGTTTCTTTCTTTCCACCTCTCCCTCCTCCACCCCTCCATCTCCTTGCCTTCCTTCCTGCCTGTCTGCCTTCCTTTCTGTCTTGCGGCTCTCAAACATCTGATGTTCATGACTTGCAGCTCTCAAACATCTAGCATTTATTCTATGTGTCTCTTACATTACACAAGTTTGCCAACTCCTGCTCTATATCCAAGGTATTACTTGGTGCCTACTTGGAATCATCCACTTCATCTGTTAATCTTGACTGATCTCAAGTAAGATGTATACCTACTAACCTGCTTCTCTTGAAGTGATTGTGCTTGAGTAGTGGTAACATCTGTAAGGGCTGCCTTCCTTCCTTCCTTCCTTCCTTCCTTCCTTCCTTCCTTCCTTCCTTCCTTCCTTCCTTCCTTCCTTCCTTCCTTCCTTCCTTCCTTCCTGCCTGCCTGCCTGCCTGCCTTCCTTCCTTCCTTCCTTCCTTCCTTCCTTCCTTCCTTCCTTCCTTCCTTCCTTCCTTCCTTCCTTCCTTCCTTCCTTCCTTCCTTCCTTCCTTCCTTCGCAGTGGAGGATCTGGATGTATGAGAGAGGGCTTTGACTTGCCCTCAGCTGTCCCCTCTTCTCTGCTTTCTTTGGTTTGGCCACCACCATTCTGCCCTTCTTTTTCTACGCACAGAGCAAGACACAGATAGGGCTGTTAAGACAGGGAGATATAAGACCTAAATCCATGGACCCAGATCCCTGAGAAGAATGTTGCTTCCCAGGGAAGGGAGTAATAAACTGCTCAAATTGCTGGGTAAGGGGAGGTGAATTTCCTGCAAGGAGACACATATTAGCCCAGCTGCCAGGAAAGAACAAGATCGATGGCTGTTTGGATAACCTGAACTGAGCAGTAAAGGTGGGGGATGTGTGCTTCAAGTTGATTTGGGGAAGGAGTGCTGAGTGTCCCACAAGGGTATCACTCCCTAAACTTAAGATTGGGTGCGGGGAAACTAACCCAGCAGGGACAGGAAGTTAAAGATTGGGCACTCTAGGAGCTGTTCAGGGAGTCAAGAAACAGGGGAGGGAATGGAGGGGTGCATGCATCTATTTCTTAAGTTCAGAGGGGATGCCAAGGTATCATCTGTGTCTCTAAAGCTTAGGTAGTATCTATTTTCTGTCTGCAATAGTCCTTCAGTGCTGTGATATCCTTTTTGCCTATGTGCTTATGCTGTAGAGCAGGGGTGGCCAATGGTAGCTCTCCAGATGTTTTTCGCCTCCAACTCCCATCAGTCCCAGACATTGGCCATGCTGGCTGGGGCTGATGGGAGCTGTAGGCAAAAAACATCTAGAGAGCTACCGTTGGCCACCCCTGCTATAGAGTGTAAAGCTGTGTGATTGAGCTACACACACATTGAGGCCCACCTGGCTGGCTAACTGTAGCCCAGTTAGGAATTTCTGTGCATTGAATGGGCAGTCAGGTACCTTGGCTGGGATCTTTGCGCGCTGACTAAGATCTTTAAAAGGAAAATATCTCTATGTGCAGAAGTACAATCTCAGTTCATTAGGACACAAAGGCATTGGGAAACTATATCAAAACATGACCGGGTGTTACAGAGCTAAGAAAATAAAATAAAAACATGAGGCCAGCTAAGTAGTACACTCCCTGGTATTACCTTGCATTCCCTTCATTGGAATGGACGTGGAACTTTGAACATAGAGGCTGGTCAGAACAGACCTCACTTCATAGCTCCTCTGGCCCTAGACTTGCACCCCATTGACAGGTTTTCCCAGCCTTTTAACCCTTCCTATGCCAGCTTGAAGAATTTTCCCTTGACCTATAATAAAATTGGACGTGTGTCCCCTCTCCATGTGTATCGTCTTGCACCTTTTCTCCAATCAAATAAAGGCGTGTGTCCCAAAACCATTATGGTCCAACTCAGGACTTCCAAAGAACCATCTGTCTTGCCCCTTACTGGCAGGTGGGCAAATGGTCATCTCTCTACTTGCTTATTTGTCTCCGTAAAGGAAACTCAACTCATCTCCTCTCGCCAAAATATAAGGGCACAATATCAGCCCCGGTGCAGATGTGCTGAAAAAGTGTTCAGATCTCTGCCCAAATCCATTCTGATGTAGTAGGACTTTTCCCCATAGGTGAGGAAGGGAGACAGAGAGAAAGCCAGGCGGTAAGTTCTTGAATACAGAAGAAACGTGCATTAAGCTCACAGCAGGGAAATTTAAAAGCACCCCATAGTGTTCTGCTCATTCAACACTCTGATACAGGCAAGTCTCTATGTATACTCAGGCCAGCTTTAACAGCTGATACAATTTGAATTGGAGAATTTCAACAAGTGGCAAAGGAGAATCTGCTCCCTTCACGCCCTTTGCTAGTTTTATACCCTTCTGTGTCTGAGGCCCTGCATGGTTTGCACCTCTCCCTTTATAGGCATTGACCAGATACAAGTTTGTGGTGCCACAGCTTTCAATGCAGAATGGCCTTCTGTTTGGGACTGTGTGGTGAAAACTTCTCCTTTTCCTCTTATCAGAAGGTTGTGCTTGGCTGATTCTGGAGAGCTGGTGGGTCTGATCAGGGACATCTTCAGTACTTTGGCTAGAGATTGTCAGCATAATAGCCAAGATAGCACTGTGAAATGGCTGATGGTGGGGAGGGGGGGGGGCAGTTACATATACAATGTTCCTTTGTGTTCCCTGAAAAATGGAAAAAGTATCCTCTGCTTTTGTAGCTTGTGTTCACTGCAAACAATGGATCAGGTTCATCTGCTTGTGGTAGCTTGTCTCTGCATAGCCCTGAAATGGACACAATCATACCCCCCGCACACTCACCCACATGTTAATGCCTTCAGCCTAGCATTCCATCCAACAGTGGTCAGTTTAAAAATAACAAGCACATAAATTCAGTTACTCCAGGTACAGGCTAATATTGCAAATCAGTTAAAAGAAAGCATAATTACATCAAGCATGGATAATTTCAAAAAGGCATACATTCATTAGGTTATAAGTTCAAAACTCCTTCCAGATTCTCACATATGCTGTCTATATGTTTTTGTAAATAAAACTCATTTTTTCTCAGTCTGAAATCTAAGGTGTCAGTTGCTTTGTTCCCAAGAAAGAATGTTTTCTCTGAGCCCAGGGCCTTCTTACATGTTAATCAAGGTATCCCACATTCCTTTATCTTAACAATATATAGTTCTGTTGTTTACACCCGGCATTCTCCCCTAGTTTTTCCACAATTTGTTGACCAAAGAAGATGTGATGTAGACAGACATGTTTATTTTTATGTATCTGCTTACATAGAGGAGAGCCAGTTTGGTGTAGTGGTTAAGTGTGCGGACTCTTATCTGGGAGAACCGGGTTTGATTCCCCACTCCTCCACTTGCACCTGCTGGCATGGCCTTGGGTCAGCCATAGCTCTGGCAGAGGTTGTCCTTGAAAGGGCAGCTGCTGTGGGAGCCCTCTCCAGCCCCACCCACCTCACAGGGTGTCTGTTGTGGGGGAGGAAGGGAAAGGAGATTGTGAGCCACTCTGAGACTCTTCGGAGTGGAGGGCGGGATATAAATCCAATATCTTCTTCTTCTTCTGCCCCATTTGTTGAAATGGAGCAAGTGGCTATAGGAGGGAATTAAATTATTTGGCGATACTTGGTTCTTGTGTCACCATCTTTTTTTTCCTGCCAGCAGGTGCAATTAGGTTCATCAGCCCACCCCCGTACCTTCTCTGACAGAGATCCTCTGCTTGATCCATCCATGGCACAGCGACTTGACCTCAGAATAAAGTGAGTTGTGAAGTGGTGATTAATAAAGGAGACAAGGCAAAGCTTCCCTGTGGGGCTAAAATCCCTGGGGCAGATTAAAGCCGGTGTTCCTGGATTCATTTCAAATCTTACAGCAATCATTAACTTATTAGATGGCCTTAGGCAAGTCGCTGTTCTCTCAGCTTCAGTCCTCCCCTCCCCCAGAATGTTATATTGGGGCTAATGCTTGCTTGCCTTACAGAGCTATTCTTGCTAAGACAATGCATGCAAAACACTTTGCACACTTGAAATGCGCTATGTAAACGTTGAGCATTTATTTTGCTGTGGGATATAGTACGCCCTGCTTTGCGTATACGGACTCAGAATGAATTTTCTATTCTCCTATCTCAAAGCTTTGTGGCAGGTGTGATCCACCCACTGCGAGTGAATTCCTTTGAAAGACTGCTGTGGCGCGCATGCCGTGGCTACCTTGTTGCCAACTTTGTGGAGATATCTGAGCCCATGGAAGACCCAGCCACGGTGAGATGAAATTAAGAAACTAGCCGCATAGCAGGTAGGAGACAGCTGACTTTAAAGCATTACTAGACAACACAGAGGGCCTGGAGTAGGTGACTGAATGTGCATGGAGCAAGCATAATGAGGTGCTGCCCAGGAACAAAGTTGGGCACAAATCAGCTCAAAAATCCTGATGAACTTTGGGTGGTTCATGGTTTGTGAAGTGAAGTTTGCAGCAGGTCAGCCAGCATGAACTGTCCACAAACTTTCCAGCTGTTTGTGGCTCTTCCTGCCCATTCATGAAGGGATACATTTTCAGACTGACTGTCCTAGCTCAATCTAAATGTTTACTGAACTTCAAAGCAACACAACTTGGAGGTCATGCAGAGGAGTATCTGGGGGAGGTCTCCTTGCAACTTTGGCATTTCTAGCTTGCTCAAGATCTGTTCTGTACACCTCTGAACCTATGCCTGTCAAAATGACCAGCATAGGTTCAGAAGTGTACAGAATGAATCCTGTGAAAATTAGAGACTTGCCTGTATCAGAGTGTTGCATGAGTAGAGGCACCAAACTCACAGTTGTATTTCCGGCTGACTCTCCTCTATTTGCCCTTCAAGTTTGGTGAAGATTGGATTTACAGTGTCTGAATTGCGGCCCTCCAAAGAAGGTGGCCCAAGGAAAGAGCTTTCTGAAGAAATTACTGGTGGTAATAACAGGAAATGACAGGAGGCTGAGGTGTCTTCTGTGGTCTGGTTTATGAAATGCATCTTCTGCTCCTCGGCAGAGGCTTATGGGTCGCTCTGTTTTTTCAAATGTGTAGGGTGAGAGAATCACATGGGTCATTTTCCTCATCTCCTACTGGGGTGAACAGATTGGCCAGAAAATTCGCAAGATTGCTGCCTGGTGAGTGTCATTAGTATGTGAATTTTCTCTTGATATCAGTAGATGGATGATTAACATTCCCCTTGTTCCTCTCCTCACCCGTCATGGTCTCATTCTGCCCATTGTTTGTCGTTCTGTGCCAAGTGCTTCTGTGATCAGCTGCTGTTCCATCTCCCAAATGGGAACTCCCTCCCTCCCCTGCAACAACCATGGGCCTTTGCCGTTGATGGACACCATCCTAATCCCCATAACAGTGGTGGCAGGTGGGAGAGAGTCTTGGCCTTAGCAGCAAAATGGATACAACAGGGCAAGGTGCAGAGAAGCTGTTGCAGTCAACTCCTGCCTTCAGCCTGGCTCAGGCAAGATGGCTGACGCTTCAGAGGCCCTGGATGAACCCTGATGTATCATTGTGAGTATGGTTCTGGCACGGTGCATGGGTGCCACCTCTGTGTTCCCTGCTCCAGTGATAGAAGCCGTGGCCCTGTGGAAAGAACCTCTGCTTTGCTTGCAGAAGGTCTCAGGTTCAGTCCCTAGCGTCTCCAGATAAAGGCTCTGGTAGCAGGGGATGTGAAAGATCTCTAAGGAAGAGCTGCTGCCAGTCTGAGTAGACTTTACTGACCTAGAAGGACCAATGTTCTGATTCAGTATAAGACAGCTTCGTGTGTGTGACTGGCACAAAGCTAGACAGGCGGTGACATTGTGGTTGACTTTCGTGAGCCTTTGAGTAATTCTGCCCATTTGCATAAAGTAGCCAAGCGCATTTCAACAAAATGCTCTCTCTGAACCATTGTCTTCTGCCACCCCACCCTCATTACGTGTGCTTTCTTTCTCCCTGTTTGTGTCCCTTTTCCAGCTTTCACTGCCACGTGTATCCATATCCTGAAGAGGAGGCTGAGCGCTTGGAGACATTGTGTGGGCTTCGCACCCAGATTGAAGATCTCACCTTGGTAAGTAAATTAGAGCTGTTTGGTGTGGTACATCCTCCAGGATAGGAAGCTGGTAGAGAATTATTGAGGAAATCTAGCATTACCAGCTCAGGGGAAGGAAGCAAAGGAGATCAAATGGGTCACGTAGTAGAAGTATGCTGTAGAAAATGCTACTGCATTAACCTGATTTCTTTTTATATTTATATGAGATGGTTATTTTCTTTTTTCCCCCCCTTTCCAAATCAACATAGAAAATTTTAAAAATGCATGTAGCATACTTCCCTCCTGCTCCAGATCTCTTTTCCTAAGACCTTGGGGAAAGAATTGTCTTCCCTGAAAGGGATTCCTATTCGCAGCCCTCTTCCCTTGTGCTGTACAACTCAGTGGAGCGCATTTGTTCACTCAACATGTGAGCAGGGCCAGCACGTGGGAGTCAGCAAACTAGGCGGTTGTCTAGGGTGCCAGCTCCCAGCAGGGGCGGGGGGCGGGAGTCCTCTCCCCGCTCACACTGTCCCTGAGCCTCCTGCTCATTGTTTCTTGGCTCCCCTGATCCCTCAGAGCCGAAAAAGGGTGGCGTTTCCCTCCCCCAGCATCCTCTGAGGGCGCTGGGGAAGGAAAGGGGCGAGTGTGTTTTCTGCTCTGAGGGACTGGAGAAGCACCCCCGATCCCTTTCCCAGCATCCTGTGGGAAATTTGAGTGGGGGGAAGGGCGCGAGAGGAGCCCTCCATGCAAACAGGGTCATCTGGCCCCGCTCAGCCTTCCAGCACTGCGGGAAGGTTGAGCAGCGGGGGTGGGGGGCAGAAGGGTGGTTGCGTGGAGCCCTCTGTGCAAATAGGGCCCAAATTGGGCTGACGCTGGAGGTCCTCCCCCACTGGAGGGCTGGCGCTGGGGGCCTTCCCCCACTGGTGGGCAGGGTGGGGGGGGGGAGCCTGCCTGGGGTGGCAAAAAACCCAGCGCCGTCCTTGCATATGAGACTGCCTCAAATGAAGTCAAAACATTGGTTCATCTAGCTCAATAGTGCCTGCTCTGCTGGGTAGCAGCTCTCCCGGTGGGTTTCAGGCAGAGAAAACTCTTTTCCAGAGTCCCCTTGCCTGCAGTCCCCTAACTGAGAATCTGTGACTGAATCTTGGACCTTCTGCATACAGATCATGTTCTCTAATACTCAGCTTTTCCAGACCTCGTGCTTTTGAGTTGTTCTGAATAAGAGGAAAGACGACAGGGAAGTCATGTTGGACAATAGGGCTCTGAGTGCAAGGCCCCTTCTCCTAATAGTTTTACTGACGCCAGTGCTGCTGAAAATAGATACCACCATGCCTGAATATATGAACATATGAAGCTGCCTTCTGCTGAATCAGACCCTGGGTCCATCAAAGTCAGTATTGTCTACTCAGACTGGCAGCAGCTCTCCAGGGTCTCAAGCTGAGGTTTTTCATGCCTATTTGCCTGGACCCTTTTTAGTTGGAGATGCCGGGGATTGAACCTGGGACCTTCTGCTTCCCAAGCAGATGCTCTACCACTGAGCCACAGTCCCTCCCCTGCTCTGTGGACACATCTGCACTGAGCCACAGTCCCTCCCCACTGAGCCACAGCCTGCTCTGTGGACACATCTGCAGCTACAACAAAATAACAGTTTGAAAATCACTGCTCCAAGCAGCTCGTCCCATTACAGAACGGCTTTGATAATGAGAAATGTTAAAAACCCTTTGGGCTTTAAGGTCTTACTCAGGTCTAATCCAGCTCTTTTGGCCATAGGTATTAGGCCAGACAGAGCAGTTTCTGGGCCAGGTGCTTGAAAAGGTGCTGTTGAACCTTCCTGCGTGGCGAGTGCAAGTACAGAAGATGAAGGCCATCTATTTCATCCTGAACCAGTGCAACTTTAACATCACTGACAAGTGCCTCATTGCTGAAGCTTGGTGCCCCGTCCGTGATCTACCTGCCGTGCAGCAGGCCCTGCGCGAGGGATCGGTAGGCGCTCCCAATCTCCTCCCCAACCACCCTCAGTCTGTAGAGACTGTTGTGCGATCAGTTGTCAGTCCGTTCATTCATTTATTGTAATTAGCCATTGGCTGTTACAAAGCTACAAAAATCTCAAGAAAAAGGGAAGTAAACTAGAAGTTAAAACGTACGAAGTATCATGTAAGGTATAACAATGAATGCAATCAGAGATTTGTTCTTGGATGTAGAAGAACTTTCTCAGCTCTTCTCTGAAAGAGCCCTTCTTGCATGTCAACTGCACTCACGAGTACCAGGCTTTGAATCCAGTTGAGTGCATTTATTCTGACCGTTTCCTTGCAGGTTGATGGTACCCAAGAACAATAGTATGTTGAGGGGGGATGTAGAGTGTGGCCTTAATGTAGCATATGGTAGCATAATTTCCCCTGAGTGTGTGCAAACAGTGGAGTTTTGCATGGAATTGGTGCAAGAGACAAAGTGGGGTGAAGTGTATCTTTTTGCTTGTCTGTTGGCCTGGAGCTTCTTTTTTTGCTACTGATGTGTGCTCTGGCATGTAGTCCTGATGGGAAGGGCTTCTGCTGCTTGAGTGGAGTCATCTGTCTCAGTGTATTGTTGCCTGAAACTTGCGGGTGGCGCCACAACTCTCAGCTGGGTAATCAACATTCAGCTCTATAAGAAGTTGCATTTTTTTTCTGAGAGCATATGTGCAAACAAGGCAGTTTAGTGAGAAGTTTGTTGGGGGAGCAAGGGAACTCCAGAAACAAGGCATCTTAAAAAGGACACATAAGTCAAGTTCTTGTGTGTCAGGACACTATTTATTATCCTTCTTAGTACAGGACTCTACATCATTTCATAGGGTCCCAAAAGGATCAATATTGGAACCAGTGGTATTGAATTTGTTCATAAATGATTTGGAATTGGGGGGTAAGCAAGTGTAGTGGTTAAGTTGGGAGATGATTGCAAATTATTGAGGATGATGAAAAGCATGGTGGATTGTTAAGAACTCCAGGCCAACATCCCCAAACATGACAATTTCGGTTGGCAGTGTCATAGGCAGTAGATTCAGGATGGACAAGAGGAATTACCGATTTAGTGAAGAGGAGTTAAATGGCGGGATGCACTCCTAGTAGAAGTAATGATGGCTATGAAAACATGTCTTTAAAATGCATTAGATTCATGGAGGATAGGTCTATCACTGGCTATTAGCCATGATGTCTAAAGGGAGTCTCCACATCCAGAGGCAGTAAACTTCTAAATACCAGTGCCGTGAGGCAGCATGAGGGGCAAGATTCCACCTCTATACACTGTTGTTGGTCCTCCAGAGCAATTGGTTGACCACTGTGTGAAACAGGATGCTGGACTGGATGCATCGCTGGTCTGATCCTGTGGGATTCCTATGTCGTTAATCTTTCCTCTCTCTCCACTCATTGCCATCTTGTGTTACAGAGGAAGGCTCAGTCCAGATTCCTAAATCTAGTTTAGTGTTAAATCCATACCATAGACCTTTATTGGCATTAATACAAGAATACAGTATACTTTAAAACCAACAGTGACACTATAAAATATAATAAAACCTTAAAAACCCAGCAAAAGTTAAATGACATAAAATAGCAGTAGGCTATGCATGAGTAAAAGCCTCTCTGATTTGGATCGCAACCTGTAAAAAGCAAGCAACGTGAGTAGTGACAAAGTTGTGTTTCCCGTGGAGTAAAAAACGAACCTTGGCATTGTCAGAAAGGCCTTGATGGTCAGAAAGCAGTGCATCTAGATATCTTGCACGTGGACTGCTATAAAAAGGGCAGTCCAAAAGAACATGAGGGACCGTTTCGATGACTCCTTGACTACAAGGGCATCCTCTAAGATTGCGGGGGATTCTGTGGTATCTTCCGAAAAGGATGGCCGATGGTAATGCATTAAATCTAGCCAGCATGAATGCTCTTCTTTGGTGAGGATCAGTTAAAAAGAGGAAATAGGGAGCTAAAAACCCAGGAGTCTGGGATAAATGTTGCTACTGCATCTTTCTTAGCACCCTTTTGTCAACATTCCATGGAGCAGATTGAAGATAAGTGGGAGGAAAGGACAATAGTGTTTGTTTATTATATTTATAGGCTGCCATTCCCTGCAAGCAGGGCTCAGGGTGGCTATCAACATGGTAAAATACAATAGATTAAATTAAAAACAAGTTAATAAAACATTCATTATATTACATTACAAATGGCAAGCATAATTCTTCAGTGCCTCCCTGGGGAGGATTATGGAGACTATGGGGGTGGGGGGGGGTAATGAGAGTGCCAGACTACTCAGTGTGCCATCCCTGCCTCAACCAAATGCCCGGTGGAACCTCTCTGCCTTGCAGTGCCCTACAAAAAGGAAGTAAACCTGGATGTCATCCAGCAGAGAGTTCCACCAGGTAGGAGCTAAGACCAAGAAGGCCCTGGTCCTGGTTGAGGACAGCCTAATCTCTCTCAGGCCAAGGACTGAGGCAGGTTGGCACTGCTGCTTTTACTAAACCTAACAGCCACATTTGACACAGTAGACCACAACCAGTTGTCCCATCACCTCGCCAGTTTTGGAATCTGCGGGATAGCTTTCCTCATTTCTCCAAGATCGGAGGGGAGGAGGAGGAGGAGGAGGGATTTATATCCCACCCTTCACTTGAAGTAGAGCAGCTTACAGTTTCCTTTCCCTTCCTCTTCCCACAACAGACACCCTGTGAGGTAGGTGGGGCTGAGAGAGCTCTTTTGAGAACTGTTCTTGAGCAATTAGCTCTTGAAAGAGCTGTGACCAGTGCAAGGTCAGCAGGTGCATGTGAAGGAGTGGGGAATCAAACTCAATTCTCCCACATTAGAATCCATGCACTTAACCACTACAACACACTGGGACAGAGGGTGACACTATGAGGTTCCTCAGGCAGCATTTCTCTCCCTATGTTATTTAACACCTACATGTGCCCCCTTCCTAGCAGAGTTTCGTTCTGGGTTGCCACCAGCACGCTGATGTCACACAGCTATTTCTGTTGATGCGCAACTGGCTGGACATTATCCCTGTGAATTTAGCCGAGGGTTTGTAGGCCATAATGGGATTGTTAAAGCTGGTTAAAACTTAGTAAGACTGAGGTTCTGCAGCTGGGTGGGTGAGGGACCAGACATGGGATGCCTGTTCCCAGTGCTTGACAGGGTGCCTCTGATACCTGTGGCAACCCTCAAGAGCTTGGGCATGACGTTGGACGCCTTCTTGACTATGGAGGCCCAGGTCACCAAAGTTGCTAGGCTGGCATTCCTTCAATTACACCAAGCCAGGCGGCTTGCTCCCTACCTATCTCACTCCAACCTAGTCACAGTAATCCATGCAGTGGTCACCTCCAGTATAGACTAATGTAACTCCCTCTATGTGGGCTTGCCCTTGGGACTGACCCGGAAGCTCCAACTGGTCCATAACACAGCTGCACAGGTCCTTACTGATATCCCTCAGATGGCACATATTCAACCTGTGCTGCATGAGCTGTGCTGGCTTCCAGTGGAGTACTGGATCATGTTCAAGGTATTGTATTTGACCTTTAAGGTCCTGAGTAGTCAGGGGCCCACGTACCTTCGGAGCTGCCTCTCCTGGTATGCCCCAAGAAGAGCTATTTGCTCTGAAAATAAGAACTTGTTATCTGGGCAGAATGCATGTCTCAGTGTTAGCAGGGCCTGTGGGTTTACAAGAGTGTATAAAACCCACAGGTTGTTATACTGGGTTGGCTGTCATTCACTTTCCTGAGCATATCAACTTTCATTTGAAGAAAAAGAAAATTTCCAGCCCTCATGTATTTGAAAGTGTACAGGCATTATCTTTTAAGATCTCAGAAGTTAAGTGTGGTTGAATAAGCCTTCCAGTGCAGTGTATTACATAGCTCATCCTTGGTCATGACTAAAAAAATCCAAACAAATGTTGCATAATGGCAGAATAAAGCATGCAAACTGTGAGAAATATGCATATGTGCTTAATTTGCAAGATTTATGTGGGTTGTGGTATCCAAGTTTTCTTGGTGCAGAATTTAGACTACCTTGATGATAATTTCAAGTTTCAGCAAATACTGGATCATGGCATACTGAGAAAGATCTGTACAGAGAACTCTGCTCCTGATTCTCAAGAACTGGTTTTGTTTTCTAAGTCTTCAGCAGAACATTCCCACACAGTTCTGTCATCATGAGGACTAGAAACATTTAGTTTTTAATGAAAGCCGAGAAAGAGGCCACTAGAAAGCAGCTGTTGTATATATATGGGCTTTCAGGATTGGGCTCATTGTGTTCCTTTTCTGTAGTACTATCTTAAAATTTGCTACTCGTTTATGTACTTGGAGCAGGAATGCACACGAACACTGTTCTGGCTGGCTTGCCATCAGGAGGTATGGCTTAATATGCAAATGAGTTCCTGCTGGGCTTTTTCTATTAAAAAAGGGGACAAGTAAGACAAACACTGGTGAACACCAGAATGGCAAATCACACTGCGCTCTTGACCCTGCTCACATAGCCAGCTACGTGTTGCTTTGATAGAGGGAGAAACCAAACTGGCCAGTGTCATGCCACACTGGGTGGGTGGCTCTTTGTCTCCTCCTAATGGTGACTGATCTTTTCAAAAGTTTTCCTTAACTTCCCAGACCCAATCCTCTCTCTTCTCATTGCAGCACCAAGCAGGTTCTGGGGTGGAATGCTTTGTACATCAGGTCCCATGCTCAGAAAACCCTCCCACCCTCATTCGCACCAACAAGTTCACTGTTGGCTTCCAGAACATTGTGGATGCCTATGGGGTGGCCAGCTATCAGGAGGTGAACCCAGGTGAGGAGGTTTGCAATGTCCATCTTGCCTTGCCATCAGAGGCACTAACAATTTTGGTTACAACATCCTCTTAAGAAAAGAGGGAGAGTGTTTAGGGGAATTAGCTACTGGCTCTGGAGGCAGTGTTGTCAAGATGGGAAGATAGTGAGTTTCCCGGACTTGATTAGAGGGAGAGAGATGAAAGAAGATCAGAATGGATAAGAGGGGAATTATGTTTACTGTTAAGTCAGCAGATGGGATAAAATGATGTGATTTATGACTGCATAAACACATTACTGAATATTGCACATTTATCGTTGCTTTAGCAGTCATTTTGCAGTTGGGTAGCTTTGTCCACACGGGGTAGCCCAGTTGCAAATTAACTGAAATTTGCATTAATGTGTGGATGCAGCCCTGTGGAGTAATACTCCAAATGGCATGTAGCTCATAAAAGAAAGGAAATATAATAGTCTGAAGACTAAGGTAAAATGAAAAAGCAGCTGCTTTGTGTTTGCCATGGGTGATTTTCTTGGTTGTCTACTTTGCAGCTCCTTATACCATCATCACTTTCCCCTTTCTGTTTGCTGTCATGTTTGGGGATGTTGGCCATGGGCTACTGATGTTCCTGTTTGCCCTTTGGATGGTACTTGGTGAGAACCACCCTGGCATGAAGAAGGTGGAAAATGAGGTAAACTCTGGAATTAAGGAGAGGCAACTGGGGATGCATTTTGAGTGGGAAGGGGGTCCTGTAACCTACTTGGAGAACTATCCCTGTTCCCCACACATGTTGTCACTTCTCTCCCTCCCCACCCCAGATCTGGCAGATGTTCTTTGAAGGCCGCTACCTCATCTTGCTGATGGGTGCCTTCTCCATCTACACTGGCTTCATCTACAATGAGTGCTTCAGCAAAGCTACCACAATCTTCCCATCTGGCTGGAGTGTTGCTACCATGGTCAATGTCTCAGGATGGAGGTACTGCCTTGCCCGTGCCCCATAATTATTGCCAGTCGCTTTTTCTCCCCCTTTTCCCATGCCAGCTAACCCTTGTACAGTGAAGGTCTCCTTCTCTTTACAGTTCAGATTATTTAGCTGCAAACCCTGTACTTCCCCTGAACCCCAATATCACAGGAGTCTTTAAAGGTCCTTATCCTTTTGGTATAGATCCGGTAAGTACTGAGGAAGTATATCTGCATTAAGAACTTAAACTAGCTTAATGACCAAAGAACAGTGGGCTTGCTTGTTGGCATGTGACTGTTAGGAAGTACTTCCAGGTGCATAGCCATGTCAGTGTGTAGCAGCAGAGTAAATCAAGACTTCAGTCAGAATGAAAACAGTCTAAGAATATGTATCCCAGTGTAGGCTTTCATAAGTCAGAGATCCCTTCATCAGAAGTGTACATCTATTGGGCTGATTTCTATACACAAAAGAAAGGTGAGTGAAAGAGTTGTTATAAAGAGAGGCCTGTTTAAAACAAGACCTAATCTAAAGAATCCTGTTCATTCAGAATGGGAGTGAGAAACTCAAAAAGTTTTTAGTCAAGCAACATGTGAAATATGGTGCTGAGATACAATATAGGCAGTTACAAAGGTGTAGTTGGAATAATGCCTGCCCAGTGGTGGGATATAAAAGATACTAGCATCTATAGTGAAGATTTCAGGTTTTCACGGCTGGTAACAACATTAGGGTTTGTAGAATCTTTCGGGCTCAAGTGCCGTGTTCTACTAGAGAAAGTTTTTCTTCCAGACGTTTCGTTCTCAGCTGCGGAGAACATCCTCAGTGGCGTTGCAGAGCGCCTGCTCCGGCTGCAACGCCACTGAGGATGTCCTCCGCAGCTGAGAACAAAACGTCTGGAAGAAAAACTTTCTCCAGTAGAACATGGCACTTGAGCCCAAAAGATTCTACAAACCCTAATCATCTATAGTGAGTTAGGAACCCCATGTCCCAGTTATGGGTTTTATAACTTTAGCCATCCTGAGCAAAGTTACAGTTCTTGGGATTTCTTCAGGGAAACTTAACAGCTGTTTTCACCAATTAGCTTAGAAATACAATTAGGAAAGTTTTTATCTTTCTCAAAGTACATATGTGGCCTAGCACATGGCCACCACTCATAACAGCAACATTAAAATAGCTGGGTTTTCCCTTGCCATCTTCTTGACCTCTTCCACCATTGCTAAGAGAGGTCTACACTTTGCATCAGTTTTGTGTGTATGTCATTCTTTTCCTCAACTCTTGTGAGTCAGATCTGGAGCTTGGCTATCAACCATCTCACCTTCTTGAACTCCTTCAAGATGAAGATGTCTGTGATTCTGGGAATTGTGCATATGAGCTTTGGTGTGGTTCTTGGAATCTTCAACCACATGTAAGTGCCCAGCTGGTTTATTGATTGGTTGATTGATTGGGCAGATTTATATTCCGCCCTTTCCCATACAGGTTCAGGGCGGATTACAAATATAATAAAAGAATTAAAATCCAACAATAAATGAATAGTATACAATTAAAACAACACAGCTCAGTAAGGTATAACACAGGCGGAGTGGGCACATTTTGTAGATTAAGACATGATTATCGCCCAAATATAATAGTCTAGATCAGGGGTAGGGAACAGTGGCTCTCCAGCATGGCCAATGGCTGGGGCTGATGGGAGTTGTAGGCAAAAAACATCTGGAGAGCCACTGTTCCCCACCCCTGGTCTAGATGGTGAGACATTGTAGGGGAGGACAATGGATGGTATAAACCAGGGGTCCTCAAACTTTTTAAATAGGGGGCCATTTCACTGTCCCTCAAACTGTTGGAGGGCTGGACTGCCGTTCCTGTACAAGGCCGCGGGCCATCAGTTCTCCGTCTTCTGCATCTCTCTCCCTTCCCCACACCACACACCCCGGCCTGGGAACTCACCTCACCTTGGTATCACCTCACACTCTGTCTCCGCCGCCTCAGCCCAGTGCCGGAAGTGTGCGTTGCTAACGCAAGTTTAGGTCAAACGTCACTTCCGGTCTGATTTTGCCATAACCCGGCGGGCCGCATAAACGTCCTCAGCAGGCCGCATCTGGCCCGCGGGCCGTAGTTTGAGGACCCCTGGTATAAACAGTGCCCATCCCCCACTTGTTAGAGATTTCTTTGACTCCACATCAGTCAGCTTTGCATTCATGTTTTGACAGGGGAATCCCACCTTGCTTGTTGTTAGCAGAGAGGATTCTCATGGCAGTGGAGAGGAACTCTTACTGTTGGTGATGCATATTCCTTTCTGTCTAACTTACAGCCACTTCAGGCAACTATACAAGCTGCTGCTGGTTTTCCTTCCGGAGATCATCTTCCTACTGGTGCTCTTTGGGTACCTTGTGGTCCTGATCTTTTACAAATGGCTGAATTTTGATGCCTCTGTGTCCCAGACTGCACCCAGCATCCTCATCCACTTCATTGACATGTTCCTTTTTGCAGATAACCCTGACAATATGCCTCTTTTTCATTACCAGGTAACTGCTCTTGGCAACTTATTCAGTCTTGTTGATTTTGCTGTTTGGAAAGGGCTGTCTCTCTCATCTCCCCAGGAATTATGCCCCCACCAAAAGTCCAGTATGTTCAACTTGAAAATAATTGTATTCATTACATTTATATGACTAGGAGGGAAATAGTAAGGGAGAAGAGATTCATTATACCCAAGTATCCCTGATAGAGTACTTGTTTTGATTAACACCGTTGCTCTAAAAAGCATTGGAGTGTGGAATGCTAGGAAGGCCGCTAGGGGTGTGTATTCAGGTCTACCTGAACCAAAAAACCCCTCAAAACTTTGAAAAACACCGTATTAGTATTTTGGGGTATATTTAGGCATCCCAAATGTATCCAGGATTTTTTGAGAGAATCAGAAAAAAAATCCCCCCCAAAAATCCTGTATATATTTGAGAATTACTGACAAACCCAGAACAACAGCTGGGATTTTGAAGAAATTGACCTTTCTTTAGCCGTTCCTTGGCTTTTCAAAACTTTGGTTCAGGCTTTAGGCCTAGTAAAATTATAGAAAGCTTCTCTCTGAAGACAATTTGCAATTTCAGAGATGGATAAAGAGATGGGAGTTAGACACAGGTGCAAGTGAGATCATGGGATTGAAAGCTTAAAGGCCAGGAACTAGGAGGAAGTTTTGCCTTCATGTTCCATCTCATTAGAGCAAAAAACCTTGGGTGGGGGGAAGTGGCTTGCTTGGTTGTATGTACAGCTATAGAGTATGTGGTCACATGTCTAGCAGCAGACCTGATTGGTCAACCAGGATCATGCTAATTGCATGCAGTCTGGCATAAAAGAAGATAATTTATTCTAATCTAGACCCTTCTTGTGTACCCTTTGTCCTGATCCTGTCTTTGACACCTTTGAATCCGGTTGGGCCTTGCTTGGCCAGAACACTTGGTTTTGGAATTTGAAACTGTGTCTGGACTCTGTGCCTCAGCTTGGTTAGGTAACAGCTGAATCAGAGAACCAAAGCTTGTGTAACTATTACAGGTTAGCTGTTAAGATTTTATCATTTTCTCCGTGCGTTGCACTTGCGCCTTATATTTGTGATTGCTGGTTTCCCTGGGAGTGAGGATTCACTCCCCAGTATTTTTTGTATTTCATTTTGCCTGACTTGTCTCCTAAGCTTTGACAGGAATATTACCAGATTTATTTATCTCCTCTTTTGTTTTCTGTTGACAAGCCCCAGTTTATGGCATTTTGACTGTTCAGTTATAACTGTATTTGCAAGAACATTAATAACAACCTGACATTAGTAGAAGGATGTCCCCTCAGCAGTGCACACATGCCCTGAAAAGGGATTGAGGCAGCCTGTGAAAAGGAGATGGAGGAAGCCAAGGGTACTGTGCTGCTGTCTTGTGCCCCAGTAATCATTAATTAATCCACAATCCAGTCTGAAGAGAATTTGGTTTTTATCCTGTGAGAGCATTTAATGGTCATCCAGCCCAACTGAATTTTGTTTTTACTCTGGGTGATCATTGGCAACGTCTTTTTTCTTTCTCTACAGTCAGAAGTACAGATTGTGTTGGTGATGATGGCCTTGGTCTCTGTACCAGTCCTGCTGCTGGGGACACCTTTATACCTCTGGAGCCAGCATCGACACAGGACCTCTCATTCCACAGTAAGGCCACTCCCTCTGGCTGGGCTTCTACTTCCTGCCTGAAACCTGCCTTTCTGTCCCAGCCATTTTGCCAGGTCAGGATTGATGCAGCTGCGTGAATGTTTTTTCCCCCCTGTCCTAAGAGAAATTCTAGACCCATTAAGACAGAAGTCTGAAACACTGAATTTGTGTATCATCTCTAATGACTATTTGGGCATCAGCTGTTGGGGCCTAAGTGAAGGAGGACAGCATAGCAGGCCTGTGGCTTCTATCCCTAACATGTGATTCTGAGGAAACAGCGGAGCATGATAAGGTGTTCTGTGCATGGTTCTTCTTTTCTAACAATAGCGTGTTCTGGGCTTTTGCAGCAGCATCCATCTAGCTCAGAGGAGCGCCGGCCACTGTTAAACTCAGTGGAGCCAAGCAGCTCTGTGAATGTTGCTGAAGGTGACATGAATCATGCAAGACCCACAGGTGAATCAACGGTAAGCCTCCTGATAGGGTAGTCAAAATGGGCCCAGAGTGATAGAATTTAACATTCACCCCCCTTGATGTTACCGTTGAAGTAAACTGCTTAAATCTGCCCCTGCTGTGAGTTTCCCAGAGGTATGAGAGAAAGCTGGAGTGAGTTAGTGATGAGGAAAATACACTTTTTACACGCTCAGGAATTCTCATTACCATTTCACCAGAATGTAGCCTGGGAGCATAAAAGGTCCCTGGGGTGCATTCTGGCTCAAATTAAGACCTGCTGTGAGGCCAAAGAGAAGAACAAAGTGAAACAGTCACAATCCTTGACTTCTCAAAAAAAAAAACACAACCCTTTCTGATTCTGAAGCCATGTTCTGAAGGAATTAGATTTGTTATCCATGAGAATGAGAACATGAAATACCATTAAAGTCTGCCAATCCAGTGATTCTGTGCTAATTGCCCTGGTATGCATGAGAGGCCATAGAAGAGAAATATTAGGGGAGTTTTAGGGGGAGAAACTATACAGTGTTATAGGAAGCCATTGCAGCCTATTTTGGGTGTCCACTGGGTCAGATGCTGCAGGCCATAGCTGAGTAGATATGGGTCAGGAGATCCAGTTGCACGGACTGGGTCCCAAGAGGTGGTCCTTAAGCTGGAAGACGTAAAGTCTATACCTGTCTTTTGTGCAGAGCTCCTAAGACTAAGACTCTAGTACGTACAGAGTAGGCTCAAGGAGGCACAGGCTGCAGTGGGAGGAAAAGCCTCAAAGGGTGTGGGGTGTATGCTCTGATGTTTCTGGTTTTCCAATTTTTTCCCCTCTCCTATCATTTCTTTCTATGGGAATGCATTCAGGATGAAACATGCTCCTAAATGTGTTCCCTTTCCTTGATATGTAGAGTCTCCCCATCTTATCTTTGCTAGACGGCTCTGTGCTGTGAACTGTGGAGGCAGCTTCAGAGGGCAGAAGCACTCTCTAGCTCCCTGTTTTCTTATGGAGAAGCAATGAAAGGTGTTAGAGGAGTCCTTGCCAACATGCTGATTCTCTTGCTGTCTCTCCCTTTCAGTTTGAATTTTCCGATGTGTTCATGCATCAGGCAATTCACACCATCGAATATTGCCTGGGCTGCATCTCCAATACTGCTTCCTACCTACGACTCTGGGCCCTCAGCTTGGCCCATGCACGTGAGTAAACAGAGCTGGTGGGGTGCAGGGTATACACAGAGACCTTTGGCACCTCAGGCCGAGGGTAACAACTGCACCTCAGGCCAAAGGGTAACAATGAAGGCTGAGAGGGAAGGCACTTTATCAAGGAAGACTCTGAAGAGGAAGGCAGTGACAAACCACATCGGCTTCTCACTTGCCTTGAAGGCCCCTTGCTGGGGTTGTCATAAGTCAGTTGCGACTTGGAGGCACTTACGTACGTAACAGTGAAGGCTGGGGGGGAGGGGCTTTATGCTAGACCTTTATCCCTTCCTCAGAAGTTTCTAGTGTGCACTAGAAGAGGAGAAAGGCTGCTTGGCAGCTCCACTGATCCCTGACAAATCCCCCCCCCCCACCTATACCTGCAGAGCTCTCAGAGGTCCTGTGGAACATGGTGATGAGGAATGGCTTCCAGAGAATGGGGTACCCAGGTGCAGTACTAATCGTGCCTGTCTTTGCATTCTTTGCTGTGCTGACCGTGGCAATCCTACTTGTGATGGAAGGGCTGTCAGCTTTCTTGCATGCCCTGCGTCTGCACTGGTAAGACACCCCCCCACACACCCAAACACTATGAAGCTGTCAGTGAAGCATATGTATGCCTTGTGTGAGATCTGCCACCTCACTTGGGTTGGGTCTCCCAGTGTTTTCACAGCATGCTTTATGATACAGCTGGAGTGCATGTGCTAGAGAGATTCTCCCCACCAGGACGGGACATATAATACAGACTCTGGGTGAGAGGATAGGATCTAGAACTGTAAAGAATACCCACCCACCCAGTTGCAAGGGGACCTGCATATTTCAGGAGTTGCCTGGTATGGGGGCTGAGGAAATTGTAAACTGAAGGTTGGATGTGGGAGATCTGAACTGACTATTCTTGGATTTTTCAGGGTGGAATTCCAGAACAAGTTCTATGCAGGTGCTGGCTACCCATTCATCCCTTTCTCCTTCACTGTTGACACCTGGGATTGAGAGAGAGAAAACTGCTTCTTCCTGAACCCAGGTGATCCCCTGGGAAACTGGATTGGCTTATGCACATTTTCCTTACATGAGCAACTGTCTCCTTTCTCCCCCTTCCCCACTGGTTGTGCCTCCTGTTCAGCCAGAAGATGTGGCAGTACTTCTTTACTCCAGCATCTCTTTTGGGCGAGGGGACTGCCTACCTAGGCTTTCCTCTCCATTACTATTAAAGGAAGGTTCTACTCTCCCAACGTAGCAGTATTTAGGGATGCTGTTCTGGAATCAAGTTTTCCTAAGACCTAAATCCTTCATCAAGTGGGGTTATAAGTACTTGATCCTCTATGACTTGCAACTGAACCAATCTGCCTTATCGATGCCACTGAGAAAGAATGAAATGTGACCCGAAGGAGCTACAGAACACAGATCGCCATAACAGTTACCGTCTCTGCCAAGAAGCAGCTTTGCTCAGTCACATCGAGGAACAAAAGAGCCAGCCTTGCCCACAGCAGAAGACTTCTATAGCTTAGAGTTCTGCACTAGAATTCTGTCCGTGTTAATTTCCTGACTGGCATCTCTCGCAAAGAGGTGGTCAGGAAACTGGCCCTCCATTAGGGTTGCAGGTAAAATCCATGCCCTCTGTGTCAGCCATATTCAAAGGATCTGCCTGTGTGGCCAACTAGCTGACACCTGGTGGCTCATATAAGGAAAGGGGCTAAGGTGATGACGTCTGCCTGTTCCTCTTCAGTGCCCTCTTTGCCAGCTGCTTTACAGTACTTGGCACATCACATCAAATCTGAAGACTGGCCAAAGGGGCTCCTGCCTGGTTGCAGAACAACTTCGTTTCACATTGAGAGCAAGGAGGTCACCGCAGCATCCCATGTCCCATCATACTCTGTCCCACCTTTAGGAAAAGCAGCACTATAAAGCCAGCTGTCTAGATGTCCACGCTAGATATATCCTGCCAGCCCCATAACAACTCCATTCTGCAATAAAAAAATTTCTCTACCTTCACTTTCATATTTGCCTCCCAGTCTTATTTTTGTTGCAGAGCTAGTTCACAATCTCTGCTCTGCAGCACATTGCATTTTGTTATTTTGTGTGGGCGTGTTCCAGGTTTTATTGCAACAGATCTGTGAATGAGAATAAATTGCTTTAAGACACGTACCTTCCTAAGCAGAAATAGGAAAATGTACCAAACGCTAGAGACCAAAATGTAAATATGATGTAGTCATAAGAAGAATGGCACTTAAAAAAATAGCCAAAGCATGTAAGACAAACATGTCCATGTACAAACACACCGTGTCCAATATCAGAAAATATGTTCGATTCACTTTGTCCTTGATCTTGCACAAGATAGGAGCTGGTCCATAGATCTCCCCCTTCAGTTACATTCATTTGCATTTTGCTCAAGGGTTTGGGATAAAGCATTCTTCCCATTTGAATGTTGTGGTGCAATATTATCGGCAAACAATACACAGCTGTTGGTCCAGGAACTTTGCAATACTGTATATGGTTTATTGCTTTCATCTTTGAGGAAGTCCTTGAATGAAATGGATTTTGGCTACCTTTCTACTGATGTGCTGTTTATCCTTATTGGTACTTGAGAAGTCTTACTATATTGTTTATTGTCAATGGATGATGTGTTTATTCTCATGAATCATAATTTTTCACTGACACGTGACATGCTGTTGCATCTTATTCGTTCCAGATGAGTAGCCATTCCAGAATGGAAAAAAGTCTAGAGGCATCCTAAAATTTATTCCAGTGTTGGCCTTTGCGAAATTAATATTGGAGATGGAACATTTGTTGTCATTGACAAGTGGATGTTTTACATTTTGGTTTTTAAGAAACATTCTTGTGACTATATAACTTACATTTTTGGCCTCTAGTACTTAGGACTTTCCGATCCATTCAAGCATTCCACTGAGACCAAGAACTCAGGGGTGGGAGGGTGGGTCTGGAGGCCTGTGCCTCAGCGCCTCCCTTTGGGGAGGGACGGTGGCTCAGTGGTAGAGCATCTGCTTGGGAAGCAGAAGGTCCCAGGTTCAATCCCTGGCATCTCCAAAAAAGGGTCCAGGCAAATAGGTGTGAAAAACCTCAGCTTGAGACCCTGGAGAGCAGGGGAGGGACAGTGTCTCAGTGGTAGAGCATCTGTTTGGGAAGCAGAAGGTCCCAGGTTCAATCTCCGGCATCTCCAACGAAAAAGGGTCCAGGCAAGTAGGCGTGAAAAACCTCAGCTTGAGACCCTTGAGAGCCGCTGCCAGTCTGAGAAGACAATACTGACTTTGATGGACCGAGGGTCTGATTCAGTATAAGGCAGCTTCATATGTTCAAAGTACAGATGACTTCTGCTCCTCACCAAGCCTCAAGCTAGATTTCCCCTCACCTCTGAAATGAGAGACTCTGCAGTGGGCCCTGTACCACCACATCTAATGTCCATTTATTGGGGGGCACAATATTATAAAGTTGGTCACAGAGGGTGTCATTTGAAGGGGCTGGATTGATGACACTGTCCACATGGTGTAGTTGCAAAATGCTTCCAGCGGGGAGCTCAGCTGTGGAGTAGCCAGCCCTTCTTAGCAAGACGGTACAATGATTTACATATAACATGGAAAGGAAAGGGGGGGTGACTCTGGAATAGATTTTAGCAGGGAGGTAAGAAGCAGGAAGGTACTCAGTGCGCCATCCACATCTCTGTCCTTCATTGTTCAAAGCCACCAGCGGTGTAGATGTTGAGAGCATGGAAGCTAGTGGCCCGACTGCTTGGGAGTGTATATGGTGCTGCCCGGGCCCGTGCTCCCACATAGATGCTGTGATAGGAGAGGTGCTTGTAGGGCAAGGCCCCTGATGACTCATTTAAGGGTCGGCGAGCAATGCACATGTCAGGGAGGCCGGCAGGTGTCACCGGTGGTGAGTGATGGAGATGGGAAGCTTCTCTGAGGAGGGAAGGAGGAAGACGGTGATTGTTGGTAAACCCTAGGAAGAGAGATGGGTCAGAGCTGAAGTTTTTGGTGACTGTTCTGTTCCCTGCACAATGTGACCTCTACTCCTTTCTCCCTTCATGCCAATTTATCCCTGATGGGGTCTTGTGGTCAAGAGTGCAGAACCCTAGGACCACCTGTCCTTGATGAACTCATCTCAGTCTTTCACCCTGGGAATTGCCTTCATCCGATCTCATGTATCTTGTCCCAAGCCTCGGGCATTCAAAAGGCTATGGCCTGGTTTATGTTTTGCCATTGTAAGCACCAGCTGCTCCCTCTGCACACTTCCAGGGTTCCATCTTGCAGCAGTGATGTATGCTTGAAATGGTCTGATGACTTGGGCAGATGGTACGCTTCATTCCTGCATTAGTGACTTAATTGAAGGTGTGCTGGGTTAAGACCCTAATTATGCAGTCTGTGATTGCTGCTTGTGTGTGTTAGTAAACTATTATGCCCAGAAGCCCTGCTTGAGCTTATGTCCTGGATCACAGACTTCCGAAAGCTAGTATGTGAAAGTTTATGAATTGGGCCTAAGAACTGAACTACCAATTCAGAAGTATCATTGAATATTTCCAGGGCAGACTGTAGTTTGCACCTTTCGAGCGTGGGGCTCAAACTGCACTGATCTAAGGAGCTTGCTTTCTTGTGGAGTCTTCCATCTTACCTTTTTCTGGAGTCTTCTGGATCTGGGCTGAGGGAGTTGCCTCACTATTGTGAGATAAGCAGCCTAGTAGTTGTCCTGGCGACCCTGGCCTATATGGAAGACAAAATTAATATAATAGTGGCCTTATCTCTGAGCAGCTTAGGGGTGAGGTAGCTGAAACAGCTCTTGAAGCACAACAGAGTATTGCCCAGCAATGGATCAATCCAGTGCTTTTTTTGTAGAAAAAAACCAGCAGGAGTTTATTTGCACATTAGGCCACATTGACTGGTCTGGGAGCATGTGGCTGCCACATAGGCTTCCCAATCCCCAGGTCCCAGAGGGGGATCCCCCGGTTTTACAGGCTTCCCCCCTCCCCCAGCCAGCTGGCCGGAGGGGGAAGCCCCGCCCCCAGAGCCATCATGCACCTCTATGAACGATTCCCATAGGGAATGATGGGGAATTGATCCGTGGATATCGAGGGCTCTGGGAGGCTGTTTTTTGAGATAGAGGAACCAAATTTTCAGTATAGCATCTAGTGCCTCTCCCCAAAATACCTCCCAAGTTTCAAAAAGATTGGACGAGGGGGTCCAATTCTATGTGCCCCAAAAGAAGGCGCCCCTATCCTTCATTATTTCCTATGGAAGGAAGGCATTTAAAAATTTGTGCAGTCCCTTTAAATGTGATGGCCAGAACTCCCTTCAAGTTCAATTATGCTTGTCACACCCTTGCTCTCGGCTCCGCCCCCAATGTCTCCTGGCTCCACCCCCAAAGACTCCTGGCTCCACCTCCAAAATCCCCAGATATTTCTTAAATTGGACTTGGCAACCCTACTGCCACATGGTGAGTTGGGCCAGTCAGAGCCATGGCCAACCCATGTGGAGCTCCGCTCTGTGGGCTCTGGAAGAAAAAAAAGCTCTGGATCAAATTGTTCATATTGCCACTGCCTCTGCCTCCTCTTTCCAATTAGCTAACAAAGTGGTACAAGGGATGTTGACAAGCATGTGTATGGCCTTTGTGTGCATCTACACACAAATGCTAAACAAAGTAGTAGTTCTAATGCTACACATGCGAGGCCTAGGATTGCGGGATGAAGAAAAAAGGAGGAATGTTCCAGAGTTTGTTGAACAGGGGCCTGGAAGTCAGAGTTGCTGTGAGGGGAAGGACATCAGAGGAGACTTACCAGTCATCTGGCTCACATTCCCGGAACCCTTTTGCAAAGGGATTACTAGCAATTTTCAGCTGCGTGATCTGCCAAGAGAGTGATGGACTTGTCAGGTATGCCGTGTCTTCCCTGCCAGCCCCTACCTGCCCATCCTGGAGATGCTGCTTGCTGCCACTGTTTCTGAGAAATCAACACCGTTCATGACATAACTGTTGTAGGACTGAGCCAGTTGGGGAGCATAGCATCTACCACAGTACCTCAGTAAAAACAGCTGTGAGCTCTTTAGAACAAGGACAGTATACACATTTAGTAAATATATTTGCTGCATTTACCAGGCTTCCTCCATAGAAATTGGATGGCATACATAGGATGTTAGCTTGAGTAATATGAAGCTCAGATCCTGTGGACTATTTCTGTGTGCAGTAGTCTCTACTGCAGTGTTCTTCCTTTAAAACTTCCATGTGCATGGATCCATTGAAAATCATTAATCTTATGCACATGGAAATTTTAGTAGAATAGAGCACAAACACCATAGCAGAATCTCTCAAGCACACATAGAATGTGGGAATAGTATCCAAGTCTAACTTGTTATATTGTTTTTATGCTTTTAATGATTTTTGCTGTTTTATTGTTTAATCAATGTTGGGAGCCATGTTGAGCAGGTTCTCTGGAGAGAAGGCATATACATTTTCTAAATTAATAAACTTGCCCAAGCTTAGCTATTGAGTTTTACTGCTATTGTGAAGAACTGAATCCAGGTCCCCATAGTCCACAGCCATCAACTTAGCCATTATACAATATTTTTAAAGACTCTTAAAGTAATCTTTTGAATTGACACCATGATCATCTGCACAGTATCTATGGCTCTGCAGAGAGGTATCATGTACCCATCTCCAGTCAAATTCTGCAACACACCAGTCCCAGCTCTCTCCTAGAGGTGAGCCCTGCTGATATGAACTAGTGCCTTTGGTGTGGTGTGCTCTTACCCGATGATTCTGATAGGCCGTCACTGCTATGAACTGAGTCTCAGTGAAGACAAAGGATTTGAAGTTCTCCTGGGCGTAACGCTCACTATCTGGACGTGGATCTACTACCACTACATGGAAGCGAGGCTGGTATCTGTGCATAGAATTCAGGATGATCTGGTGAAGAAGATGTTTCAGATGTACATTGACATTTCATTATTAATTATGTATTCACCCTGCATCACAAAAACACTACCTACTAACCCTCCATGTTAATCTATTTCCTGATAGAGATTAACAAAGTCTGAAGTCTTGGACCCTTAAATGTACTTACCAGTACAAGTTGGTTGCATTTTTAAATGCTATATAATTCCACAATGACCTTCTCCCCAATTATATAAATTAAATCTGTTGCATTGCAAATATGGCATGAATTTTCAACAGTGTACAGAGCAACAATAACCCAGATTTTTGTTGGAATCATTATTAATTTAACGTAATGGAGCGTCCCATCCTGGCTAATGTCAGGCTCTGGGTGATGTACACATAAGAATAAAATGCATACATTTAAATCAATAAAACCAATTACATTAAAAAGAAATTATAAACCCCAATGGTATCTCATTTAAAGCACAATTGTTCAGTTTCCCAGTCTGCCATTATAACAGTTGTAATGAACTCAGGCAGTTAGCCTGGAAGCTGGGAACAGCTTGCACCGATTGGCTGGGCCACAGCCATGGTTACAAGAATGTATCAAATTGCAAAGAGACTTACAGGGAAGAAAAATGCCTCAGAGTTCAGTTGAGCTTTAGTACTGAAACAGTTCAGTCTGAGCACTGGAAGAGTGCAGTCCTGGTACTGAAGCTGATCAGTTGTGTGAAGCAACTGGAAAGGAGCTGAGAACAACCTATGGGCTGGGTTCCTTGGGAGACAGAACGGAGTTAAAGTTTCTGTCACGGAGAAAGTTATTGGGAAGAAGGGGGCAAAACCAGGCACCTTCTGTGTGAAGAAACTCTGAGGAGATGTCAGCATATCAGGGCAGACTCCTGGTCCAATTTAGAACACACACACACACAGAAAAACTAGATTCTTGGGGCTAGGAAGGAATCCTAAGAACAGACTGGGATTCTAGCTGGGTGGGACACACAGGATTGTGGGGCTGGTTATAGCATTTAAATGGTGGTGTGCTAGTGAGTGAGTCTGTGTATGGCATAGAGTGTGTAACAATTTATTATTTTTATGATTTAAGAAGCCTGAGTTTAGGGGATAATCCCATCTCTACCTAGTGTTCCTAGTGCCAAATAAGCACTGCCTGCCCATAGTTTTTGTATATTTCTAAATCCTGCCTGTAGATATTAATTCAGCCTGCCCAATCTTTGGTGTTTAGAGATTATTTTGATAAACACCTGCCAGCCAACTGATTTGTTTTTAATCAAACCAAATTAATATAATTTTCATTCCCTCCCTTGCCTTTTTGTGATGCAATAAATATCTTTTGGTTTTTGAATTTGAAAACGTTTAGTGCCTGGTTTATTTTCTGACAGTTTTCTTTGGTGTGTCTGAGGTACTGGGTGAAAGTGACAGGGAAAAAAAATCTATAGTGGTCACCCTCCCGAGCTGACCCTGACTGGTTCATCACAACAGTCTATCAGCATTCGGTATTGAGCCTTTAGGTTATTGCCCTGTTATTCTAGCCCTGCTCATAATGTACTCATCTCCCTTTAGCCAACCCAAGTATGGGGTGAAAACAGAAGTGGAATCCCACAGAGAGGCAAACTGACCTCTCCTCTTACAGTTCTCCTGGTATGGGCTACACGTGGGTAGGAAGGTGTGACTAAAGATAGCTATTTTGCTTGAAAAGGGCTGCAATAGATGAAATCCCCCAGGGCCCTTATTTTTCCTATACCAATCACCTTTGTTTGCAGTCCCATAGTAACTTACATGGCCATTGTCATCCATCAAATTGTTGGTGAGCTTGAGCTTGTCAAAGGAGACGATCTGCCTCATCCACTGGCCTCCCTTGGCAGGAGAGTCAGGGTGGAAGTGAACCCGTCCAGGTGTAGCAGGATCAGCCTTGCCTGCTACCAGCCAGGCAGAGCTATGGAAGGCATACCTGTTGGGAGAGATAATGTGTTGAACCAAGCCCTTATCCTGGAACAAGACTAATCTGGGATGAAACCACTGCATTTGTTTGCTTTCACAGACTGCCATAGTTTTAAAAGCTATCTTTTAAATAGCTTTTAAAACTCCCTGTCAGGGGAGGGTGATATATAAATCTGATAAATAAATATCTTGATATGTTATATATTTTGCATGACCACATATGCCTCTTTCTTCTCCATCTCACACTATTTTTCTCCCTCCTCTCTTCATTTCCTAGGGATGGATTGGATACAATCAGTGTATTGATGAAACTCTCTGTCTGGGGCTGTGATGCTCTGTATTCTTGGTGCTTGGGGGGGGGAGGGGAACAGTGAGATGGCTGGACCTCCTGATGGTATCAGGTTTTTTTAACCACTGTGTGACACAGAGTGTTGGACTGGATGGGCCACTGGCTTGATCCAACATTGCTTCTCTTATGTTCTTATGTTCCAATGGTGAAAAAGTGATCTACTTGACCACCCAGAAAGCTAGGCTGGGGATTATGGCATGTGCTTGGTCTGCATGTGAGACCAAAAATGTAGTAAGAAAGGGAATGGAGCAAGATTGAATGGAAAAGGTGGTTGGATTTAGCCCTGTATCCAGCCTACAAGATTGGTTAGGGTGGATTGGGATAATTATTTTTTCTTATGATGTGGTGTTGAATTGTATGCTTTAAAATTACAAATAAGAAAGCAAAATAAAAGACATTTTTGATGCAGTGACAGAACCCAGACCAATTCCCCACTAGGCTTGTTCTGGCATCAGAGCTCTTCCCCACCCCCCACCCCCCAACGCTTCTGTCCAATTTTGAACAAGCTGCCGTGGGGCTGCAACTTGCCCTTCCTCTTTCCCATGGCAAGCAGAAACTGGTTTTCAGAGGATCTTGCTTGCCGCGGAAAAAAGGTGGGGCAAGTTGCAGCCCTGCGGCAGCTTGTGCAAAATCAGATGAAAGTGTCGGGGGCGGGGGCGGAAGAGCTCCGATGCCGGAACATGCCTCGTGGGGAATTGGCATGCATTTCTTTGGCCTTCTATGCCTTATGATCTGTTGAATACAAAACATGCCCAACTTCATACTTTATCTTTCAAAATAGCTATATATCTATCAATACTTTTCTACCAATATATTTTACAGGGTTATCAACGAGACAAAATTAGAGGCAGTATTCAAGTATGGTATACAATACCCTGTATGGTAATCAGCAACTCAAAGGCCATTTTGACAAGAATGTGGGGTATGGCAGGCCAAAGACTCATGCCTCATGCTCGATGCCAAGCTACAACATTCCATACACTGCTCATCCAACCTGCAGTTCCAACCTCCAGGTAGGGCCTGGAGTTCTCCAGGAGTTACAACTCTTCTACATACTACAGAGATCAGTTCTGCTGGAGAAAATTGCAGCTTCAGCGGGTGGACTTTATGGTATCACATCCCTGCTTAGCTCCTTCCCTGCCCCAAACTCCTTAGGCTCCACCTCCCAAATGTCCAGGAATTTCACAGGCTAGAGCTGGCAACTCTATGCATACCCCCCTTTTTACCTCTGGACTTGGCAACTGAGGGGGAAGAACAGGTGGCATAACTTGGGGAGTCCACTTTTTGGAAGTGGACTACTAGTTTTTTACTCTTTATAGCAATACAATAATAGAATGCATAATATTTTGTGCCTGCTGTCTCATCCTGTTGTTCTCAATAGGCAGGAAGCTGCTAATACATTATAGCCTATGACTGTGAAAATGGAGTGGACCTGCCCTGCTCCCCATTAGATTAATCTCCACTTCTTTGAAAAGGGACTAAATAACACTTACTTCCTTTCAGGGCTAGTGATTATTTTGCAAAAAAAAGACCTGCTGAAATACAAAGATTTGCTGGAAGTCACTGTCCATTACATTGAAACAGGGCTGCCAATCAGGGGAGACAAAATTCCATGGGCCCTGCTCACCCAATATTTCCATACGATGTTTGAGTGGTGGCTGGTGATCTCCTGGAATTACACCATTTCCAGGTGATATAGATTGCAGAAAATTGCCACATTGGAAGGTGGATTCTATGGCATTATATCTCATTGAGGTCCCTCCCCAAACCCTGCCCTCCTCAGACTCCACCCCCCCCCCCCATATACAGGTGTTGCCCAACCCAGAACTGGCAGCCCTAATGGTGTGAGGAAGGCCATTCCATTATCCAGGACTGAGGCACAGAACCATAACTAAAGTCTGATATGCAATTCTGAATGAAATCAAAGTGTGCTCAGAGAACAAATCTGCCAGACTTCTGCTATCGTCCTGTTCATCTTCAGAGTCGGTTTTTCTCCTCAACAGTGGAAAAACCCTGAAGAGGATTTTGAGAGGGTGTTCTTTGTTGTTGTTGAATGGAATGTAACTGAATAGTCAGTTATACTAGCACAAATATTTAGGATCAAAGGGTATGGCATACAGAACCCATGCATAGAGATGCCTAGAAGTGGTGTAAGACAGGAGGAAGAGGTGAGGGAAGTGATATGCTGTGGGAAATTTAAATTTAAAATTTGGTGTGAGGAAGACCTAGCAGCAAGAGGAGGAGCTGACCTCTGGCCTGGATGTGATTATCACAAGATTTTTATTTATTTATTTAAAACATTGTTAACTGCTTGCCTACCTTGCTGAATTCAAGGCAGCATGTTTGTGTGAAGTGCCATCACATCACAGTCTATGGTGACCAAGCAAGTGAGAAGCAGAGGTGGTTTTGCCTATGCCTTTCTCTGCGGACTTCCTTGAGGGCTCCCATCAAAGCACTTAGCTTATGAGATCGGACAAGATCGGGCAGTATTATACTGCCTTCCCTTCCCAAGGTGGCTTACAACATAAAAGATCACAACTTAAAATTTCCAATTAGGCCTGCCAGTTAAGTAAAAACTAAATTAATCAAATGCAGTCCTAAATAAGATTGTGAAAGATGTGAAATGACAGGATGTGACGTCATATCCCCGCTGAGCTCCCTCCCCTTTCCAAGCTCTACCCTCTCCAGGCACTGTTCCCCCAATCTCCAAGAATTTCACAAGTCAAAGCTGGCAACCTGAAGGCACATGACCCAATAACCTAGATGGGTTAAATGGATGTAGGTTTGGTCAGTGCTTAGGCAGGAGATCAGTTAGAAACTCTATGTGTGTGGCTACCTTAATGGAAGAAAAATAGGCTATAAAAGACTATTAAATACCCATACCGATATCTCTTGTCATCTAAAGGCACAAAATCCATAAGTAGCACGTAGTCAGCCAAGGGGTCCATGCCTGATATCTTCACCTGGAAAGTGGGAAACATTCTCCTGCCACAAGGAATGGGAGAAAGAGTTTGTCAGTTAATTTTGCTTTTTTGCTGCCCTTCACCCTTCATGTTTCTGGAAAGGTTCCCCCCCCCCCCAGGGCCCCCCTTTTAATCCAGCAAACTGGATGGGGTGTGGGAAGGTTCTACATTTCTAGGAAGGATGAATCCTATCTAGTACAAGCATAGGGAAGTTGTGGGTGCAGCCCTTGCATCAGGCAGGCACACACATTAACCCTCCCCCCATGTTCCCGCAGCTGTATTGACCTCTGCTGCTCCCTACTGGTAAATGTCTACCTTTTGAATGACTCTATTTACAGTACTATGGGACAGTGGTTAACAACAGTGTTAAGGACATTGTAATTCGATGTTAAGCCCTAATGCTCACAAGGCCTTGTTAGACTAGTAGAGGTCAGGGATCACTTGTTGTATCGCTTAGTCATGCTCTAAATTAAAGCTATGTTGTCTAATCCTCATTCTTTGTTGTTTCCGAATCCTTGTTTATGGGATTAAGATCATTATACCTACCGCCCTGCCTTGGTGACAATCATCTCAGTGCCTAAGCTGTTGAATTCCTCCCAAAGATTCCTCATCTCCAGTTGCACGGTGACCCCAGACACACACAGGTTTTTTCTGGCCATCTGGGAGCTGCCACCTTGCTTTACAGTTGCTTCAGCTTCATACTGCTCATACTCCAGTGTTGGTCCCAGCAGACATGGGGCTGCCACAGGGCTGGGAGAGAAGGGGCAGCCATCTGAGGTCAGTACACTCAGGCTTGCTGCAATGA